>NW_003314266.1:469155-488449 GCF_000143415.4 Selaginella moellendorffii | reverse complement strand
CACAAAGTATTCCAAGTAAGTTATCATCCGATAAACCAGTATTAAAGTAAAGGAACCACTAAGATCACTATAGTTGGAAAACATAGGATTTACTATCTAACAAAATTCAAGAGCAAGTGTATCATCAATAAAAGTCAATGATAACATATAACCATCAAAGATTACAAACAGAATGCTAAACAACTTACAAAAAATACTCAAAGAATACAAAGTATCATTGACTCCCCCCTGGGAGACACATGCTTTGGGCTTTCACCCCTCGACCTGTATTAGTACTTAGATTCGGTCTTGGACTCGATCTCGAACTCGATCTCGGACTCGATCTCGAACTCGATCTTGGACCCATCTTCGGACTCGGTCTCGGACTCGGTCTCGGACTCGATCTCGGACTCGACCTCGGACCCAATCTCAGACTTGACCTCGGACTCGGTCTCGGACCCAATCTCGGATCTCGGACTCTGTCTCGAATTCGGTCTCAAACTTGGTCTCGAACTTAGTCTCGAAGTCGGCCTCAGACTTGATCCTGGACTCTATCTTGAACTCGATCTCAGAGTCGGTCTTGGACTCGATCTCAAACTCGGTCCCATTCAATGAACTCTTTATCATTTCGGTCATGCTTTCGGGGATCCTTTAGTCTACGACACCTCGGGGAGTTGGTTCCTTACACATTTAACCAAGCAACTTCGTAAACACATTGCTCATTATCACATGGATATGATATAAATATTACAATGACTTGATCATCAATTGAGTAATACCACAAGAAACACCCATGTCATTACTTTAAAGGTTTATATGAGCATCAAGTGCCAACTTGATTTGACAAAATGCAACATAAATACCACACTCTACCGATAAAGACTTATAATTCCCAACACCACTAACTTTTGTTCACAACACGGACAAGCTCATGCCACTCTTTTTCTGACCAAACTCAAAATTAATTCAACACCAAACTACTCAAGGAGTAATAGCAAGGTTCCCTAGAAAAGAATTGAGCATTGCAACTCAAGTCTTCAATAGCCCAAAAACCATTCTGTTTTCATAAGCTAATACAAACTAGTGAAGGGGTTAGAGTTGACTTCAGTTAGCATAAACCTTAGTAGATAATTTGTATAATGCGGCCTGAAAGGGATGCTAACTTTTGGGGCTAAAGCAATTGAGTTGGATAAAGTCTGGAGTTGGTGTAGAAAAGTGGCTATTGCGCTTTTCTAGAAAAGTGACCCTTGTGCCTTTCTTCTGTAACATTATGCTTGGTGGCAAATTGCACCTTGCATTTCATTAGACTCTATGAGAGTAGTGAGGTCTCATTGATCTTGACTTAGTCTTGGTGGCTTTGAGCCTTGGCTGAAAATGGTGAAGTCCAATTTAGTTATTTGAGGTTGAGATGTTAGTACTTGTATTATAGCTTTATCTATGAAGAGGTTGTGTACCAATATGAGTCCATATCATGGTCTTCACTTTAGTTTTGACTGAGTGTTGATCATGCATAGCTAGCCTCTTCAAGGCATGCTTAAAGCTGTTGGCTAAATGCATTAGTGAGCTTATTGCGGTTGAGTTGGATTTGAGTAGTCATTTAGTTTATGCTTGTCCATGAACCTTTATCTCGTGCCTGGGATATTATGTTCATGTTGGATAAGTATATAACTCAATGGCATGAGTTTAGTGTTTGGGTTTTGTGAAGGCAAGTTGAAAAGTGATTGTTAGTTGTTTTGCGAATTAATGATTACTTGTAGGCTTCGTAAAGGACTATTGACACTTGCTTCACTCGATGAAGATTTGTTAGTGATAGACTTGCTTTACAGGATGGTGTTGTGGAGGATCATGTTGTTAGACTTGCATGGTTTTTCCATGTTGACATAATGATTCTACCTTTGTTGATATCATTTGGTTGCGTTTAGTTCATAGTGTTGGATTTCATTGAGTCTTAGATATGGTGATTCATTCCTTGATAAAGTGTTATCTATAACTGAGTTTTGTTGAAGGATTAGTCTTAGATACTGACTAAAGTACCTTTGACTTCAGTTAGCTTAGTTGTTAGGGAGTTTTGAGTGGTGATTCATTCGTGCTTTCTTTTAGCTTTGTTATGGTGTTGATGGCATTTAAGTGATGCTTTGTTGTTGACATTATTGATGTTGAGATTTGAGTGAAATGAAATGTCTCTCCGAAAGATTGATGTCGAGTTTCATTAGTCTCGATAAAGATAGTGTTGATGATTTAGCTATAGCTTTGTGTTATTGGCATTCGTGCATTTGCTAGTTAGCAACTATGTTAGTGTTCAAACGAGCTGAGTGGCAGGTTTGAGTTAGTTGCAATCTAGACAAGATTATTTAGTAAGGGTTGAGCTTTGGCTTTTCCTTGAAAAGTGATTCAGTCATGGACTATGTTAGCTTTACGAGATGAAGAGTTAGTGATCAATATTGAAATGTTTGAATCCTTGTTGGTTTTGAATTGGAATATATTGATCATTGATGATTCTTCTTGTGCTTATTATAAAGTGAGTTACGTCCTGCTATAGATAGATTTATGGAGGATCGTTTAGTGATCATTTGTTGACCGTGGCTTTATTATGCTTAATTTTTTGATTGATGCAGACATACTCTTCATTAGTAACACGTTTAAACTAAAAGCTCCAACTTAAAAAGTCGAGAGCAAAAGTGAAACTCTCAATGAAGTGCTCAAGGAATGAGAATGAAGCAAGCAATAAGCGAGTCTCTAGAAAAGTAACACAAGAGGACCAATACATGACACATGAAAGTGTTGAGATGGACCCGAAATGGAGTCTGAGATGGAGTCTAAGATGGACCTAACATGGAGTCCATCTTAGGTCCATCTCGGGTCCATCTCAGACTCCATCTCGGACTCCATCTCGGGTCCATTTCGGACTCCATCTCAGACTCCATCTCAGGTCCATCTCGGGTCCATCTCGAACTCCATCTCGGACTCTATCTCGGACTCCATCTTGGGTCCATCTCGGACTCCATTTCGGATTCCATCTTAAGTCCATTTCGGACTCCATCTCGGACTCTATTTTGAACTCCATCTTGGGTCTATCTTAAACTCTATCTTGGACTCCATCTCGGGTCCATCTTGACATTTCCATATGTCATGTGTTGGTCCTCTTGTATCCATGTTCTAGAGACTCACTTATTGCTCGCTTTGAGCTTGTTCCTTAAGCCCTTTATTGGGAGTTCCACTTTCACTCTCGACTTTTCAAGTCGGAGTTTTTAGTCCAAACATGTTACACTCATTTGGCTTTCACCTCAACCACTACCACATGGCACCCTTTCGGTTCCTCTTTGGGGCCTAGAGATTTTATATCTCACAACTCCACCATTATAAATAAAGTTCGATGTTCTCATCTAATGATAAAATATTTTACAAAGTAAAACCAGCATGTATTACCCTTTCCATCCTTGGTACCTAGCCAACATTTGTCAATGGTTTGATATCGATAAATGGGGATAAAATAGCCACTAAGGGTTAGTAATTGCCCCTTTTCCAGTTGGCTTAAGAGAAAAGAGATAGGGTGTGTTACATGTGGTATTAGAGCCAATGGCACGAGTTCAATTCCCATTAGTTAGTGGCTATTTAAAAATATAATATACCCTTGAGCAAGGTATATTCCTACCCCTAAATTTAAAATTATATGTATTGAGCATCCATGTGTATGTCCTTCCTCTTGTGTGGAGTATCCATGGATGAAGGTATCCATTGTGGGACTATGGTACAGGTGGATGACTAGTTTCCTTACATAGAATAGCTGATCTACACAATGGAAGGATTGGTAAATTAAGTGCGGAAATGAAGATCTTAATTCTTCTTGGCTAAAAAGGGGTTGTTAGTCAATAGTCAATGAGGACATTGACATCTCTGAAGGGGGGGGTGAGGGTAGCGCATGTGATTATGGGATGAGATTTGGATATATTGTCACTGTAAATCCTTGAAACTTTGGAAGAAAAATAGGGATAAAATAAGCACTAAGGGCTCTTTTATCAAGCAATTACCCCTTTTCCAGTTCACTTAAGAAAAGAGAGATAGGGTATACTACACTTCCCCAATGTCTCTTTTTTAGTTCCTACCAAATCCCTATCTATAGCCATTATCAAAAAAGTGACTATGGGTATCGAAAGTTATCTGTCAGCTAGTCCTTTTTTATATTCTTTCCTTACTACCATGATGGTAGGAAGTTGATATTGTTCATTCCCTTTATCAGCCCCTTTTATTCAAGTGTTAGTAAACTGGGCTTAGCACTTGTACTTAGCCAGATGGATATAAAATAGGAACTCCTATGTGTTTCTTATTGAGTATACTCAACCTAACTTTTAGTTCTTTTTTGCTTTATCTTGCATTAGCTTGACAAGAACCCTCACATATTGAGATTAGTCCTTTAACATTGTCAAATGATAGCTTATTGTGTATGCTAAACACCTTCACTATCATACACCTTGTGTTAGTATTGTTCAATTTTAATTGCTATCTATGGAAAGTGTCTAGATTTGTTAATTTGGCATATTTACGGAATGTAGAGATGATCCTAAACACAATGGTGTTCATCTCGTGTCCAAATTCACAATTTAGAGCACAGACCATACTTAAGCTCACAAGCTGAAGAGTTGAGCTCACGAATTGAGCTCAATTTTCAATTATAATTTAGTACAAAAATTATAAACTTTAAAATTTTAAGGTTATGGCGAACCTAATAATTTCATAACTCTCTATATATTATATAGATAAAAAAGTTCTAAAGGACACTTCTTGTTCTAATAATTTAAATATTTACCACATGTAATGATAGGGACGTTTGTTAGAATATAAAATAAAATGTTTGCAAAAAGAGCATTCTTATCACTTCTTTAAATTTGTACTCTATGCTTTTTGGCTAGTAAATGTCAGGCTTGTCAAAACTAAAAAATTATTAAATTTGAAATAAGATTCTATGTAAAGCTATATAACTGTTTCAAAGGAAAAAAAAAATTGTTAATGTAAACTTATTGCATATAAAAGAAAGACTTGGTTTTGTTCTAAAATACATTCTTGAGGGGTTTGTTATAGCATATTGTCTAGAATTTAGAAATCTTCATTCACACTCTCATTCGAAAAAAGGGAAATACACATAAATATCTAGGTTTTAGTGTTAGTAATTTTAACTCTTACAATCTTTCTTCCTAGGGTTCAAAGGCTAGAAGATGCAATAACTATCCCATTGCATAGTATAACCAAACCACATAAAAGAATGAAAGAGAGGATAGCAAGGATAGTGATCATGAGTTGGAGATAAATGCAATGACAAAGGGTGTAACAAATTGGGTGAAAAAGAATGCCTTTTTATTTGTTTTAGAAAAGTGCAATTCTACCACATTCAAGAAATGCCCCATATGTTTTTTAGCATCTGGTGGAAACAATGGCAATGGTCAGTATGATGGTATATATGCTCTTGTGACACACTACAACATCACACACTGGAAAAACTACCATAAATTTTTTTTTGAGATGGTAAAGATAGAAATGGAGACACATGAGTACTATGGGCAGTATTGCAAAAAGAACACTCAGAAGCATATAAAATGAAAAGTGAAATAAAAAAGCACTTTTTTATTAATTATATAAAGTATAATAAGTTTTATTGATAGAGAATAAACATCAATAGTGTTGGAGAAATCTAGTTAGCTCCAAAAGTTTTCTCCAACTCAGCAATAGTAAGGCTTGCTTGGTGTATATGAATATCCACTTTAGGATCCTGGTGCAAAATGTTGATGAAGATGTAGTACATATGCTTGCAAGGAGTATATACCTTCCTATGTTCCTCGCACTTTGTAAAGTCTGGACACATGCAAAAAGAAAAGTTGTGAATGGCAATTGTGTACTCTCCACCCTCTGTTTTGACTATGTACTCCTTTGCAAGTGCAGTGATGTACTTCGTGGAGAGAATCTCACACTCAAGTGTTTGAGCCAAGTTTATTTTACTATGTTTTTGCTTGGAGACGGTACCAATAAATTTAACTACCTTACGTTTTCGTGCTAGCCTCATGTGCATCTCTGTAGGAATAGTCCTGGTTCTATCACTTATGTCTCCAACTCTCTTCTCAAGATTGAAACCAGATTTCTCAAGGTTTTCAATCTCATCCGAGGTGAGCATGACCCCATTAGCAACTAGCCATTCTTTAGGTACTGTATCAAGTTTAGTCACTATAGTGTCTTCAAGCCGCTTCATATGGTTAGCGTTGGTGTTGCAACAATATAGGTAGCACCATTTCGAAAATCTTACTTGCTTTTGTTCCCCATAGAAACATGGGGCTGGAACAGAAGCAAGTTTGTCACCACGAATCCAGGCCCAACACTTGCCCCTCGAAAGCATCCCCACACACTTTACATTCAATTTTGCTGGCACATGTCGGATTGCCTATTGCTTCGGCTCCACACTACAGTAAGCAATTTTAACCTGTTGCGATGCACTCTCTTCATCAGCCACTTGAGGTGGCTCGGTCTGAGAGTGGTGTGTTGGAGCAGAATGGTACTTGACATCAGGCTTGTGAAAGCTTTTCGCTCCAAGGTTCATACCAACATCTTCCCCAACAAAGGAAAAACGATGCTTTGAGTGAACAATCTTTATATCACCAATAGAAGCTCGGGGAATATACTCCATAGATATGCCACAGACCACTTCCTTAATTGTAGTTGCCATTTTTCGGGTGGGTGGAATTAATTTTCTCTTCATCCTATCATATAACATCTCAATAGAAGGCCTTATTCCCATGTATCTTCTTTCCTCGAATGCTAGCGCTTTTGAAGATTGTTCTATAGCATATATCAAATTTGATAGATAGGCTTCATATAGACTCATCATCCCTTTCCCTGCCTCAGAGGAACACCAACTCCAGTGCTTACTTTCGGAGAGATTCACAGTTAGGGTGTATGTGAGGTCCTCAAGTGGTTGATCCTAATGGAAAGAGCAATATTAAGAGGTAATAAAATGAGAAAAAAAATAGAAACCAACCTGAAAAGAGTGATGTCCCTATTAGAACATCATAACTTCCCACCAGCTAGGTGCAAGTTGTACTCTTCGTAGTAAGTCTTGCAAGCTAGCCTCATTTAGTTGAGTCTTTTGACAACTTGAATTGAGTAAAGTGTTTGCAATAAAATCCTTGAGGACGGTCTTCTGAACATGTTTCGGAGTTGCAGATGAGTTTCTTATAGTCTCTTCTTGCACAGCATCTTTGAAACAATTGAGAGAACTTCTTTGTATTCCTTCCTATATTGGATGCATATGTGTGCCAACATGCACTACAACTCTTCCAGACACTCCATCCCATGGAAGAAAGTAGTACATCTTGGCCTTGCAGATAGCATGACATAAAGGAGTATTTTTGTAGAATCGACACTTGAATCCAACAGCAATGGTGTCACAGGCTGGAGGATTGACTACAGACCCTTCGAAAAATATATAATTTCCTAGCTAGCCTCATTTAGTTGAGTCTTTTGACAACTTGAATTGAGTAAAGTGTTTGCAATAAAATCCTTGAGGACGGTCTTCTGAACATGTTTCGGAGTTGCAGATGAGTTTCTTATAGTCTCTTCTTGCACAGCATCTTTGAAACAATTGAGAGAACTTCTTTGTATTCCTTCCTATATTGGATGCATATGTGTGCCAACATGCACTACAACTCTTCCAGACACTCCATCCCATGGAAGAAAGTAGTACATCTTGGCCTTGCAGATAGCATGACATAAAGGAGTATTTTTGTAGAATCGACACTTGAATCCAACAGCAATGGTGTCACAGGCTGGAGGATTGACTGCAGACCCTTCGAAAAATATATAATTTCCTAGCTAGCCTCATTTAGTTGAGTCTTTTGACAACTTGAATTGAGTAAAGTGTTTGCAATAAAATCCTTGAGGACGGTCTTCTGAACATGTTTCGGAATTGCAGATGAGTTTCTTATAGTCTCTTCTTGCACAACATCTTTGAAATAGTTGAGAGAACTTCTTTGTATTCCTTCCTGCATTGGATGCATGTGTATGCCAACATGCATTGTAGCTCTTCCAGCCACTCCATCCCATGGAAGAAAGTAGTACATCTTGGCCTCGCAGATAGCACGACATAAAGGAGTATTTTTGTAGAATTGACACTTGAATCCAACAGCAATGGTGTCATAAGCTGGAGGATTGACTGCAAACCCTTCGAAAATATATAATTTCTATAGTGGTCTCGATTGCATGCTTCATCCACACAATCTAAATGCTTTCTTCAATGAACTATAGACATTGTGCCTTCAAAATGTTGGAAGTGTGTAGTCTTGATCTTACACCAATTGTGGACATTTTACTTGGTTTCCATCCCCTTCTGTTCGGAACCTATGCTGCTGACAAGAGGTGGTAGCTCGAAGAAAATGTTGCCGTTGTAGGAGGATGGAAGCTCACTCACAAGCCTATACAAAAACAAGTGCACATCAATTGAGAGGCGTGAAAACTGGAAAGCATTGCTAATAGCTTTGAATATTGCTAAAGTTGGAGCTGAAGTTGGAGCTGGAGTTGGTGAATTCAGCATCGACACTAGCATGACTTCTCCACTTGAACTAAAAGAGGACGAGAGGATAACGACTAACTCTTGCTTCACATTCACTTTGGCTGGAGTGCATTTTGGCATTTTAACTGGAGATCCAAAAACTCGAATCTCCTTCGACTTGGAATTTTGTAAATCCCATTGTTGTCCACCCTCGCCTACACCAAAAAGAAGAAACTCCAAGTATGCAACTATACTGGTGTCGTTGCAAATCACAACCTCTAAAGAAATAGAGCTAAGACGAAAATCAAAATGTCGACATAAAAAACTTTTAGAAACAATACTCTGAGAGAATGAAAGAGGTGGGTGATCTCGAAAATGGAAAAGAAGCCTCTTCATCCTTCTCATTAGGTTTTGGAGTTCTCTCTCTTTATGGTACTTGTAAAAATCCATAGTGAAACATAATTGAAATTTAAATAGAGCAATAAGAAGACAACATACAAAATGAATTTAAATTCTATAGCAAATTTAACATGTGCAAGTGTGATAGTATTAATATTACTGTCATCTATTATGATGTCTGATGCATGTATACACATATATCCAAGGAAGGATTTTCAGCATGTGAAGTTTGATAGTTAATAATGATCCCAGTAATGACATTCTACTATAGCGTATCAAACCAAGAGATCCAATTTGACTGTCATCACGTGTGATATGTCAAGTTGTCAAATTTTAAGTGGTAGATGATAATAAATCTTGTCAAATCTTATTCTTCAATGACATATTTGATTTGTAGTATAACTCAAGTTTTATCCATAATTGTGAACACTGCTCAATGATATTTAAAACACGTGCCTATTGTTTAGGATCTAATACAACACAAAATAAATTTCTGGATGAGGATTCATCCATTCATAGATGGATATAGTACAACATATTTTAATGTGCCTTATTTATACTCTTTAAAGTTCTTGTAAGGGTTCCAAAATATGTACAAAATATTGATGAGAATGCATCCTTCCTAGATAATTTGTAAAATACAATATCATATCTCTAATAATAGAAAAGTTGATAGGTGCTAGTTATATCATCATTAAACTATACAAAATAAAGAAGCATAATTTACATATAATAATAACGATAAGATAAAATAAGATCAAAGATATTGTGATGGTTGAGATTTAGGTTATCCATAATGAATGGCCAGGATGAGAGATTAGTTAGGGTTAGGGTAGCCATCAGGATTAGGGTTAGGGTAGCTGCCAAGATTAGGTTACTATTCGCACCATGAGTGCAGCAGGCGAGAGATCAAGAGAGCTAGCGCAAAGGCGGTTGAGCGATTGAGCGGGCGGGAGTGAATCACATAGGCGCGTCAGGTGGCCCGACCAAATGAGGTGGAGTGCAGGCCAGCCACCTGGGGTGGCCCAGCTGCCCGAGGCCGAGCTCGGGCCGGACACCTAGGGTAGTTTCGCCTCGTGCGGCCAAACTGCTAGAGGTCAACTGCGGACCGTCCACCTTGGGCAGTTTGGTCACCCGAGGGGCCGAGGTTATTTGAATAACCTCGGCCCCTCGGGTGGCCAAACTGCCTATGGTCGAGTGTGGGCCGGCCACCTCGGGCAGTTTTGCTGCCCGAGGGGCCGAGGTTATTTGAATAACCTCTGCCCCTTGGGTGGCCAAACTGCCCAAGGTCAAGTGTGGGCCGGCCACCTCGGGCAATTTGGTCGCCCAAGGGGCCGCGGTTATTTGAATAACCTCAGCCCCTTGGGTGGCCAAACTGCCCAAGGTCGAGCGTGGGCCAGCCACCTTGGGCAATTTGGTGCCGAGGTTATTTGAATAACCTCGGCCCCTCGGGTAGCCAAATTGCCTGAGGCCGAGCGCAAGCCAGCCACCTCAGGTAGTTTTGTGGCCCAAAGGGCCGAGGTTATTTGAATAACGTCGGCCCCTCAGATGGCCAAAGTGCCCGAGGTTGAGCCCGGGCCAGCCACCTCAGACACTTTGGCTGCCTAGGGGGCCAAGTTTATTTGAATAACCTTGGCCCCCTAAGCAACCAAAGTGCCTGAGGTTGAGTGTAGGCCCACTTGATTTTTTTTTTTCTCTTTGATTGTTTGAATTTCTTATTATCTTTATTTTGTTTGACTAAAAAAAAATTTTCTCTTGCAGAAAAGGAAAATTGTACCACATAAAAAGGTTGTTAGAGACAAGAAGCCACGAGAAGTTCAATTTGGCACTGGCGACGAGATCACAATTGACATGTCTATTAGCACATCAATAGATACATGTTTACTTAGAGATTCATTGCCTCCTCCCCTATCACCTCCACCATCACCACCTCCACCACCGCCATCACCACCACCACCACCACCACCACCTCCTCCACCACCGCCATCGCCACCACCACCGCCACCGTTGCCACCACCACTACCACTATTCCCTCCGCCTTTGCCGCCACCGTGTGAGACACAAAATCCCTAGGCCCCAAAGTGGAGCTGGAAGGGTGCCACGTGGTAGTGGCCGAAGCGAAAGCCAAACGAGCGTAACACGTTTGGACTAAAAGCTCCGACTTGAAAGGTCGAGAGCGGGAGTGGAACTCCCAACAAAGTGCTCGAGGAATGAGCACGAAGCGAGCCATAAGCGAGGCTCTAAAAAGGGACCCGAAAGGACCAACACATGACACGTGGAAGTGTCCGAGATGGACCCGAAGTGGAGTCCAAGATGGAGTTCGAGATGGACCCGAAATGGAGTCCGATATGGAGTCCGAGATGGAGTCCGAGATGGAGTCCGAGATGGAGTCCGAGGTGGACCCGAGATGGACCCGAGATGGAGTCCGAGATGGAGTCCGAGGTGGACCCGAGATGGACCCGAGATGGAGTCCGAGATGGAGCCCGAGATGGGACCCGAGATGGAGTCCGAGATGGAGTCCGAGATGGACCCGAGATGGAGTCCGAGATGGACCCGAGATGGAGTCCGAGATGGACCCGAGATAGAGTCCGAGATGGACCCGAGATGGAGTCCGAAGTCGAGACCGAGACCGAGATCGGGACCGAGACCGAGACCGAGACCGAGATCGGGACCGAGACCGAGACCGAGGCCGAGGCCGAGTCCGAGTCCGAGTCCGAGTCCGTGTCCGAGTCCGAGTCCGAGTCCGAGTTCGAGTCTAAGAGGGTGAAAGCCCAAAGCGTTTGTCTCCCAGACCCTGGGGGGTTTGGTGAGCTCCAAAAGTATAGTAGGGGGAGGACTGCAGTGGAGCCAGTTTGGCCAGGAAAGGCCAGTTTGGCCCAGGAAGGCCGGATCCAGTGTTGGGTGATGAGATGCCCACTGTGAAGTCCAAGACTGGAGTGAATACGGACCGACAAGCGGGGTAGCTTGGTGAAGTGTTCAAGAGCCGGCTCTAGTTCCCCCGGGAGATCGACTGGCCGATGCTCCCAGTCCAAGTGTGGGTGGCATTACCTACTTGGATACCTCGGGTGGCTCAACGAAACCCCGCTCTAAGCCCATGGCTAGAGCACCCAAGGGCAGAAGGTGAGGAGAGTACCCAGGTGGCTTGCGTAAGGCCACGGTGTTCCGAAATGTTGTCCCAAAGGCCCAGATTGTGGAAAGGAAGAGGAGCAGTCCTCTGGGGTAGTGACCAAGGACACAGTCGTGTGGTGAGGAAGTCCCAGAGGACCGTGGGACTTAGTGGTTGGGCCTGTGGGTCTCGATCCAGTGGCAGTGTTGGCAAACACGGCCAAGGGCAGAAAGGGACTTAGTGGGGACTGATAGAGGGATATTGGGGAAAGCTATTCCCCTTGTTGGTGGGCATCCTAAGGATGCTAAGGAGTGGATATGAGATGACCACTCACGGATGGTTTGCCTAGTCTTGGAGAGCCAAGACTGTGATGCAAGTGGTATTGGACTACCAGTGTGTCAAAGGTGATTGGGCATGGCCTTAGCGTAACGGGCTGCCATGTTGGTGGTACCTTTGAGTGTCGGTCATGGGATCAGACACGTGGAGCACTTGGACCAAGTGCAAATGTTGAGTGGCATGGATGCCATTCTCGGGGCTAGCAAGTCCCAAGTCCTGGATTGGACTTATGGGGGTTGTGAATGAGACTCCTCCAAGTGGTCAGAGGTGTGGTTAAGTGACTAAAGTAGAATGGAAAATTTAGTCGCTTACAATTTGGTATTGGAGCTGTTCCTTAGTCCGACTTTTATTGGTGCTCAAGTATATCACCACTAGTGTTGGCATCGGAAGGTCCGAGGAGTGGGCCTATCCTTGAGGAGTAGCAAGTCGGGAAGGCATGGCTCTCCATTACAGTTCATGTGTGAACTTGTAGGCGAGGTGGTGGATAGAAAAGGGCCAATAATGGAACGACTTTGGGATCTTGGGAATAGTGCAAGGTTTTCCTCATTGAGTTGAGGATGTGATCCGGATGAGCATTTGTCTCAGCAAATTGGCTAAGGTAGTTGTGGTAAACAACTATAGTTGGGATCACGGGAAAGATAGAGACTCCAAAACAATAAAGGAGTCACAAGATTATCCTCACATAGTTGAGGCTGGTGCTCATGAAGGTGAAACCGGAATGGATGACCATGAGAGGTCAAGCAAGGGTGAGGATATGAGTCCTTGAAGTGGTAGCCGGGGCTACCTCTAATAAATGCTGGAACAACCCAAGGAGTTGGGGGTGTACTTAGAGGATGAGTTGGTATTCTCATCACATGGACAGGTGGTCCTAAGGGGCAAAAGGTTGCCCCAAGAGAACAAATCAAGTGTCAGAGTAACACTTGCAAAGATGGTCCTTGTGAGTAGGACTTGAATACAAGAAGTTGTATTCCAACGAGTTGACACCTCGAAGACTAAGACCTCGCAGGTCATTGGATTAGCAAAGTCTAAAATGCTGGATGACTCAAGTGGAGTCAGGGAATGGTCCTAAAAGCTCTATTTCGTTAAAGTGGGAATTGTCATTATCCCACTTGTAAAATAAGGTTTCCAAACCTTTATATAGTATATAAATATAACAAAATTCAACTGCATTGAGGCACATGCCATTTTATTTTAAACAAGGAAATGTTTACTCAATCACTTCTCACTGCTTCACCTCTCTCTTCTCCTTGTCATCGTCGTCCAATTTCTTTCCATCCTTTTAATATTGGCTCAGTTGCTCCGAGTCTAGGTGGAGCCCAAGTCCCCATTCAATCTTTACTTTCCCCTTATTAATAAAACAACTTCGTAGACTTCCAATAACATGCTGTAACACTTCTAGTATAATGCAAATCCTCTCAAAGAATTGTCTTTTAATATTAATACAATGGCATGGAACCCCATGCCATAATAAGTTACATTTTTAAATAAATACATGCCATCTCAGACTATTATTTTTTGCCTCCAACGCCTATACAATAATCTTGGAATTTCATCACTCTCCACACTATCAGGATTTAAACCCAATAGTAATGCCATCTCTTCTCTAATACGTCCACGCTCATGTTCAGTGGTCGAAGAACCCATCCGGTTGAGCAGATTATGGAGATGCGGATAGTGCTTGGCTAGACAATATACATGCCATAAATGATGACTGGTGTCTGTCCAATCAAATGGCTTCTGATATACCGTTCCATCTGCCATTTGGTTGATTTCTGCAGCCACCTCCTGGACTGGCCGGTTCTCTATCACCATCGCTCCAAGCCGTTTTGCAAGGTCCCCCAGAACATACGGTTTCTTCTCCCTAGTTTCCATACTGCAAGAGATGGGGTGCACTGCATATGTGTGCGTGTTCGCTGCAGTTTTAATCGGCGAGTCATCGATGATGAGGATTTCACTTGAGCTAGCAGTCCGGTTCATCACTACAGCCTCTGCCTTGACGAAGATGGGCTTGCTACCCCTCACATGGACCATAGTCAAGCAATCCTCCTGCGTTAGGAGAAAGTCAAATGGTAATATTACTCGTGTCTGATCGTGCATCATCTGTAGCAACGTTAATGCATTGTGGCGCATCATGGATGTCCAAACTCCCAATTGCAAATTGAACCCGGCCCTCTGTTTTAAGTGTCGCATGGTCATTATTAGATCCCGCAGTTTCTCCCGTGTGATTAATGTGAATCTGTCTCTTTTGACCAACTTGCGACCGCAGGCTTTGGAGGGTGCAGTGACATTCGAGGACGAGCCACGCTCATGGGAGAAAAGGACACCGTTCAGATCAAAAACGATACAGTACTTTCGCCGTGACTCTGAAATGAAATGCGTCAGCATAAAACATGGTACAAGTCAATTTTACCATCTACAATATTAGCGAATGGTGCTCCCGATGGTCGTTCAGAGGGTTTTGGTCGAGGAAACGTGAAGGGCGGAAATACTCTCCTCTGCAATGTGGGGTCAATCGCATCCGATGGCGTGTGGGCACATGCCATTTCAGCTGTAGACTCTGGTACAACTGGCTCAACAGTGGCATGGGGTGGTTCCGATGGCGTGTGATCACACGCCATTTCAGCTGGTGCCTCCGTTGGCAAAGTGGACATGACCGAACAGGCAGCAGGGGCGGTGTAGGGAGGTTCCAACGGCGCGTAGTCAGACGATTGGGCACACGTTGGAAATGAGGATACGACTGGCTCGGCGGCTGGGGCGGCCTCATGCGGGTCCAATGGCGCCTGGTCACCGTCAGTTGGATACGTGGATAAGATTGACTCAGTGGTATGGGCAGCATCAAGTGGAGCGTGGTCAGCTTGCTTGGCGTTGATATGGATAGTAGCCTCCACCAGCTCTGATGACTCTTGCAGGCAAGTAGAGTCCACTGGCGGATCCATATGCATGTCCAAATATCTCCCTTCGATTGAGATGGTATCCTCCCGTGCTACTAAAAACAAACTCATTAGCACATTGAATCGACTATACTGTATTTACCATCAACTGCTATTGAGGAACTAGGACCGATATCACTTGGGCGCACTGCTGATTCTGAAGGATTGGACATACGTTTCGACCCTTGCTTGGCACTATCCTTCCTCGACACTAAAGGCTAGAGTTTGTATCTTAATTCAACTGAATAATCTCTACTTACCATTTCTTCTGCGACCTACATGGACAATGTTAGAAATGGTAAAAGGTTAGGAATGGATGTACTATTATTTACCTGATGGTTTGTCTTGTATGACCTTCCTCCGCTGCTCTTTGGCCACCTCAGGCTGGCCATCATCGTCATCATCGTCATCGTCGTTATTGTGATCGTCACCATTGTGAGGACCATCCAAGTCCTCTTTGTCCTCCTCTTCTTCGTCCTCCTCTTCGTCCTTCTGCTCTTCCTGCTCATTATCTTTCTCTGGCTCCTCATCCCCCTCTTGCATTTCTTCCATAGGCTGCTCAGGCTGGATTGCTTGTTTTTCCAGGACCATCTTGGAAAAATCATCTGGCCGAGTCTCCATCTCAAAATACAAGACATCCATAGCCTGTTTTAGTGCGTGACCTAGGACTGTATCCTCACCCGACTGTCTTAACATGGTTTCTGCACGTTCTTGCACCCTTCGAAGACGACGAGATGAGAAAAACGTGGCCCTGACTTGAAAAGCATCCCTCATCCATTGTACCTCTCCATTGAGATTGGGGAAGGGGAGTCCGCCATAGGAATCTGAGTCAGAAGGTGGTGACTGGCTCCTTTCACTCAGCCCTTGATCTGCAATGAATGGCATGAGCACACACGCCATAACCGCGAGGCATTACCTATCATCTTTTCGTTGCCCTTCTTCCTTTTCGAATCAAACGCCTCTGATCCCGACGACTGTCCAACGTGCTTTCGCTTTTTATGACCACTGTCAGTTTGAGCTTGGCTGGTGCTTGCCTGTTTTGCCTTTGAAGAAGTGTCTCCTGCAAGGAATGGCATGAGACCACACGCCATTGCAAATATAATTTGTACCTCCTTTTTTCCTATTGCTTGTCTGTTTGTCCTTCTTCGACGCGCCACCAGTGCGCTTTTCAGTCCTCGTGTCTGAATATTCACAACGATCTATAATCAAAATGGCGTGAGGCCTCACGTGACCTTACCTTGTGCAGGTTGTGACCTCGGCCTAACATCAGTAGCTGTTAACGCCGTTTCAGCATCTGGGGGTGGCCACGCTCCTGCATACAGAGCTTGTGAGATAACATTTAAACTTAAAGTGCGTACTCACCAGGTTCGTAGAGAAGATACTGTTTTTCTTTGGCAACTGTAATTATATGCTCCATTGAAGTCACCTCTTCAATGGAGTTTGTCACCGCAACACACGGGACACCCTTGAGTAGTGCGGCTCGAAAGAATATTCCGCCGCAGTTGTACTCGACAACGCATTTGCCCTTGGAGTCACCCGCTATTGCGTTGAAGACCCAGCTGAGCATTTCCCATGCTGCACCTGGAGCTTTCTTTGGATTCGAAAGCTCCATAGCCGTCTTCAGTTCCTCAGGCACGGGTAAATTGACCTCCCTCAGATCAATTCGATCAGCTTTGTTGAACGAAGCTGGGAAGTCACTCCAGTCCCACTCTGCTGCAGGACCAATAACAAGGGCGACTGTGAAGATGCGGACATTCGTCGGTATCTTCTTCTTAGCCATTATCCCATGGATCTCCCGCATCTCCTTGCCTTTCAACCGAGCCTTCACCTCGTTCAAGGCCTTCCAGAACTTGTGATAGGATTCGGAGTCGTAGATCATATAGTGGACTGAAGATTCCACCTCCGCAAGTCCCACCATTAAGTCAATGATGGAGCTGACTTCGTCTGCATGAGTGATCTCCTCGTTTGTGAAGTCCATCACACAAAAGATGTTCTTGACCTGTTCATCTCCGCGGGAAACGATGCTCCTCCACCTTTGATCCTCATCCGAATTCACGTATACCCGGTAAGGTTCTCGATAGGCCTCTGCTGCGGGGTCGAGCTGTTTCTGAAGCCGGCGGTCGACATCCCTCTTAATGAAATTTGGATACTGATCCAACTTCTCAGCTTTACTTTTCGTGGCATCCCGCAGCAGATCGATGAACTTGGGGGCCCCCTTCACGTACTCGTCGATGTCTTCATTTGACAAGTCCAGCTCTTCCATCATCTCTTGCGTGGTGTCGATGCTCACCCTCGCCACGGCCACTTGCTCGAAGATCCAATCCTTCAATAGCGCACGAGCTCTCAGAGTCGTGCACAAGTCCTCGTATGTCACAATATGGCCGGGAGTCATTTTGGTCTTGTTGAAGACTACCTCACCAAGTAGAAGAGCATTAGCCACTGTCAGAAGGTCGTCGTCGTCTAGAGACCGCGAGAAACGCAAGGCGTTGAGCTTCAAATCATTGGGCTTCCGGCCGTCCTCCACACCCATTGAGTTTAGCAACTCCCCGTCATGGTACCTCCTTAGCACATCTACCCATTTGTCAAAAACAACTTTTGTCGCGAGTAGAATGTTATGGATGCTGAGTGTGTCATTGACCCCCAGTGTTTTCGAGAGAAGACTCGAGAATTCCTGCAATGGAAATGGCGTGAGGCCACATGCTATGCCACATGCAATGAGGCTTACCTGCCAGGCGCTAGTTGCTAGTGCACGTCCTTGTCCTGGTTTTTGTGGCTTCTTCAGTTGAACCCAGAGCTTCCGTGTTCGTGCCAATGTCTCGTGCAGACCCGATTTGTAGCACGTTTCTTGCTTGACATTCTGCGCGTGGGAGATGTATATGATAGATCGGAGGGGCGAGTTGCCTTTTATCAGGCGGACAACTCTTGTCTTGAAGACTTTCTTCACCTCCTCGCCCACCATAATATCCACAACTATCTGTTGCATCGCCAAGCTAGAATGCTGCCCGGAGACGGCATAGAACCGGATGTTCTGATCGTCCAACACCTTCCTATTGATCAAGTCTGGAAACCTCGTCTCGCCCTTCATTGTTCGGTAGTAGGGGATCACGTCTGCGATGTCGGGTGTTACTGGACTTGCCAGCATCTTCTGCTTCAGTTTCTCCACCCACTCATCAGATACTAGCCTGTGGTTGTATTTGCTTTGGATCTCGATACGGCTCACGTCGATTGTAATACTTTGTTGGAATAGTAACAAGTACTATTATCTGCGACGATTTTTGCTGCCTCTTCTTGCTCTTTCTGCTCTTTGCGGCTCTTCTTTTTGGTGGGTGTAGTGTTCGAACCCGAGGCAATGGCATCACCGAGTAGCTTCTTTTTTGGAGCAGCAGAGTCGGACGTCGGCTTGAGCTTGACCACCCTTTTCTGCTTCGGGGTAGTTTCCAGATCGACCCCCTTCCCCTTCGCTTCGCAAACTGGAGGCACTCTCAACGGCTCAATGTTGGAATATAGTTTTTGAACATCGCCGTAGGTGAGGTCCGTGGATTCCATGTGATCTTCATAGACCCGCAGCGTCTTTGAAATTGTGGGCCTCCTGGACAACCTCTCCCTAGCTCCCTCTAGGAATTCCTCATAGCCGCTGCCCCCCTCCGGGAAGCCGCTAGGATGTGCAAGGTGGATCTTGAAGGCGGACGCTGTCTCTACCACAAGTGCCAGTCCATATTCTTGCATGGAACTGCATGGAGTGTCTGTCACTTGGATGAGGATCCCCATGCATTCTTTTCTCCCACCATCTGTGTTGTACAGCATCAGATCCTCGCCTTCCATCCCGAAAGTCCAACTGGTGAGCTCCTCCCCCTTCTCTGCATCCACATTGACAGTGGCTGGAAGAAGAACGCAATTCCTCGCCTGTTCAAAAATGCACAACAATTAGAGCTGACAGATGAAAAGCTAGCAGCTGGAAATAACGTGAGGCCACACGCCATTCACCACTGCATCAGATGTCTTGAGGCTGCATCCTAA
>NW_003314266.1:456462-469055 GCF_000143415.4 Selaginella moellendorffii | reverse complement strand
GTTGGAGAGTGGTGCTGAAATCTCCCGGGACGCCAAGTGGGCTGCGTGTGGGTGGTGGAGTGGGCGGCGGAGTTGGCGGCGAAGTTACAAACTGGGTGTGTCTTGAAGTGGACGCCGATGCACACGAGCGCGATGCGAGCGCGAGTGTGATGCAAGCGCGAGTGGACGCCGATGCACACGAGAAACCTGTAGAGAAGTGAGCGTGATCGCGAGTGGGAGCGCGATGCGAGCGGGAGCGCGAGTGTGATGCGAGCGCGAGCGCGAGTGTGATGCGAGCGCGAGCGCGAGTGTGCGAGCGCGAGTACAAAGCAAAATGCAAAACCTAACCTCACACGCGCGAAATGTCACAACGGTTGGTAATCCCGCCACGTCATCATTCCTCGGACTTGGGCGCCACCATTAATTTCTGGATTGCCGCGCGCATGCAAGCACGCAAAATCCAAAAGAAATCCGCAACGTCATCATTCCTCGGACTGCATGCACGCGAAATCCAAAAGAAAGATCATGATTGGGATATCATTTAATACCCTCGCTATATTTATACCATGCATGATTGGATATTCCAAAGCATCTTGTATTTCCAAAAATGGCAGATGTTCAGCTAAATAAAGAAATTCTATCTGTTTCTATTTTTCTCTCAAATCAATATTATAGCGTGTGGGCTCATGCAATTTTGAACCAAAGAAACCCAAAAAACGTTGGACCCAAAATATTTTGAAAAAACCCAAAAAACCCTAAACATTTTAAACCCAAAAATCCAGGCGTCCTGTGGCGTTATTCCTTGAATGGCGTGTGGGCGCATGCCATTTTCAGGGCCAAATGCTGAATGGAGAAAAATTCCCTTTCAGTGCAAATGCTGCAAGAGGCAGATGCCGAGCACAAAGGACTGTAACTACCTCACATGACACAGATAAACTTTTCTCTATTTGGCAAAGATAAACTTTATAGCGTGTGGGCTCATGCAATTTTGAACCCAAAAAATGCACCAAAAAATTCTCGGCGTCATCTGGCATTATCTCTTGAATGGCGTGGGGCCGCATGCCATTTTCAGGGGCACATAGGAGTATATTCCTAGGATATTCTGACACGCGCGAGATTTTTTTGAGTTTTCTAGAGATCCAACCGTTAGATCGCAACTAGATTTTACAAAATGGTATACAATGTCTTTCTTGATGACCCTGCAAAGAAGCATCTCAATCGGACACCACATGAGACCATACGAGCCTTACAATGTTTCAGGGGCATTTGCCATAGAGCCGACCGTTATTTTGCTCCAAGATTTCACAGTTTGGTGTGCATTGACCTTTCCATCGAAACTGCAAAGGGACATCACAATCAGATGCGGGATCACAAGAAACTAACTTCACTAACTCTGGTTTCACCAAGATCTACGTAAGGAGTTATGAAATGAAAGGACCCTCTCTATTGAAATGTGTTTATGGTCCTAGGGGCATTGTGACATATCAAAGGATTTTGCATCAAGTTCTGTATTTGCATGTTTATCAAGCTACTGAATTGCTAAACCCTAAACCCTAAACCCTAAACCCTAAACATGTGGCAAATGCTGCGTGAAGAAAGATGCCCTTTCTGGGCAAATGCTGTAAGAGGCAGATGCCGAGCAGATGTATCTCAGGCTAGCGAAGGGGACGAACGAAAGCTAGCTATAAACATGACGGGATGCAAATAGATTACTAGGCTGGTCCTACGAAAATCAAAAACCATAATTGAAAACATTGAAAATGCAAAAAGAAAGGTTTATAATATTTTTGAATTTTAGGCAACCAAAGGAATGTAAGTAGGGCATGTGTTTGTAAGTTTAAAAATGCCTCAACCACTTAAATTCCCAAGTAAATAAAGCTGTTTCTATTTTTGGTACAGGTAAACTTTATAGCGTGTGGGCTCATGCAATTTTGAACCCAAAAATGCACCAAAAAATGCTCGACTAGCATTATTCTTTGAATGGCGTGTGGCCTTATGTCGAGCATTATTCTTTGAATGGCGTGTGGCCTTATATTGCCATAAATGGACGTACACACACAGCGTAATTATTCCTTTACACGGCGAATAATCTTGGCGCGGATCGCTGACATGGCATGGCAAAGTTCGAATCACTGACATGGCACAGCTGGATCGAGGCAAGGACATGATGTGACAAAGTTCAACCTCCGACAGCAAAGTCTAGAAGCTACTCAGTTTGAAATTTGTCAGAGGAATCATAAGATCTGGTTTGTCAGAGGATTTGATGTGACGTTCAAGCGTGTGTTATTTTTGAATTCTCGAACTCATTCCTAGGTCTATCATTTTTGTGCGCCGTGTTCTTGGTTCCGCTGAGCGCAGTGAGCGCTGCTTGTGTAAGCGGCGTTGTGGGCTGTGGTTTATGCGTCTACGAGCGGTTGCGGCATTGCGAGCGCCATTGCGAGCGGCAGTTTATGCGAGTGGCAGTTTGTGCGAGTGGCGCTACGAGCAGTTGCGGTGTTGCGAGCGGTGCTACAAGTAGTTGCGGTGTTGCGAGCTGCACTATCTTTGGTGTGGCTACCGCTTCCTCTTGATATTCGGCACTTGTGCTTCCTGGTATGTTCACCATGGAATGGCTTAGGACCACATTTAGAAATGGCATGAGGCCACATGCCATTAGTGGTACCACTAATGGCATGAGGGCTCATGCCAATTTTGTGAATGCGAAATTTCACGTGGGTGTCAATAGCATGTTTGAATAATGGCATGTGGCCTCATGCTATTGAGGTTGTTTGGTATGTTATGATTTAGGCCATTCTCCAATCATTTTTTGTATGGTCTTAACTTCTTTTCTGCACTTTCAGAATGGCCTTCAGGGTTGGGGAAAAGGTTTACATTTTGAATGGTGGGAAGAGAGTTGCAAAAGGGACCCTTGTGTCTATGGATCGGAACTTTGTTATACACTGTCAAAGGCTTGGGGAAGGCAATGCTGCTGTATCAGTAGAGACTGTCTTCGATGGGAATGTGGTCGCTATTGAACGAGGAGAGATGGTCGTCGGGGTAAATGTTGTTGTTGCCTTGAAAAATCTTCAGAAGAAAGCAGATGTTGGGGACAGCGCAAGTGCGACGCATGTTCCCTCCGTGGATCTTAAGAACCGTGCTACATGGATTCAGGCAAAAGTGTTTCTAAACAACCCCGAGGGGGAGGTGGTAGCTGAGGGCTTAGCCACAGTTGTCGATCCAAGAGATGCGGTTGCTAATCAAGAATTGGGCTGGGATGATATTGGAGTTGCGATTTTAGAGGTTGTTGACACAGAAGAAAACAGTCTGACTATTGGAAGCATTGTGCGGTGGAAATTGAGGCACTTAGTGTTTGAGAATGTGAAGGATTCACAATCAAACACCACTACAACTGATGACAGAACATCTCTTCATGGGAAAAGAAAGTACACCTTCCTAAAGCGCAGCCAAAGGGATCTGAGCAACGAACCGAAAAGGCAGAAAATGGCGATGGAGGTTCGAATGGTCTCGACAGTTGCTTGTTGCAAGAGGAGGTGCTATCAACATGTTGATTGGGATGCTATTGAAGAGGAGAGAGCAAGATACAAGACATTGTCCTGGAAGGCAGCTCGCAATTTTGTGTATGAGGCATTACGGTCATCTGTTGATGCTTCAGAACATCAGGTGGGGGGCATGGTCTTCCAGAGGGGTTTGGTCTGCATGAAGGCATGGAGAATCATTTATGGAGTCCCTCGAAGCACATTCTACAGAATCAAAACTGAGTTCGAGGAACAAAGGGTTCAACAGGCAGTCCATGGGAACGACGGTACGCACAAAACCAGGGGTCATGTTGTATATGGAGAGGCAATCTTCAAGAGGTTTGTCGAGACATGTAGCGAGCAGCAACCACATAAAACCCGCCTCTTGGAAGATGGAACACGAGACACCCAACGAGTTCTCCCTTCCATGTATACCAAGGGGGCCATATTGGAAGATGTGAATCGGGAACTCCAGAGTAATGGCTACAGGAAGCTGAGCCAATCTAGATTTAGTAGATTGTGGAGCAACAGGTTCAGGGATGTGAGTATAGGAAAGTACTCCAGCTTTTCAAAGTGTGACGAGTGCACTGCTATCAAAATGGCTTTGTCGAAGAATTCTTGCAGCGCTCAAGAGCGAGAGACGTTGGTTAGAAGGCGGCTCGACCACAACATCGAGCAGAGAAGCTGCAGGACTGCATATTATCATAACAGGATTCTCTCCATGGAGAGACCTGACTCTTACCTCTGCATCATCCACGACAAAATGGACCAGAAAAAGACGTGCTTACCTCGACTCAATCCTGCCCCCAAGGCAATCTCTTCATCCATGCAGCTGCCTGTGTCTCTGTTTGGCATAATCGCTCATGGGCATGGTGCCCAGAACTATGGGAACTTCTTTGTACCTCTATGGGGTGGCGGGGGTGCAAACATGATGATTGCGTCCCTAGCAAAACACTTAAGGTCTCTGCAAAGTGCGCAGACTGAGCTGAACGGCCAACCCTTGCATAAGGCCCTTGTCGATCGAACCCCATACAGGGTTCAGCTGGAGGAGGAGCAAAGGCTTGCAGTATCGCGTGGGGCCCCATGCCATCCCAGTGAATATGTTGGCCGTCAGATTGTAGGGTTATCACGTGAGGCCTCATGCCATTCCGACGAGGCTGGTCGCCCGGTGAATGCACAGCCTCATCCAAACGAAGCAGAATCTCAAGGAAGTTCTTGCGGCCGATGTGGCCTTCCACCCCATCTTCTGCTCCAAACAGACAATGCTGGCAGTGAGAACAAAAACATGTACGTCTTCGCGTACTTGGCGATGCTTGTTGCCAAAGGCATATTTGAAACGGTTACACTTGGCTTTCTCATGGTTGGGCACACTCATGAAGACGTCGATGCCATGTTCAGTCACCTGGCAGAGTCCCTTCGGCGATCCAATGTCCTCACCCTCCCACAACTCTACGATGAATTCCAAAATTGCATCAAAGGCACTGTTGAAGCTGCACTTGTGACAGAGGTTCCAGACTTTAAGGGGTTTATAAGAGGCTACATCAGGGACGGATCTGAAACGCTGATTGGCCACTCCAAGCCTCTTCAGTTTCATTTCAGCATGTGTGACGGTGCTCCAGTGATGAGGTACAAGATGAGAGAATGGGACACAGTGTGGCTGCCAGTGGACGGCATTGAACTCTTCAAGAGAGATCCCATAACTGGGGAACCTATGATTCCTCAGGGTTCCCCACGGCCGATGCACCCGGATGGACTTAAAGACCAGGAAAGTATAGTGGCCGGGATTAGACAGCATATTGCCTTCTGGAAGAGGGGGTTGGTGTTTGGTGGAGAATCCTATTTTCAGAGGTGCAAGCCTTTGCTCGAATACTGGGAGAAGATTATATCTGCTATCCAAAATGGGCCGGTTGTATATGAAGAATTGGAAGAGTCCTTTTGGCCAGAACCCAGAGCACCAGATAGTAGCGGAACAATGTCCTCTGGAAATGCAGTGACAGATAACGATGTTGAGGATCACTATTGTGGGCCGAGGAACAAGAAGCCGGATTCAGCATTCAATCCAGTACAGGTCTGCAAAGGAATGGTCGTGCTTGTCAGACCCAGTAATAAAAAACAAATGATATGGGTGGGGCGTTGCATCACTGATGCAGAGGAGGACACGGAAACTAACTCCTTCAATGTAACTGTGGAGTGGTTCAAGCCAAGTTCCGGATATAAGAAGGATTGCCTAGAAAAGAGATGGGTGCTGAATCCAAGGGATCCCAGCATGAGCATATCGGTGGATAATGTTGTGCATGGTTGGATGCGGAAGCAGAGTGCCACCATCACCTTGCCAGACCATGCAAGAGATGCAGCAAGAGCATTCATAACTCGGGTTCAAGGTGAGATTCATTAATATTCCTTTACAAAGTTTCTAATGTATTTTATTTCAAGGTGAACAATCCGAATCTGAATTAGAGGAGGCTTGATATAGTGTGTGAGGTAAAACAAAGATGATGTGACATATGCATTTACCAATCACACGTGCATAAATCTAATAATATGGCGTGTGGCCCATATTAATGGCACATAAACCCATATTGTGGGCTTACGTGCTTTATGTACCATCATTCCCTTGCAGCGTGTGTGTTGGTTTCCTTTTATAACACAACGAACTCCATATTTTAGGGTGAAGAGCGTTCTCATGGCAAGCACAAAATCTGTAAGTGAGGCAGAAAAGGAGACGGAGAAGGAGATAGGTGAAGATGTAGAATATATAAGTCTTCCAAACTCCCCGTACTATACTCCAGGTGATCATTTTTCTGAACAAACGGCAACATTAACAACTATCGAGAACGCCCCAGTAACGTCAGAGACAACAATCCAAAGCAAAACAACTGACCCGGAGAAGGATGATAGTACCGCTGAGAGTACCAAAAAGGAGGTGTCCACTAGCGCTTAGGCTTATAATGGCGTGTGCCCTCATGCCATTTACTTGATCACCAAATACCTTTTTCCCTTTGCACTAGTATATCTTAATACCGGTCTGAGAAATAGAATGGCATGTGCCCTCAGGCCTTTTACTAAATCACCTTTGAAAGAAATGCAAGCCTCTATGTCGTAAAAAAAAGGTACTAGAGAAATTCCTTAATAATATGAATGTTATTTAGTTTTATGAAAATACACTAAGGGTCAAATGAGTTAAATGACTTCTCCAGACTAGCAATGCCTCTTGCTACACCTTCACAATTAGATTCGTTAGAAAAAGATAACATTGAATAATATCTAAATGTTCTCACCATTAAGTTATATGTCTGGCTAATAGGAATGATGTTCATCTTGGAAAGCTCACCACACGCTCAATGAACAAACAAATAGTGTGTGCGCGCATGCCATCGCTCTTCTTTAGCTTCAGATTCGGCTTGTTCACCTTGACAATGAGATTTATTATACAACTAGATGGACTCAGTCTGGACATAAGGTCACCGCGCTAGTCACCATGCCCCAGATATGTCTAGCCCCTGGACAAAAAACATATAATTTCACGTCATTTTCAAATACTTGAAAATTTGTACCTAGTCCCATTTTACTGAATAAATCCCACTTTAACGAAATAGAGCTTAATAGGTACTAGGTCTTCCAGACCTTTAACTTGTTAACTACGACCCCGGGGGCATCCCCCACACTTGGTGGTGCGCCCAAGCCAGCCCTTCCGGCCAAGGGTCCATAGCAACTGAGATTAGGTGTCCCCATCTCACTCACCACGTCCTTGGTGCCACTGGCACCAAAGCGTTCAAGTTAGATATGCCGAGCTTTCACACTAAGCAATCTAACCATGCATCACGACTCCGAGGCATCCCTCGCTTGGCGGTGTGCCCAAACCAGTCTCCCCACTGAGAGTCCATGACCACCGAAATATGAGTGTCCTCATATTCCAAACCATCACCACGCCCTAGTGATTTGGGACTCGAACCCAAGCACTAGAGGGTCGGGACTCGAACCCAACCTCCGTATATGCATCTACGGACGGCATCACACAAGATGCCTGGCGTGACTCCCCACGCCAGTGCACCAACTTATTTTTAAAGCGCGCTACAGATCACAGCTTAGGAACCTAGTTCCCCCACACTGCCAAGTCCTCTCACTTGACATATCTGTGATCATGCATGGGCTCCTCCATGCTTGGCCCCATGGGCCACCCTTTTTGAAGTTAGCATCTTCAACTAGGGTATTTGTTCCCCCCAACTTGCCAATCTCACTTAGCAAGTCATCTGGCCATCATAACATGGTTTATGCATAAGCGTGGAAGTCCTTAACCATCAACTTTCGTTCAAAGCCCTCTTTTTGAACACTCGGGAACTACTTCCCTAACCTTGACAGCCTTGCCTCATGGCAAGCTTCAAGACCACACTTCTGCTGCGCCACTCTGATTTCGCACGTTCTATGAACCATTTACACTTGGCCTTTCTAGGTACTAAGCTACCTAGAATCCTCTTTGAGAACCTTGAAGGAACTCTGTCCCTTAGCTTGCTAAGGCCCCCCTTTTTGCAAGCTTCCCAATTACCATATAGTCTAACATGGACAATTCCATATTTTAGACTCTTCATGGCATCACGGTTGCTAGCGGCAACACCCTCGAGCCCCCACTTGATTCTCCACTCCCAGCTGGCATAACCAACCTTGGTTATGCCCTTCGATTCCTATGGTTCGGTTCCATCCCCTTACTTCTTGCTTTTGGCTTCACACCTTTCCTTCGGTCATTCTCCTCCAGACCAGGAGGATAGCTTTGCACTTTCTATCATACCTTAGCAAGTATTCTTAGGGATGAACCTACCCGATAGCCTAGGGAGTGGTTCCTCAATCTTGGGCATGCTCACCTTATAATCCCACACATCGGGATTAACGTTGCTGCTTATGGGCTTTTACATGCCCATCACTAGCCTTGCCAAAATTCCATTTTTGGCTTTGTCCAATTCGGGTAGACAATCTTCTCCTGTCTCCACAACCTTGGACATTTGGATAGCACCTACTATCCATCATTCGCTAGGGACTTAGTCCCTTGGGCCTTATCTACTGCCCTCGCGACATCAAACACCACCTCCTGGTGTTCTAGAGTGTTCGGGTGTCCCAATGACGGCTTCCTTGACAATGAGCATTTCCTTTTATGACATTGACTTACTATATCGCAACATAAGCAACTTATCCCCCGTAAGGGTATATCCAACTTCCCTATGCTATTAAGAAGTTTTGGGTAGCTACTTTCTACCTGTTTAACCAGTTATTTTGCACATCTTGCTTAGTTGCCCCATAATTGTCAAGTCCTACAACTCATTGCTTGGTGCTTCCACACCTCCATCATTATCCGGGTCACCACACTCTAACCGCATGCCTTCCAGCTTAGGCTATGCCATTCCCATTTCCATTGGGATTCCTTTGGACGGGGTTCTCATGAACCCGCCAACTTGACCTCAAGGCAGCACACCTTGGCACCTTCGATGTCTCCACACCATCGGCTCCACGAACCTATCCTTATAACACTACTTATTAGTGTTTAGGTCTTTGCCAAGACCAATATAGTTGTTCCTCATACTAACTATCCGTTAGCACCGCACCATAGTGTTTGCACCCAACTCTGGGCCAAAGTTGCTTTCTTCTGGGAACATCTTTCCCACGACTTTAACATGGCACATTCTGCCATCAATGAGATACTCACTGTTCTCATACTTGGATCTTATGATCCTCCCCATACCTCATGGGGCACCATACACCTCCGTCCAAATGCTTCAACCAATCCCTTAGAAGCTCTATTTCGTTAAAGTGGGATTTATTCAGTAAAATGGGACTAGGTACAAATTTTCAAGTATTTGAAAATGACGTGAAATTATATGTTTTTTGTCCAGGGGCTAGACATATCTGGGGCATGGTGACTGGCGCGGTGACCTTATGTCCAGACTGAGTCCATCTAGTTGTATAATAAATCTCATTGTCAAGGTGAACAAGCCGAATCTGAAGCTAAAGAAGAGCGATGGCATGCGCGCACACACTATTTGTTTGTTCATTGAGCGTGTGGTGAGCTTTCCAAGATGAACATCATTCCTATTAGCCAGACATATAACTTAATGGTGAGAACATTTAGATATTATTCAATGTTATCTTTTTCTAACGAATCTAATTGTGAAGGTGTAGCAAGAGGCATTGCTAGTCTGGAGAAGTCATTTAACTCATTTGACCCTTAGTGTATTTTCATGAAACTAAATAACATTCATATTATTAAGGAATTTCTCTAGTACCTTTTTTTTACGACATAGAGGCTTGCATTTCTTTCAAAGGTGATTTAGTAAAAGGCCTGAGGGCACATGCCATTCTATTTCTCAGACCGGTATTAAGATATACTAGTGCAAAGGGAAAAAGGTATTTGGTGATCAAGTAAATGGCATGAGGGCACACGCCATTATAAGCCTAAGCGCTAGTGGACACCTCCTTTTTGGTACTCTCAGCGGTACTATCATCCTTCTCCGGGTCAGTTGTTTTGCTTTGGATTGTTGTCTCTGACGTTACTGGGGCGTTCTCGATAGTTGTTAATGTTGCCGTTTGTTCAGAAAAATGATCACCTGGAGTATAGTACGGGGAGTTTGGAAGACTTATATATTCTACATCTTCACCTATCTCCTTCTCCGTCTCCTTTTCTACCTCACTTACAGATTTTGTGCTTGCCATGAGAACGCTCTTCACCCTAAAATATGGAGTTCGTTGTGTTATAAAAGGAAACCAACACACACGCTGCAAGGGAATGATGGTACATAAAGCACGTAAGCCCACAATATGGGTTTATGTGCCATTAATATGGGCCACACGCCATATTATTAGATTTATGCACGTGTGATTGGTAAATGCATATGTCACATCATCTTTGTTTTACCTCACACACTATATCAAGCCTCCTCTGATTCAGATTCGGATTGTTCACCTTGAAATAAAATACATTAAAAACTTTGTAAAGGAATATTAATGAATCTCACCTTGAACCCGAGTTATGAATGCTCTTGCTGCATCTCTTGCATGGTCTGGCAAGGTGATGGTGGCACTCTGCTTCCGCATCCAACCATGCACAACATTATCCACCGATATGCTCATGCTGGGATCCCTTGGATTCAGCACCCATCTCTTTTCTAGGCAATCCTTCGTATATCCGGAACTTGGCTTGAACCACTCCACAGTTACATTGAAGGAGTTAGTTTCCGCGTCCTCCTCTGCATCAGTGATGCAGCGCCCCACCCATATCATTTGTTTTTTATTACTGGGTCTGACAAGCACGACCATTCCTTTGCAGACCTGTACTGGATTGAATGCTGAATCCGGCTTCTTGTTCCTCGGCCCACAATAGTGATCCTCAACATCGTTATCTGTCACTGCATTTCCAGAGGACATTGTTCCGCTACTATCTGGTGCTCTGGGTTCTGGCCAAAAGGACTCTTCCAATTCTTCATATACAACCGGCCCATTTTGGATAGCAGATATAATCTTCTCCCAGTATTCGAGCAAAGGCTTGCACCTCTGAAAATAGGATTCTCCACCAAACACCAACCCCCTCTTCCAGAAGGCAATATGCTGTCTAATCCCGGCCACTATACTTTCCTGGTCTTTGAGTCCATCCGGGTGCATCGGCCGTGGGGAACCCTGAGGAATCATAGGTTCCCCAGTTATGGGATCTCTCTTGAAGAGTTCAATGCCGTCCACTGGCAGCCACACTGTGTCCCATTCTCTCATCTTGTACCTCATCACTGGAGCACCGTCACACATGCTGAAATGAAACTGAAGAGGCTTGGAGTGGCCAATCAGCGTTTCGGATCCATCCCTGATGTAGCCTCTTACAAACCCCTTAAAGTCTGGAACCTCTGTCAGAAGTGCAGCTTCAACAGTGCCTTTGATGCAATTTTGGAATTCATCGTAGAGTTGTGGGAGGGTGAGGACATTGGATCGCCGGAGGGACTCTGCCAGGTGACTGAACATGGCATCGACGTCTTCATGAGTGTGCCCAACCATGAGAAAGCCAAGTGTAACCGTTTCAAATATGCCTTTGGCAACAAGCATCGCCAAGTACGCGAAGACGTACATGTTTTTGTTCTCACTGCCAGCATTGTCTGTTTGGAGCAGAAGATGGGGTGGAAGGCCACATCGGCCGCAAGAACTTCCTTGAGATTCTGCTTCGTTTGGATGAGGCTGTGCATTCACCGGGCGACCAGCCTCGTCGGAATGGCATGAGGCCTCACGTGATAACCCTACAATCTGACGGCCAACATATTCACTGGGATGGCATGGGGCCCCACGCGATACTGCAAGCCTTTGCTCCTCCTCCAGCTGAACCCTGTATGGGGTTCGATCGACAAGGGCCTTATGCAAGGGTTGGCCGTTCAGCTCAGTCTGCGCACTTTGCAGAGACCTTAAGTGTTTTGCTAGGGACGCAATCATCATGTTTGCACCCCCGCCACCCCATAGAGGTACAAAGAAGTTCCCATAGTTCTGGGCACCATGCCCATGAGCGATTATGCCAAACAGAGACACAGGCAGCTGCATGGATGAAGAGATTGCCTTGGGGGCAGGATTGAGTCGAGGTAAGCACGTCTTTTTCTGGTCCATTTTGTCGTGGATGATGCAGAGGTAAGAGTCAGGTCTCTCCATGGAGAGAATCCTGTTATGATAATATGCAGTCCTGCAGCTTCTCTGCTCGATGTTGTGGTCGAGCCGCCTTCTAACCAACGTCTCTCGCTCTTGAGCGCTGCAAGAATTCTTCGACAAAGCCATTTTGATAGCAGTGCACTCGTCACACTTTGAAAAGCTGGAGTACTTTCCTATACTCACATCCCTGAACCTGTTGCTCCACAATCTACTAAATCTAGATTGGCTCAGCTTCCTGTAGCCATTACTCTGGAGTTCCCGATTCACATCTTCCAATATGGCCCCCTTGGTATACATGGAAGGGAGAACTCGTTGGGTGTCTCGTGTTCCATCTTCCAAGAGGCGGGTTTTATGTGGTTGCTGCTCGCTACATGTCTCGACAAACCTCTTGAAGATTGCCTCTCCATATACAACATGACCCCTGGTTTTGTGCGTACCGTCGTT
>NW_003314266.1:445957-446732 GCF_000143415.4 Selaginella moellendorffii | reverse complement strand
CCAAAGAGCAGCGGAGGAAGGTCATACAAGACAAACCATCAGGTAAATAATAGTACATCCATTCCTAACCTTTTACCATTTCTAACATTGTCCATGTAGGTCGCAGAAGAAATGGTAAGTAGAGATTATTCAGTTGAATTAAGATACAAACTCTAGCCTTTAGTGTCGAGGAAGGATAGTGCCAAGCAAGGGTCGAAACGTATGTCCAATCCTTCAGAATCAGCAGTGCGCCCAAGTGATATCGGTCCTAGTTCCTCAATAGCAGTTGATGGTAAATACAGTATAGTCGATTCAATGTGCTAATGAGTTTGTTTTTAGTAGCACGGGAGGATACCATCTCAATCGAAGGGAGATATTTGGACATGCATATGGATCCGCCAGTGGACTCTACTTGCCTGCAAGAGTCATTAGAGCTGGTGGAGGCTACTATCCATATCAACGCCAAGCAAGCTGACCACGCTCCACTTGATGCTGCCCATACCACTGAGTCAATCTTGTCCACGTATCCAACTGACGGTGACCAAGCGCCATTGGACCCGCATGAGGCCGCCCCAGCCGCCGAGCCGGTCGTATCCTCATTTCCAACGTGTGCCCAATCGTCTGACTACGCGCCGTTGGAACCTCCCTACACCGCCCCTGCTGCCTGTTCGGTCATGTCCACTTTGCCAACGGAGGCACCAGCTGAAATGGCGTGTGATCACACGCCATCGGAACCCACCCCATGCACTGTTGAGCCAGTTGTACCAGAGTCTACAGCTGAAATGGCATGTGCCCA
>NW_003314266.1:377232-445640 GCF_000143415.4 Selaginella moellendorffii | reverse complement strand
ACTGCGGGATCTAATAATGACCATGCGACACTTAAAACAGAGGGCCGGGTTCAATTTGCAATTGGGAGTTTGGACATCCATGATGCGCCACAATGCATTAATGTTGCTACAAATGATGCACGATCAGACGCGAGTAATATTACCATTTGACTTTCTCCTAACGCAGGAGGATTGCTTGACTATGGTCCATGTGAGGGGTAGCAAGCCCATCTTCGTCAAGGCAGAGGCTGTAGTGATGAACCGGACTGCTAGGTCAAGTGAAATCCTCATCATCGATGACTCGCCGATTAAAACTGCAGCGAACACGCACACATATGCAGTGCACCCCATCTCTTGCAGTATGGAAACTAGGGAGAAGAAACCGTATGTTCTGGGGGACCTTGCAAAACGGCTTGAAGCGATGGTGATAGAGAACCGGCCAGTCCAGGAGGTGGCTGCAGAAATCAACCAAATGGCAGATGGAACGGTATATCAGAAGCCATTTGATCGGACAGACACCAGTCATCATTTATGGCATGTATATTGTCTAGCCAAGCACTATCCGCATCTCCATAATCTGCTCAACCGGATGGGTTCTTCGACCACTGAACATGAGCGTGGACGTATTAGAGAAGAGATGGCATTACTATTGGGTTTAAATCCTGATAGTGTGGAGAGTGATGAAATTCCAAGATTATTGTATAGGCGTTGGAGGCAAAAAATAACAGTCTGAGATGGCATGTATTTATTTAAAAATGTAACTTATTATGGCATGGGGTTCCATGCCATTGTATTAATATTAAAAGACAATTCTTTGAGAGGATTTGCATTATACTAGAAGTGTTACAGCATGTTATTGGAAGTCTACGAAGTTGTTTTATTAATAAGGGGAAAGTAAAGATTGAATGGGGACTTGGGCTCCACCTAGACTCGGAGCAACTGAGCCAATATTAAAAGGATGGAAAGAAATTGGACGACGATGACAAGGAGAAGAGAGAGGTGAAGCAGTGGCAGGGGGAGGAGAAGTGATTGAGTAGACATTTCCTTGTTTAAAATAAAATGGCATGTGCCTCAATGCAGTTGAATTTTGTTATATTTATATACTATATAAAGGTTTGGAAACCTTATTTTACAAGTGGGATAATGACAATTCCCACTTTAACGAAATAGAGCTTCTAGTGAAACTCGACATCAATCTTTCAGAGAGACATCTCATTTCACTCAAATCTCAGCATAAATAATGTCAACGACAAAGCATCAGTTCAATGCCATCAACACCATAACAAAACTAAAAGAAAGCATGAATGAATCACCACTCAAAACTCCCTAGAAACTAAGCTAACTGAAGTGGAAGGTACTTTAGTCAATATCCAAGACTAATCCTTCAGTAAAACTCAGTTACAAATAACACTTTATCAAGGAATGAATCACCACATCCAAGACTCAATGAAATCCAACACTATGAACTAAACGCAACCAAATGATATCAACAAAAGTAGAATCATTATGTCAACATGGAAAAACCATGCAAGTCTAACAACACAATCCTCCACAACACCATCCGGTAAAGCAAGTCTATCACTAACAAATCTTCATCGAGTGAAGCAAGTATCAATAGTCCTTGAAGAAGTCTACAAGTAATCATTAGTTTGCAAAACAACTAACAATCACTCTTCAACTTGCCTTCACAAAACCCAAACACTAAACTCATGCCATTGAGTTATATACTTGTCCAACATGAACATAATATCCCAGGTATGAGATAAAGGTTCATGGACAAGCATAAACTAAATGACCACTCAAATCCAACTCAACCGTAATAAACTCACTAATGCATTTATCCAACAACTCTGAGCATGCCTTGAAGAGGCTAGCTATGCATGATCAACACTCAGTCAAAACTAAAGTGAAGACCATGAGATGGACTCATATTGGTATACAACCTCTTCATAGATAAAGCTATAGTACAAGTACCAACATCTCAACCTCAAACAACTAAGTTAGACTTCACCATCCTCAGCCAAGGCTCAAAGCCACCAAGACCAAGTCAAGATTAATGAAACCTCACTACTCTTATAGAGGTTAATGAAATGCAAAGTGCAATTTGTCACCAAGCATAATGTTATAGAAGAAAGGCACAAGGGTCACTTTTCTAGAAAAGCGCAACGGCCATTTGTCTACACCAACTCTAGACTCTATCTAACTCAATTGCCTTAGCCCCAAAAGTTAACATCCCTTTCAGGCCGCATTATACAAACTATCTACTAAGGTATATGCTAACCGAAGTCAACTCTAACCCCTTCACTAGTTTGTATTAGCTTACAAAAATAGAATGGTTTTTGGGCTATTGAAGACTTGGGTTGCAATACTCAATTTTTTTCTGGGGAACCTTGCTATTGCTCCTTGAGTAGCTTGGTGTTGGATTAATTTTGAGTTTGGTCAGAAAGAAAGTGGCATGAGCTTGTCCGTGTTGTGAACAAAAGTTAGTGGTGTTGGGTATTGTAGGTCTCTATCGGTAGAGTGTGGCATTTATGTTGCATTTTGTCGAATCAAATTGGCACTTAATGCTTACATAAACCTTTGAAGTAATGACATGGGTGTTTCTCGTGGTATTGCTTAATTGATGATCAAGTCATTGTAATACTTATATCATATCTATGTGATAATGAGCAATGTGTACGAAGTTGCTTGGTTAAATGTGTAAAGAACCAACTCCCCGAGGTACCGTAGACTAAAGGATCCCCGAAAGCACGACTGAAATGATAAAGAGTTCATCGGATGGGACCGAGTTTGAGATCGAGTCCAAGACCGACTCTGAGATCGAGTTCAAGATAGAATCCGGGATCGAGTCTGAGGCCGACTCCGAGACCGAGTTCGAGACCAAGTTCGAGACTGAATTCGAGACAGAGTCCGAGATCCGAGATTGGGTCCAAGACCGAGTCCGAGGTCGAGTCCGAGATCGGGTCCGAGGTCGAGTCCGAGATCGAGTCCGAGACCGAGTCCGAAGATGGGTCCAAGATCGAGTCCGAGATCGAGTCTGAGATCGAGTCCGAGACCGAGTCCGAGTACTAATACAGGTCGAGGGGTGAAAGCCCAAAGCATGTGTCTCCCAGAGGGGAGTCAATGATACTTTGTGTTCTTTGAGTATTTTTCGTAAATTGTTTGGCATTCTGTTTGTAATCTTTGATGGTTATGTGTTATCATTGAGTTTTATTGATGATACACTTGCTCTTGAATTTTGTTGGATAGTAAATCCTATGTTTTCCAACTATAGTGATCTTAGTGGTTCCTTTACTTTAATATTGGTTTATCGGATGATAACTTACTTGGAATACTTTGTGTTCCATTCCAAAATTTATTCACTAATAATTAAGACTTTAAGATATCTGCATCTATTGATCTTTGAGTTTGGGCCAGTATAGATAAATTGGCTTCGGCACTTCATATACATAGTGAAATCTTTAGTCATGGGGTAGCTACTGTCGATTGGTCATATCACCCACTTCTCTGTCGATGTTCCGTATTCTGTTAAAAGGGCGTAACCATGTAAACAACTCTAACTGGGGTTCCAAATGTATAGTATGGATAGTGGGTAGGTTGGGCATGGTCGACCAACCTGAGGCATAGTCTAGCTCCTGCTTGCGTACCTGTCCTTGTTCTGTGTCCGGCTTGGGTTTAAGCCCGAGTTCCACACCATGCTAGCTGGTGGAGTACCCATGTCCTTGCGTTAGACCATCGGTATGCTCAAATAACGCTAGACTCCATTTAGCTCCATTTTGCATATTGGTCCTGGCATTGGGATGCTAGATACTTTAGGACTGTGTAACGCACTCTATCTCTCTCCTCTTAAGCAAACTGGAAAAGGGGCAATTGCTTTATGAGAAAGCCCTTAGTGGCTATTCCCCCAAAGTTCCCCTTAAGCCAACTAGAAAAGGGGCAATTGCTTGATGAGAGAGCCCTTAGTGGCTATTTTATCCTCATTTATCCCCCAAGGTTCAAAGATCCACAGTGACAATATATCTAAATTTCATCCCATGATCACATGCGCTACACTCACCCCCCTTTCAAAGATGTCAATGTCCTCATTGACTATTGACTAGTAACCCCTATTGAGCCAAGGGGAACTAACACCTTCATTTCCACACTGAATCTACCAATCCTTCCATTGTGTAGACCAGCTATTCCATGTGAGGCAACTAGTCATCCACCCATACCATAGTCCCACGATGGATACCTTTGTCCGTGGATACTCCACACAAGAGGAAAGACGTGGATGCCCAATATGTACGATTTTAAATTTAAGGGTAGGAATATACCTTGCTCAAGGGTATATTATATTTTAAATAGCCACTAATCAATGGGAATCAAACCCGTGCCATTTGCTCCGATACCAACTATAGTGCACACTATCTCTCTCCCTTTAAGCCAACTGGAAAAAGGGCAATTACTTGATGAGAGAGCCCTTAGTGGCTATTTTATCCTTATTTATCCCCCAAGGTTCCAAGGATCCACGGTGACAGTATATCCAAATCTCATCCATGATCACATGTGTTACAGACTGTTCCAAGTCACTTGGTGCTTATGTCCCTTCGCTCCTTGGGCTATATGCTCGGGAGTTGTTCCGTGCTCTAATGCCATCGCTCTTTGGCTCTATGTTTGGGAGTTTAGCACCGTTCCTTCATTTAGTGGCCCTAGGCCTTGAAACTTAAGTTCCACACCACTGTCCTTTGAACACATGGTATGTGTCACATGGCATGTGACATGTGGCACATGGAGGGTTTAGGTTCCGTTTCGTGGTTATCCTATGGTAATTCACCATAAGATAAAGGGTAAAAACCATATGTGCTACATTTGGTATCAAAAGATGAGTCTCACTGAGTACTATCCAATGAGATTGGGCAATTAATCTTGTTGCATATGCAGAAATGAAAATGGTGATCCGAATGGGTACACGTTGAGTGCTAAGACTTCGCAATGGTTCCTTCAGTATGGATTTTGGTTACCTTTCTGTACCATATTACATGAGTTTGCTCTTGGGCTCATAAGAAGGATTGAGTTGTTCTATATGCACGAGTTTACGCTTAAGCTCGTGAGTGAGGCACATTAGCAACTCAAGGTCACGCTTTGAGTTGGCAGGATTAATATTAACCCATCGGTAGTTCCATGAGTTGTTCCATGTACCGTGGGTGAAAGTAAACCTCCCCTAGGTTTGCTATGAGTGGCAAATAGGTTGGTCCATAGCTGTTTAGCACGGCACTAATGGATCCTTCCTAGGCATGATTATGAGTGAACCAACCAAGACTGTAGGGATTAGTCTATTGGTTCGAGTAGTCATTGCCATGCTCTCTCATAAACTTTTCTTGGATTGAAATAAAGGTAGTGCGAACACAGGGTTGAGGTTTGGTCAAAGATGAGATCAAAAAGAGAGTCACTAGGGACGAAGGATCAATTTGTATGGAGGGTTTGGGTTCTACTTTGTGGTTATTCTATGGTAATTCACCATAAGATAAAGGGTAAAAACCACGTGCGCTACACATGGTATCGGAGCTGGGATAGCACTATGGAAACAAAGCCATCCATCCGTGAGTTTGATGGAGAAGGGTTTGAGGGATTCAAGATCCATCTTGAATCCTATCTCTTGTTTCATGGTTTGTTGGGGATTGTAGATGGGATAGAGTCATCACCAACTCTAGGCTCTAGTGCTGCTAAGGTGCATGATTGGAACCTTTGGGATTCCAAGGCTAAAGGGAGTATTGCGATATGCTTGTCCTTAAATGTTCTCTTTGCTGCCTCATCGATTCCAAAGTCCACTACAGCAGAGCTCTAAAAGTGGTTGAGTGACACCTACAGCACCAAGAGTGAAATGGATGTCTTCAACATTTATTCACAAATGGAGTCCTTAAGGCTAGAGGAAAATGGCAGTATCCAGACTCACATTGCCAAGCTCCAAGGCTTTTTCACACAACTTGCAACTACTAGGGCGAAGCACTGTCTCACGGATGAGCAGCAAAGGCTGCGGCTCTACAGGTCCTTGATGCTTGGTGAGAAGGTCAGCTGGCATGTCCTGTGTCCTGAGATGTTGGATGGCCAAGTTGAGAGCCTGCTTCTCCAACCAGGGATGACTTGGGCAAATGCCGTGAGGAGTCTTCACGACATTGAGGCCATGTAAAGCGAGAGAGCAAAAATCCTACAGCCTATGTATGCTTCGCGAGCTTCTGGTGATGCCAAGGTGGCAAAACCACATGCAGCTGCAAATGCCCAGAAAGGGCAAAATTCCATGGCATCTAGGCATGCCAAGCCCAGACTTGCCAAGAATCAGTGCACTCGCTGCTTGGAGATGAGCCATTGGCTCAAGATTGCATTGCTCTATAGCCTATCAAGCGACTAGCTACGACAGTGAAAGCCAATCTAATGGAATTGCTATAGAAAATGAGGCTATTGAGGAACTTTATAATGCAGAGGCAATTGCAGCACCAAGCAAGTGGCTCTTAAACTCTAGTTGTACTAATATTATGGGCAATAAGAAGAGTCTTTTCAAGTGTTATCAGCCGAGCATTGGAAAATGTGGTGTTCATTTAAGTGACAATACCACTTTCCCCATGGAAGGCATCGGGCAATTTTGGCTCTCACTTGATCATTGGCCTTTGATGGTCCCATGCACGTTTTTACCTTGCAATGAAACTTAATGTCCATCGCCAAGATATGTGATCAAAATGTAGTGGTAGTCTTTGATGCAAAGGGAGTCTCTTTGGTTGACTTTAATGACTTTCATATGCTTGGTACACAGTTGTTTCGTGGGCCACGCATTGAGGACTTGTATGAGATTACTGTTGCCAACCAAGTTCAAGCCTTTCAAACTATGGAGGCAGATTCTCATGTGGAGCTTTGGCATAAGAGACTTGGTCATGTCCATTACCAATCTCTTCAATGGATGAAATCCCAAGATATTGTTATTGGATTGGATTTCTAACATATCCCATCTATATTTTGTGAAGCTTGAGTTTTAGGCAAGCATCACCACCGGAATTTCTTGCCGAGCAAGCATTGAGCAATTGGACTTTTGGATTTCTGGACTTGATTTTTGCGGCCCTATGGACATGCCAAGTCATGATGGTGCAAGCTATTTCATCACATTCATTGATGACTATATCTGTCGAACATGCATCCACTTCTTGATGCATAAGAATGATGCAGTTGCTACCTTTCAAACGTACAAGGCCTATGTTGAAAATCTCTTTGGTCAAAAGATAAAAACTCTTTGAGTTGATGGTGGTGGTGAATACCTCAACAATGAGCTTCAGGGCATCTGTCATGATGTAGGCATACGATTGCAAGCCACAGCCCACTACACCCCCCAGCAAAATGGTGTTGCAGAAAGAAAGAATCGCACTCTTGTCAATATTACTCGTGCTTTGTTAGCTGATGCATATTTTAACAAGATGTTTTGGCAAGAGGCCATAGCCACAGGAATGCATGTCCAAAATCACCTTGCCACGGCTGCTTTGGATGGAAAAACCCCTAAGGCATTTTAGACAGGTTCTATTCCTGATGTATCCCACTTTTAAGTTTTCGGTTGTGCAGCATACGCATATACCCTTGATCAACTTCGGAAAAAGCTAGATCCCAAAAGTAAAAATTTCATCTTCGTGGGATATGCACAGGACAACACTATCGGGAGAAAAGCTTACAAGTTGTGGGATCTTGCGTCTTACAAGGCTCTTGTAAGCACAAACGTCATGTTCAATGAAGATGACTTTCCCATGTTTACAGAGGCTCTTCAAGATCCTTCTTTCATTGCTGAGACTCCACTTGTTCCTTTGATCCCACTTATGGGAGATGGTCCACTCTTGCCTCCGCCTCAAGATCCTATTCATGAGTTGCCACTAGAGATTCCATTGGGGAATCCTCCACTTCTGGACATGCTTGAACCAGCTGATGCTCCTCCAGTCGAGGACAAGCCTCTGACACCTCCACCACCTTGTTGACGTCGTGGCATGCCTAATCTGATGCTAGTTCTTGATCACCCCTAGGAACATTGGCCCTTGTTGAAAGTCCAGGAAAATGCTGAAGCAGATGCTGCAGAGCTTGATGACTTTTATGGCCTTGTTGACATTGGCATCCCCATGACCCATGATAAGGCCGTCTCAGGACCTAAGGCTCTATCTTGGATGGAAGCCATTGCAGAAGAAGTTTCTTCCATTCGGTTTAACAAAATTAATGTTCCAGTTAATTCAGCGCCACCAAGACGACATGTTTTGGATCCAAAATGGATTTTTTCCAAAAAGTATGGGAAAAATTGTCAAGTTGTACGTTATAAGGCACGGTTGATTGTTCGCAGTTTTTGCTAAGTTCATGGCCTTGATTATAATGAAACATTCTCACCAGTTGTAAAAATTGCCAGCCTCCATACTTTTTTTGCACTTGCGGCTGCTCGCAAATGGCAAGTCCACCATATGGATGTCAAAACTGCATTTTTGAATGGGGATTTGCAAGAGGACATCTATATGCATATACCTCCTGGTTTTGACCCTGGTGGCTGTACATGGCAATTGCAGAAAGCTTTATATGGCCTAAAATAGAGCTCTTATATTTGGTATCAAAATTTTGATGCCACCCTACGCACTCAGGGCTTTTGTCGCTGCCATGCTGATCATAATGTGTATGTGAATAGTCATGTTGAGAGCATGCTTATTGTGGCCCTCTGCGTTGATGATTTGCTCATTATGGGTGATGACATGGATGCCATTGCTGCTCTGAAAGCTGCTCTCAGCCAGCAATTCCAGATGAAGGACCTTGGCCAAGTCTCCTACTTTCTTGGCTTTGAAGTCACACGCGATCCTGAGTCTAGTGGCTACATTCTTAGCCAATGACATAAAGTCGAAGTCTTGTTGGATCGGTTTGGTATGTGTGATTGCCACCCCGTCAAGACCCCGATGGTTGTTGGTGCTATTGACCTCACAGTTGAGCAATCTGGTGAGCCTCTACCCAATAGGACTCCCTATTGGCATCTCATTGGTTGCCTCACATATTTGGCCCTGATGACTTGCCCTGACATCACATATGCAACTATTGCCTTGAGTCAATACAACACATCACCAACCACCATACATTGGCAAGCTGCCAAGTGTATCGTGAGATACCTCTGAGGCACTATGGACTACAACATTGCTTATTCAAGGGGTGATGCATCATTGACATGCTACATGGATGCTAGTTTTGCCAACAACAAAGGCCATCACTCGACTTCTGGCATTTGCATTTCCTTCTCAGGAGGTGCCATCACATGGGCCTCCAAGCAACAATCTGTGGTGGCACTTTCTAGTGCAGAAGCGGAGTACATCACACTCAATACTGGTAGCAGGGACATGGTCTAGCGATGGTTACTTGCTGAGCTGGGATGTGCACAAGCTGGCCCCACTACCTCTTGGTGTGACAACTAAAACAGCATTACCATGTCCAAGAACCCTGTCCACCATGCTCGCTCAAAGCACATTGAAGTCCAATTTCACTACGTGCATGAGTTGGTTGATGGTGGCATCTTGGCCATCCAACATCTCAGGACACAGGACATGCCAGCCGACCTTCTCACCAAGCCATTGGGGCCACACTAGTTTCAGCTCCTATGCGATAGATTTGGTTTGGTGAGTGGCTTCGGTTTGGGGGGAGTGTTACACATTGTGGACATTAGGGTTTTCCTGTTCTGTCCATTAGCGCGGTGCGCTTTGATCCCAATTTGTCTCAGAGCTGTAAAACGTTGAATATTGTTGCATGCCATTGCAGCTGGGGAGCTCTACCTGGATGAGCCTGCTTGCTTCTTGCCGGATCCATAGCGACGCACGGCGAGCCACCAGAGCCGGGTGGTATTCTAAAGCACCATTTTTGCTCACCAATGTCCTTGTTGAGAGTCACTAAGTGTCAATGAAGAACACAAAACAATATCCTCCATGTAGAGCTGTAAAACGTTGAATATTGTTGTGAAGCTTTGATACTGTCAACTTGAAATTTGTAGCAAAATAGACCACCTGTTCCCACAGGAGCAGCATTTCATAGACGTCAAATTCATATTCCAGTGGCTCGTAGATTTTAGATTGCCTCCTTAATATATTTCTATGTCGTGCACAACTGTGAGCCATAAAACTTTTTAACTTATTGTCTTTATAGTCCTACCGTGAAGCATTTAACTTCACAGTAGTGTTCGTCAGCGAATTGTTGTTAACAAACAAGTACCAAGAAAAAAATTAAAGAAAGCACAAACTTCGGATTCCATGTTCCCATGCGCTCCACGTTGTGGTAGTATAAAATGGCGTACTTTCCAGCCTAACGCTCACTCCTCTCTAGTGTGTTTCTTATAAGATCAATGGCTCTCACAGCAGCTCCAAAGTTCTACACCATCGAATCAGTTGCTTATCCTGGCTACTATGTTACTCATAAGGCACCCAGATTGTTCTCAAGTCCAAGGACGCGCTCAATCCCTTCCAGGATCCAGATCTAAAACTTATCCAAATTTTTATCATCTTGGTTTTGATGGGGAAACTCTTCTACAGCTGTGGTACAGGGACGAGTCATGGCAGTTCCTGAGCCAGGATACCAGTGGCCTCTCTGCGTTCGTGTTTTATAAACCACGGCTCCAAGAAAGCTCTCCGCTCCCAGGAAATCTCAACATCTCGACGCGTTGTCAAGATATAGCATCACTGCAAGCTTGTCTACGTTTGCTCAAAATGAAATGAAAGGCTACTGTTGGAGACTATGATCCGGCTGTCGAGGACGATTCTCTCCTCTGGTCTGTTGGCCAAAGCTCGGACGATCAAGTTTCGATCACAATGACTGGGAATTCGTCTGCGTTCTTGAGCCACACTTCCTCAAGTTCGAAATTCAAAGACGGGGTGCCGGTGGTGACATCCACCAGCGGTGGAAGCTCCCGGTGGAAGCTCGTCACTTATGGTAATCCTCTGGACTTGTGGCTAATTCCCTTTGATCTTCTCGTTGTGCTGCACAGAGCCTTCTCAAGTGTACAGGATTCTGTGTCACTGGTTTGGGCAGTACTTGACTTGGAAGCAGCAAAATGTGGACGTCACTTTCAAGGATGCAATCAAGCACAACGACGAGACAAATGTGGTTGCTGTTAGTCCAAACAACATTTCTCTTGATGGCATGGTTTGTAACTTTGATCTGACACTATCATCTTCGATCTCACATGTGTTATCATAATAGATATGGTACAAGGTCCCCGCCAGAGGCCGAGACGATACCACGTACTTCACCTCGTTCATCCTCATAAACAAGGTGACTGGTTTAGCACTCAAAGGGTCAACAAAGCACTCTTTGAAAACTTTGCAAACTGAACTTGACGATCATCGCAGGTGCTATTGACTCAATATGATCCTCTCGACTACGACTTCGTGTGGTCTGAGAACCGATTTCAGGCTTCAAACACGGACTATCTCGCGATCAAGCTGGATGGAACAAATTTGCAGTGGGCTCTGCAGAACGATGATCAGTACCAGAACAGTGCGTGGTACCGTCCTCTCACGCTCCGCCCAGCATCTGCAAACCAAGGATATCTTGAGCAGCAGGCCTGGAAATTCAATCCAGTGGTGGCAGGCAGTTAACCATGAACCATGCTGTACTCATTACCAGTTTTCTTCTTGCAAATAAAACTCCCTGTTTGATCATGATCGGCTCGATCATCGTCTCTGCAAACACGATGATCTCAGGCTAATCTCCGGCAAGATCGCCTCAGCTCCCAGGATCTTCGAGATGTCCCCCGACTTCGTAAGCCCAGAGCGGCGATGTCTAGATTCTTTCACACCATGCCGGCTCGCAGCGGCGTCTTGTGCTCCAGGCCTGGCCAGAAAGATCTTGTTGGATCGAAGTCCTGTCTCTTGGATGATCGCGATTGACGGCCAAGCTGGTCGCATCGTCCGGTCCCTCAAGATCCACAGCTTCCACCTGAAAGGAATGCTGCCGGATCAAGCCACGTTCGTCTGCGTTCTAGCTGCGTGTAGCCACGCTGGTCTGCTCGAAGTTGCGTACGAGATCTTCTGCTCCATCACTGTGAACTACGGGCTTTCCTTACTCGGAGATCACTGCCGCTGCATGGTTGATCTCCTCGGATGCTCTGGCCAGTAGGAAGAGGCCGATGCATGCCATCGCAGCCGGGGAGCTCTGCCTGGACGAGCCTGTTAGCTTCTTGCCGGATCCATAGTGACGCACGGCGAGCTGCCAGAGCCGGGCAGTATGCTAAAGCGCCAGTGTTGCGTCCTCGTCGAGAGTCACTAAGATTTTTTTTGTTTCCCATGGCTGCGCTGCTGCTCCTGCTGTGGTCTGATGCACACCAGGTCCTCGAGCTTGTTGCCGTCGATCTTGTACATGGTGACGCCTTCCATGGCGCGGTAATGGTGTTGAGCTTCACTTCTCAGGGAGTTCACGCTTGTTTTCTCCCACTTTGCGTAGTTTGAGTTCTTGCGGGTCTCGTTCATGTCTTTTGATCCTGACAGGCGTCCATTTCGAGATGAACTTCCCCATACTTTGCAGTTCTTGAAAGCTCCCTGGTCTTTGCCTGGCTTTCGTTTGAGTCCCATTGCTGCGTAGTAGGCTGCGTTTACTGTCGGTCGGGTCGGAATGACCGACCAGTCTTGCTTTCTGGCTTCTCGCATTGGAGAATGCAGCCTCATTGTCTGTATGCACGGAGACTGTCAATGATAATCCATAGTCGTTCTTCTTACCCCGAGGCATTCCAACAGTTGATAGTAGGCTCTGCCTTGTAGTGGATTGTGTCCCTTGCGAGGAGCCGAGAAGTAACGAGTCCTATAGATGAAAAGAATGGTACAATGATAAGTTGGAAGGAGTGTGAGTCAATACCATTCCGTGTAGCCTGGATCCACCGTAAAACCATACATATCCACCGAGTCACACATTGACAAGGCGAGCTCCAAAGACTTAATGCCTGTCCCTTTCGCTCCCCGACGGAAAACTACACCTTGGAACAAGTAGACAGGATTCGGAAGAAGCTGTAAAAGATAAAACTCAGTTAGCAAACCGCATAGCAAGCGTCAAAGGCCCTATTACTTTTATTTTAGCGTTGAAGTCCCGATGGATAACACTCTTGATAATCAACACTTCATCATCTGCAAAAATCCTCTTTTGCATTAAGCCAGTACTTCGTTCATAGACTTCTACTACGTACCAGATCCCTTTGCAACCTCAAGCAGGTTTCTTACTACTCCACGAGCCATCAATCGAAAACTCCGTTTCATGCCAACATGCTTTGCGTATTTCTGTGAAATGAAAGCAACTTTTGCGAGCTCAGTAGTACGCAACCTTTGTGAGGTGATTACCGTGGTCACTGGTGCCTCATTGTCTCGGATGACAATATCGTGAGCATCTATCTCCTTTCCAAACTCCGTCTTTAAAAGGTCGCCCGAGTTTCCCACCACCGCACACGTCCTAAACTGGCGCGGCCAAAACGGTGGCTTTGGCGGTAGTATCAACTCGAGATGTTCTTCGCACAGGCTTCGGTTGGAACAGTTAGCTGCACCCCTGCACAACTAGATTAAAAACTTCCATCAACATCAAGCTTAGCTTACAGTTGAGCTATTCGTTTTGCAGCGTAGTCCATCCAGCCATCGGGACGTGCATCCAAATACTCGCGAGTCAATATCGTTGTGACGTTTCGATACTGCAAACTCAAAAGTGTTATTTGAATCAAGAGCAAAACTTGCAGCAAAGTACCTGTTCCCACAGGAGCAGCGTCTCGCAGACGTCAAATTCATATTCCAGTGGCTCGTAGATTTTGAACTGCTCATTACGCTGTACCGAGTAAACTTGTAAGCTTCGATCACGCAAAACTATTTCTAGTTGCTTACCCAGGTACTATTTGTTCCCTCCGGATATTTCAGCACGATCTTGCAAGCATCCTTCACGGTTGCAGTCAATCCAAGCCCATTTCTTTCCTGTAAAAAGAAAGCATTGAAGTATCACTACTCTCCAACGAAGAAAACAAAGGAAAGAACATATAAGATCGAGAAAATTGGACACCAGCGCCGCAATCGCGAGTGGGAGCGACAGTAGCAAGGGTCGCTGCCGTCGCTGCTGCTTGGGCGGCTGCTTCCATGCCATTTTCTCCTACGCACTGATCAAGCGCGCTCGTCCCTGTAAACCTAGCTCGCTCAGCTGTCAGATTAAAGAAGACTCAGTTAATTAACATGTTAATGGAGGTAGAGCAATCGGCTGCAGTCCGATAGGTCACCAGTTCACTCGTGGTTGCCTCCTTCGCCAAATAATTTCTTCTAACAAAACAAGCGTTGCGACGCCTAAAATAATGATTTCTAAGTTTTTATATTATTAACTTACATTTATTAATTTTCATCTTTTTGTGACTTTACCCTTATCAATAAATAAATTTAATATTTGTTAGATATTATATCACTAATATATTCATTAAAAATAATTTTAAAACATTTTTTATTACACCATGGATAAGCTTGCTTATAACTCAACCTTTCAACCAACGCTACCAGGCACAAAAAACACATGGGATATGGCAGGCACAAAGTCAGTGTAAGAAGCGTAAGGAAGTGGAAGACAGTGTGAAACACATGGGATAATGCGAGAGAAGCTTGCCACTATATAAATTGGCATACGTTCAAAGAGCTCTATAACTTCACACTCATCCCTTTGGCTTCTCAAAAGCTTTAGTCTTTTCTTAAGAGTTTAGAGACATGGCTCTCACAGCAGCTCCAAAGTTCTACACCATCGAGTCCGCTGCTTATCCTGGCTATTGCATTACTCAGCAAGGCACCCAGATTGTTCTCAGGTCCAAGGACGCGCTCAACCCCTTCCAGGTAAAATCTTTGGAAACTTTGCCGGTTGTCGATCATCATGGGAAACTCTTGTGCAGCTGTGGTACAGGGATGAGTCATGGAACTTGCTGAACCAGGACTCCGCGTTCGTGTTTGTAAACCACGGCTCTAAGAAAGCTCTCCGGTCCCAGGCACACTCAACGTCTCGAAGCAAGGTAAACAGAAAACAGTATTCATACTATACACTGTTGCTGATCATATGGAATTTTGATGGCAAAAGGCTACTATTGGAGACTATGATCCGGCAGTCCAAGACGATTATCTCCTGTGGCGTATTTCCGGGAGCCACGAAAATCAAGTCTTGATCACCATGACTGGAAACAAGTCATTTTTTCTGAGCCACACTTCCTCAAGTGCTAGCTTCAAGGATGGGGTGCCAGTGGTGACATCCAACAGCGATGGAAACTCCCACTGGAAGCTCGTCACTTACGGTAAGCATATGATTTGTTCTTCTCGGTTGTGGTTCATATGATGATGCTGCACAGAGCCTTCTCAAGAGTACAGGATTATATGCGACTGGTATGAGCAATACTTGACTTGGAAGCAGCAAAATGTGGATGTAACTTTCAAGAATGCAGTCAAGCACAACGATGAGACAAACGTGGTGGCTATTCATCCAAGCAACGTTCCTCTCGACGGCATGGTTTGTACTTTTTGTCGTTCTTTGTAATCATATCTCATTCTATTTTATTACATATAGACATGGTACAAGGTTCCCGCTGGAGGAAGAGATGATACCACGTACTTCACCTCGTTCGTTCTCATAAACAAGGTGACTGGTCTTGCTCTCAAGGGGTCAACCAAGCCGGGAGACAAGGTAACTAGTGCACACTGTTGAAAACTTGAAGAAGTTCGCAAACTAAACGAATTGGATGATCATGGCAGGTGCTCTTGACTCAATATGATCCTCTCGACTACGGTTTCGTGTGGTCTGAGAACCGATTCCAGGCTTCAAAAACGGACTATCTCGCGATCAATCTGGATGGAACCAACTTGCAGTGGGCTCTGCAGAACGACAATCAGTATCAGAACAGTGCGTGGTATCATCCTCTCGTGCTTCGCCCGGCATCTGCAAACCAAGCATTTGGTACGCAGCAGGCCTGGAAATTCAATCCAGTGGTGGCAGGGAATTTATCAGCCACATAAGGGACCGCTTACCACTTTTCTTCTTGCAAATAACAAGGCTTTTCACGGGAAAAAGAAGCTGAGCACTCCCCATTTGTTTCCTTTTCCCATGGAAGCCATCAGCTTTCGTTCATTTCCAGTGTCTGCAAGGATCGAAGATTTAAGGAAAAACAAAAACATTATGACTATCGACTATCATTCCATAAAACCATACATATCCACCGAGTCTAGAATTTACTACGTACCAGATCCCTTTGCAACCTCAAGCAGGTTTCTTACGACTCCACGAGCATCAACCGAAAACTCCGTTTCATGGCAATATGCTTTGTGTATTTCTGTGAAATGTAAAATAAATAAATAAATAAACTTTTGTGAGCTCTCAGTAAGATGCAAGCTTTAGATGATTACCGTGGTCACTGGTGCCTCATTGTCTCAGATGACAATATCGCGAGCATCTATCTCCTTTCCAAACTCCGTCTTCCAAGTTTCCCACCTGTCTCAAACTGGCGCGGCCAAAACAATGGCTTTGGCGATAGTATATGTTCTTGGAACAGTTAGCTGCACCCCTGCACAACGATATAAAAGACTTCCATCAACGTCAAGCTTAGCTTACAGTTGTGCTATTCGTTTCGCAGCGTAGTCCATCCAGCCATCGGGAAGTTTCCGATGCTGCAACCTCAAAGTGTTACTTCCAGAGCAATGAAGAGCAAACTTTGCAGGAAAATACCTGTTCCCAGTTTCGCAGACGTCAAATTCGTATTCCAGTGGCTCGTAGATTTTGAACTGCACATTACGCTATACCAAGGATAAGCAAATAGATTTTGCAAGCATCCGAAACAAATGAAAGAGAAGACGAGGAGATGGAATAAAATATGATCCAGAAACTTACCATGATGCTGGACCGACTCAAGCGTAGAAGCGTCCAAATCTCGTAAGAAAAAGAAAAATCCAGGGCGCTGCAAGCCTACATTTCTCTCGCAAGAAAGACCGATCAATTCACATCCAACAATCGCAGCGAGATTTTGCCTCACCTTCGCCGATCAGGGACGCCAGCGACAGTTCGCTGCCGCCGCCGCTGCTTGGGCGGCTGCTTCTATTTTTCGCTTCCTCCTCCCTCGCATTCTCTGTAAACCTAGCCAATCGCCTGCAGTCCGATAGGTGACTAGTTCGATCCTACTTGCCTCCTTTTCCCTCGATGAATTCCCATGCGCTCCACGAGGTTGTGGTGGTATAAAATGGGCCTAGATCTCAGAGTTACTCTAGCTCTTAAAAATGGAACCTCTCACAGCAGTTCCAAAGCTCTACACCATCGAGTCCACTGCTTGTCTTGGCTACTGCATTACTCAGCAAGGCACCCAGATTGTTCTCAAGTTCAAGGATGCGCTCAATCCCTTCCAGGTATCAATCTGTGTCAATCCAGATCTAGCATCTTGGTTTTGATCTCTTGTGCAGCTCTGGTACAGGGATGAGTCATGGCAGTTCCTGAGCGAGGATAACAGTGACCTCTCCGCGTTGGTGTTTATAAACCACGGCTCCAAGAAAGCTCTTCGCTCCCAGTCATCCTCAACTTCCCGGAGCACTGCCAAGGTATATAAATCACGACAAGTTTGTCTCACACTTGAATTTTTCTCTATCCAGCTCTGATCCAGCTTACTGTTGGAGATTATGATCCGGCAGTCGAGAGCAATTCTCTCCTCTGGTCTATTTCCGGAAGCTCGGACGATCAAGTCTTCGTCACAGAGACTGGGAATTCGTCCGTGTTTTTGAGCCACACTTCGTCGTCGAGGTCCAGCTTTAAAGACGGAGTGCCAGTGGTGACATCTTCCCAGGGTGAAAACTCTAGGTGGAAGATCGTTGCTTATGGTAATCCTCTAGACTTCTGGTCAATTCCTTTTGATTTTTCTCGTTGTGCTGCACAGTGCCTTCGCATGTGTACAGGATTCTGTGCCACTGGTTTGGCAATTACTTGACTTGGAAGCAGCAAAATGTGGACGTAACTTTCAAGGATGCAATCATGCACAACGACGAGACAAACGTGGTGGCTGTTAGTCCAAACAACATTTCTCTCGACGGCATGGTTTGTGACTTTGTCTGACACTATCATCTTGGATCTCATTCGTATTATTGTAATAGGCATGGTTCAAGGTTCCTGCTGGTGGCCGAGACAATACCACGTACTTTACCTGGTTTATCCTAATAAACAAGACTGGTCTAGCACTCAGGAGACAAGGTAAGTCCTAAAACTTTTGAAGGACTTTGCAAGCTAAACAAAAGATACCTTTCATGGCAGGTGCTCTTGACTCAATTTGATCCTCTTGACTACGGTTTTGTGTGGTCTGAGGACCGATTCCAGGCTTGAAACACGGACTATGTGACCATCAATCTGGATGGAACGAACTTGCAGTGGTCTCTGCAGAACGACGATCAGGACCAGAACAGTGCGTGATATCATCCTCTCGTTCTTCGCCCAGCATCTGCAAACCAAGGATATGTTGAGCAGCAGACCTGGAAATTCAATCCAGTGAACAATGTTTAGCTGGGACTTTTATGTTCATAAATGAGATGAGAAGATGCTAGATCTATGCATGAATGTTCATATGAATAATTACACTTCTAAATGTTTAATCAGCTGCAGTATGATCAATGTCACCAGTTTTTGTAATCAATTCATATACTTCCCAAAAAAACGAATGTGTTTAGGTTGGCAAAAAGGGAAGACGGTTAACTAATAAATATTCTGTATTAGCGTTCTTAAAAAATATTCTTGTGTAATAAATTAAAATTTGAATTGTCAAGGTATAAATTACTGACTTCATTGCTCTAAATGAAATCTTCAAGGCAACTGTTGGAGACTATGATCCGGTAGTTGAGGACAATCCTCTCCTCTGGTCTGTATCCGCAAGCTCGGATGATCAAGTCTCCATCACAATGACTGGGAATTCGTCCGTATTCTTGAGCCACACTCCAGCTTTAAAGACGGGGTGCCAGTGGTGACATCCACCCATGGTGGAAACTCCTAGTGGAAGCTTGTCACTTATGGTAAGCTCATGAATCATATGACTTGCTCTTCTCAGTTATGCTTATATAATCTCTTTGTGTCACAGTGCCTCTCAGGATCACAGGATCCTGTGTCACTGGTTTTGAAATCATTTGACTTGGAAGCAGCAAAACGTGGACGTAACTTTCAAGGATGTGGTCAAGCACAACAACAAGACAAATGTGGTGCTTGTCGGTCCAAACAACATTTCTCTTGATAGCATGGTCTGCAACTTTGATTGTAACACCATGATCTTGGATTGCACACTAATGTTAGTAGCCATAGACATAGTACAAGGTTCCCAAGGGAGAAACAATACCACACACTTCACCTCATTTGTCCTCCGTGAACGAGATGATTGGTTTGGTACTCAAGTGGTCAACCAAGCCAAAAGATTCAAGGTACTTTTGAAAAATGTGAAGAACTTTGCAAACTAACACTTTCCAAAACCCTAAAGACTCATTCTTAAAGAAACTTTTTTTAAATTTCCCTTTGGCATATGTCTCTTTTGGTTTGGCTCATTTACTAAACATGGACCCCAACTTTATTGTGTTCCCCTTTTGCAGATTATCATTGAATACAACTTGAAAATTATATTTAACACTTCCTTGTAGTTGGTTGGGTTCTAATGCATCACCCCACCTTGAGCCCAGGTCTGCAAGCTTAATATGAAGGCATGGAATGCATTCATATCCGTGACAAGGATCCTCTTCACCATAAATGCATTCATATATTCTTGAATGGTTCTTACTTGCTTCAGCCTATTTAACTCATCTTTTAAGTGCAAAGTAGTATTTGGCAAAACATAAGTTGCACAAATCCTTGCTTTTATCATTTCCCAAGTGGCTACCAATCTTTCGTTGGCTTTTGTTGTTTTCCACCAAAATTTAACATTATCTCTTAAGTATGGTTTTGCACATAGGACTTTCTCTAAGTTTAGTATCCTGTGAAAAACTAAATCTAAAAATATTCTTGATTTAGTTTACTTTAGGGTTAGGGCTTTTCTCAACTAACCACAACATTCGAAAATAGTCCTCCATATCATAAAATCAATCCTCCACCACCTTATAGTCATTCATTCCCTTGAAGACTGGTGAGGGCTTTGGTTTGTACATGGGAACTATTTGGGGGATTGATTTCACTTCGATTTGTTCAACTTTATTTGGTTTTTCCTCAATCCCCATCAAAGGGTCTATGCCTTCTGCATTACCAGCCTCTATAGTCTTTTGCTTTTTCTTTCGCTTTTTGTCATGCTTTAATTTGTTTATGAAGGTCTATAGTAGGGTATTGGTCTGTGCCAATTGTCCTTCTAGAACGTTTAATTAAGCCTTGAATGATTGAACCTCTCCACTAGACTTTTATTTGGAAGATTCCTTACTTAAGTCCTCCTTGTGCAAGGATTCCTCATCCATAGCTTCTTGTTCGATTTGAGGCTTTAGCTTCAGAGGAGGTTTTGTCTCTGCCTTAGTTCTTTTATGCCCTGCTTTAGCCATCTCTCAACAATCCGTCTTTATACTTCACTAGAACTGAGGAAAAAATTTCGATACCAAATTGTAAGCCACGAATTTTTCCTTTCCAATTTATTATATTAATTCGTCTATCCAACCACTATAGCCTTGGCCTTAGTTAAGTTCCCTAACCAAAATTTCTATCTACTATATTAGCTCTTACTTGGTCCTACTTAGTTTCAACTATTTACTTCGTGAGCAACAAAGCATTACCTATCCGTCCATAGATTCCCACACTCTTTCTCAATTAGACTTAAGGTTTGGCTACAGTCCCCACAGGCATGAGCAGTCAAGCATACCAAACCTCCAGGTTCCTAACATCCCTTGGTATAACAAGAGTTGATTATGGAACCCTTTAAATCCCAAGCCTTGGATGAAAAACTTGCTTCAAGAAATCGGGGGGAAACACTGTGGCCTAACGGCCCAGTATGGGTACCCCTACTCCCTCAATTCCATCCTGCAAGAAAGGCCCAAACCCCTAAAAAGGGCAAGGATCAATGAGCCACAAGGTACTTAAGTGGGGCACCACTTCACATAAGCCAAGAGCACCATAGTCGGTTTCCCTTTTGGGAGTGGGAGCTGCTCTTGAGCACTTTCTTGGGTGGCCTCTTCGACACCACTTGAATTTATGCTCACTCCCACCCAAGGCCCCTAAGCCCCAACTTCAACTTCAAGTTAGTTTGGAAATATTACTGAAGAGTTCCTTCAAGATTGCTTCTTGGACCTCATTATCTCTATTGTACTTTTGGAACCCTCTATAGCCCCCTCAGGAGACATGTGCTTTGGTCTTTCACCCCATGATCTGTATTAGTTTTGAACTCGGTCTCAAACTCAATTTTGGACTTGACCTCAGACTCGGTCTCAGACTCGATTTCGGATTTAATCTCAGACTCGATCTCAAACCTAACCTTGGACTCTATCTTGGACTTAATCTTGGACTCAGTCTTGGACCCGATCTTGGATCTCAGACTTGATCTCAAACTCGGTTTCGGACTCGGTGTCAAACTTGGTCTTGGATTTGGTTTCGAACTCGATCTCAGACTCGGTTTCAAAATCAGTCTCAAAGTCAGTCTCGGACTCGATCTCAGACTCAATCTCATTCGATGAACTCTTTGTCATTTTGGTTATGCTTTTGGCTAATAACACCTCAGGGAGTTGGTTCCTTACAAGAAGACATAGACCTTTTGGTAGGGATTGAGTCAAAACCGAACAAGGTTGAACAAACTAAAGTAGAATCAGTTTCTTAAGTAGTTCCCAAGTACAAACCAAAGCCCCCACCAGTCTTCAAGGGAGTGAAAAACTTTAAAATGGTGGAAGATTAGTTTTACAATATGGAAGATTACTTCTAAGCATTGTAGTTATCAAGCTTGGAAAAGGTCCCATATGCAAAACTATATTTATTAAATAATGCTAAGTGTTTGTGGAGAATAACAAAGGCCAATGAAGGACTAATGGTCACTTGGAATGATGTAGCGCACGTGTTTTTGACCCTTTATCCTATGGTGGTTTACCATAGGATAACACCACGAAACGGAACCTAAACCCTCTTTGTGCCACGTGATAGATGCCACGTGTCACATGCCACGTGTCCATGCCACGTGTCCATAGGAACCCGAGGTTCAGGGCCTTAGGCCACTGAACGAAAGAACGGTGCCAAACTCCCAAACATAGAGCCAAGGAGTGACGGAACTGAACCACGGAGCAACTCCCGAGCATACAGCCTAAGGAGCGAAGGGACAGGAGCCCGGAGCGACTTGGAACAGTCCTGGAGCAACCAACATCCCATTGCCAGGACCAGCACGCAAAACGGAGCCAAACGGAGTCTGGCGCTATTTCGGCATACCTGTGGCCTAACGTGAGGATATGGGTACTCCACCAGCTAGCATGGAATGGAACTTGAGCTTAGACCCAAGCCGGACGCAGAACAAGGATAGGCACGCAAGTGGGAGCTAGACTATGCCTCAGGTTGGTCGACCATGCCCAACCTACCCACTATCCCTACTATACATTTGGAACCCCCCACAGCCCCCCCCCCCCCCTGAAAAAAATATGCTTTAGGCTTTCACCCCAAGCCTCCCTTAGTATCAGGAGTTAGTCTCTAGGACAAGTTCAAAACTTACTAAATATGGAATGGCGCTAGATTGCGAATTTGGACACGGGACGAACACCATTGTGTTCAGGTCGATCTCTACGTTCCGTAGATATGCCAAATGAGCAAATCTGGACGCTTTCCATAAATAGCATTTGGGACCGAAATGAGACTAACACAAAGGGCATGATAGCGAGGGTGTTTGGCAAACACGGTAAGCTATCATCTAGCGATATTGAGGGACCAAGCTCAATATCACGGGGGTTCCCAACACTAGCAAGTGCAAGCCAATATCATGAGTTTCTCATCACCGTGTCAAGTCTGCTTGACTAAATGACAACTTAGGATTTCCTTCCTTAGTGCCCTTCCGGTCTAAGTGCACATGTGATGACCAGTTTCTCAACTAGCTTAGGCGGAGACTGATAACAGGCTCAGCAATACCGACCTCCTGCCATTGTGGCAGTAAGGTAAGAGTGTCCGTAAGGACTAGTCGACAGGTAACTTTCGATACCCGAAGTCACATTCGCGACAAATGATGAAGGCAAGGAACAATACAACTTATGTTCTTCCAAATACTACTCTTGAATAGGTTTATAGCCAAAAGGATACTTGTCACAGACATGGGTGATATGGATGTGTTCCATGCCTTCAAGTTTATAGGCTTGGGCTTGAGGTGAGGTGATGCATTAAAATTTAACTAACTATAAGGAAGCATTAGATGTAGCTATTAAAGTGTATTTCAATGATAATATGCAAAAAGGGAACACAATATAGTTGGGGTTTACATTGAGCAAAGGAGCCAAACTAAAGGGGGTATATGGTAAAAGAAAATTCAAAATAAGTTTCTCTAAGAATGAGTTCTTAAGATTTTGGGAAGGTAGATCTAGTGGCTAAAGAGCAAGTACGTGGGGAAGTCAGGTAAAAAGGGATAAACCCACTGATAAGAAAATAAAATTTGCTAGCAACATGGGAAAGAATATACATTTCAATTGTGGTGAAGCAAGACACTTTTTGAGAGAATGTCTTTACCTAAAAAAGTCCAGAGTCAATATGGCTATCAAGTTGGGTGAAGTCCAAACTGAGGTATATGATTCAGTCCTTAACTCAAAATTACTCATTACACAAGCAACTTTGGTAGAGAGTCATTTGCGACATCTACTAGCCCTCCAAGGGAAGCTCAAAGGTAACTTTGTTAAGTTTCTTATTAATATGGGTGCTTTAGATAATTTTATGGCTGCAAACATAATCCAGCAAGCCAGACTAATGGTGTAGTGGCTGGGTGAACCAAAGACTATAAAGTTTATTTAAGGTAGCTAAGCACCAATGAGGTACTTCAATAAGCAAGAGTCGAAATAGAGATATGGAAAGTGGATATAGATTTTACTATGTTAGATATGGTGAGATTTAATGTGATCTTCAGGATGGATTAGTTCAATTAGTTTGTGGTAGCCTTGCATGGATAAGGTAAAAACCTTATGGCACTAGCGAATGCCTGAAGAGAATAATCCAGGGCCTAAAGGTAGGGCAATGTAAAGCCAAAGACTCCTGCTTGAACCTAGTGTTCATGAGAGGACAATTCACTAAAGAAACCAAGGCAGTATTTTTGTGTGCTTACTCTTAATGGGGAGCGACAAAAAAATATGAATAAATGATATACCTTCAATGATACAATAGGTATTAAACTAATTTCGTGATACTATGCCGGAGGAGTTACCGACAGAGTTATCCTCCACATGACTAATAGAACATAAAATTGAGTTAATCGAGGGTGATAAGGCAATAGTTTGTCCCCCCTATCAATTGAATGAAAAGGAACTTGAGGAGCTTAAGTGCCAACTTAAGAAGTTGGTGGATAAAAGGTATGTTAGGTTGAGCAAGTCATTGTATGGGGCGTCAGTGTTATTTGTGAAAAAGAAAAATGCCTCTATGCACATGTGGATAAACTATTTGTTGCTCAACAAGTATACAAAGAAAAACAAATACCTTTTACCAAAGATTGAGGACATATTTAATATGTTGGGAAAAGCTAAATACTAAAAATGGGATACAAGAAAGACTGACACATGGGAAGTGTTGTAACACATTAAAGTGTTAGGAACAAGTCCGAGATGGGACTTGAGAAGGAGTCCGAGGTGGAGTCCAAGATAGACCTAAAATGGACCCGAGATGGAGTCTGAGATGGAGTCTGATATGGATCTGAGATGGACTCGAGATGGAGTCTGAGATAGAGTTGAGATGGAGTCTAAGATGGACCTAAGATAGAGTCTAAGGTCGATTCCGAGATCTAGTCTGAGATCGAGACCGAGACTAAGACCGAGACCAAGATTAAAACCAAGAGTGCGACCAAGACCAAGCCTAAGACTGTGTCTGAGTCCGAGTCCGAGTTTGATTCTAAGTTTGATTCCGAGTCTGAGTTCAAGTCCAAGTCCGAGTCTGAGTCCGAGGGTGAAAGCCCAAAACATTAATCTCCCAGACAATAGGGGGTTTGGTGAGCTCCAAAAGTATAGTAAAGGGAAGACTCCAATAGAGCCAATTTGGCCAAGAAAGGCTAATGTGACCAAGGAAGATTATACCTACATAGTAACCATAACCATTAAGGAGTCTAAAACTAGAATGAACATAAACAAACAAGTGAAGTAACTTGGTGAAGTATTTAAAAGTTACTAGCTCCCTTGGGAGATTGAATGGCTAATGCTCCCAATCTAAGTGTGGGTGGAACCACTTACTTGGATATCTAGTGTGGTTCATTAGAACCTTACTCTAGCTATATGGCTAGGGCACCTAAGGGCAAAAGGTGGAGAGAGTACTCACAAGGCTTGTGTAAGGCCACAATGTTTCAAAATAACATGGAAAACCAGGATTTAAAGAAATTTCCTCATCACTCAATATAATAATTTTATCTCCACTAGCACAAGTGTTAGCAAAGTTAATGCCTTAACTGCACATCCTCTCCATCCAACAATTTACTCCAAGTGCTAATAAATCAATTGACAAGCTTTAGCAAATAAACACTATAACTCTTTTCTAACTCCTTAATGGGCAAACCCTTAAAATTTAGCATAATAGATCACCATTAAGAATTTAGTCAAAGCTATTACAATGCTATTACATGTAAGTAAACTAATTTCACCATTAATCATTTTGGGGTTAATCATTATAACTAAGCAACTTCGTAAACTTTCTTAGCCACTAGTCTTTTGCTCCTATCCTTGATTGCTGCACCCAGCAACATCGGATCACTACCTCCATTCTCGAGGTATCCCTTTGGTCCTATAGCAAAGACTTTGCTTTGCCAAGTCCAGAGGGTGTTCACCCCTAATACGTCTCTTTAGGATTTTCTACTATGGTTTCTATCTCTAGCCCAACTTTGTGACCCTCCCATGGGTCTCTTATTAAAACTACTTTCTTCGAACTCACTATGCCATCGCATAGTCATAAATCATTTCCCTTAGGTGTTCTTCCCATTTGGTCATCTTGACCAAGCCACACCATCATCAATAGTTTAAACCAACACTTTGAACTAGGAACTTTATCCTTTAACCTTATAAGGACCTTGTCCTTATTTTTAACCATAAGATCACCTAGTGATCACGTTTTGGCACCTTAACAAGTTTGCCAATAGGTATTAAGTCTTCCAGACCTTTAAATTGTTGACCATGACCCCGGGGGCATCCCCCACATTTGGCGGTGCACTCAAGCCAGCCCTTTTGGCTAAGGGTCCATAGCAACTGAGACTTGGTGTCCCCATCTCATTCACCATGTCCTTGGTGCCACTTGCACCAAGTGTTCAAGTTAGATATGCCGAGCCACACTAAACAATCTAACTGTGCATCACGACTCTGAGGCATCCCTCACTTGGCGGTGTGCCCAAACCAGTCTCCTCACTGAGAGTCCATGACCACCAAAAAATGAGTGTCCTCATATTCCAAACCATCACCACGCCCTAGTGATTTGGGACTCGAACCCAAACACTAGAGGGTTGAGACTCGAACCCAACCTCCGTATATGCATCTACGGATGGCATCACAGAGGATGCCTGGTGTGACTCCCCACGCCGGTGCACCAACTTATACTTAAAGCGCGCTATAGATCACAGCTTAGGAACTTAGTTCCTCCGTACTGCCAAGTCCTCTCACTTGACAAGTCTATGATCATGCATAGACTCCTCCATGCTCGGCCCCATGGGCCATCCCTTTTGAAGTTAGCACCTTCAACTAGGAGATTTGTTCCCCTGACTCGCCAATCTCACTTAGCAAGTCATCCGGCCACCGTAACATGGTTTATGCATAAGCGTGAAAGTCCTTAACCATCGACTTTTGTTCAAAGCCCTCTCTTTGAACACTCGGGAACTATTTCCCCAACCTTGATAGCCTTGCTTCATAGCCAGTTTCAAGACCACGCTTCTGCTGCGCCACTCTGATTTCGCGCGCTCTAGGAACTATTTACACTTGGCTTTCTAGGTACTTATTTACCTAAAATTGTCTTTGGGAAACTCCAAAGAACTCTGTTCCTTAGCTTGCTAAGGCTTCTCCTTTGCAAGCTCCCTACTCACCATATGATCCAACATAGATAATTCCACATTTTAGACTTTCCATGGCACCGCGGTTGCTAGTAACAACATCCTCGAGAACCCTCTTGATTTTCCACTCCCAACTTACATAACCACCATTGGTTATGTCCTTCAATTTCTATGGTTCAGTTTCATCCCAATACTACTTGCCTTTTGGCCCCATATGTTTCCTTTCGTTATTCTCCTCAAAACTAGGAAGATAGCTTTGCACATTTTACCATGCCTTAGCAAGTAATCATAGGAATGAACTTACCCGATAGTTTAGGGAGTGGTTCCTCAATTTAGGCATGCTCAACTTATAATCCCACATACCGGGATTACCGTTGCTACTTATGGGCCTCGATATGCCCATCACTAACCTTGCCAAAATCCCATCTTTGGCTTTGTCCAAATCGGGTAGACGGATTCCTCCCGTCTCCACAACCTTGGACGTTTGGATGGCATCTCCTATCCATCATTTGCTAGGGATTTAGTCCCTTGGGCTTTATCTATTGCCCTTATGAAACTAACCACCACCTCCTGGTGTTCCAGAGTGTTTGGGTGTCTCAATGATAGTCTTCTTGACAATGAGCATTTCCTTTTTCGACATTGATTCTCTATATTGCAACATAAACAATTTATCCCTCGTAATGGTATATTTAACTTCCTTATTTTGGGTAGCTACCTTTTACCCATTTAACCAATTATCTTGCACCCTTTACTTAGTTGCCCCATAATTGTCAAGTCCTACAACTCATTGCTTAGTGCTTCCACACCTCCATCATTATTTGGGTCACCACACTCCAACCACATGCCTTCCGGCTTAGGCTATGCCATTCCCTTGGCAAGGGGTTCCTATGAACCCATCAACATAACCTTAAGGTATCTCACTTTGGCATATTTGGTGTCTCCACACCAACGGCTCCACGAGTCTACCTCTATGACATTTCTTACTTGTGTCTAGGTCTTTGCCAAGACCAAAGCAGTCGTTTTTCATACTAACTATCAATTAGCACTACACCATAGTGTTCACACACAACTTGATGCCAAAGTTGCTTTCTTTTTGGGAAACACCTTTCCCATGGCTTTAGTATGGCACATTCTGCCATCAATGAGATACCCTCTGTTCTCATACTTGGATCCTATGATCCCCCCCCCCATCCTTTGTAGGGTACAACACACCTCAGTCCAAATGCTTCCATCAATCCTTTAGGATTATTCCTTAACTTTATTTGAGTTATCCAGCTTTTTGGACTTTTTCATCCGACGACCCGTGAGGTCCTACCTTTGAGGTGCCAACTCATTGGAATACAACTTCTTGTATTCAAGTCCTACTCACAAGGACCATCCTTGCAAGTGTTACTCCGACACTTGATTTGTTTCCTTGGGGCAATTTTTTGCCCCTTAAGACCAATTGTCCATGTGATGAGAATACCAACTCATTCTCTGAGTACATCCCCAACTCCTTGGGTTGTTCTAGCATTTATTAGAGGTAGCTCTAGCTACCATTTCAAGGACTTGTGTCCTTTTCCATATTTGACCTTCCGCGGTCATTACTTCTGGTCTCACATTCATGAGCACCAACCTCAACTATATAAGGATAATCTTATGACTCTTTTATTGCTTTGGAGTCTCTATCTTTCCCGTGATCCCAACTATAGTTGTTTATCACAACTACATTAGCCAGTTGGCTATTTCAAACACTCATATAGATCACATCCTCAACCCTTTAAGGAAACCCTTATACTGTTCCCAAAATCCCAAAGTCGTTCCCTTACTAGCCCTTTTTCTATCCACACATCGCGCCCAAGTTCACGCATGAACTTGAGTGGAGAGCCATGTCCTCTCGACATGCTACTCCTCAAGGATAGGCCCACACTTAGGACCTTCCGATGCCAATATCAATGGTGATATACTTGAGCACTAATAAAAGTCGAACTAAGGAACTGCTCCGATACCAAGTTGTAATCGACTAAATTTTTCATTCTACTTTAGTCACTTAACCACACCTCCGACCACTTAGAGGAGTCTCACTCACAACCTCCATATGTCCTATTTTGGACTTGGGCTTGCTAGCCCCAAGAATGGCATCCCTGCCACTCAACCTTTGCACTTGGTCCAAGTGCTCCACGTGTCCGATCCCATGACCGACACCCCAAGGTACCACCGACATATTGGCCCGTTACGCTAAGGCCATGCTCATTCATCTTGGTCATATCGGTGGTCTGACACCACCTACATCACAGTCTCGTCTCTCAAAGACTAGGCCATCCATCCATGAGTGATCATCCCAGATCCACTCCTTAGCATTTTTAGGATGCCCATAAACATGGGGAATAACCTTCCCCAATATCCCCTTTCCGGTCCCCACCAAATCCCTTTCTGCCCATGGCCGTGTTCGCCAACACTGCCATTAGACCAAGGCCCACAAGCCCGACCACTAAGTCCTACGGTCCTCTAGGACTTCCTCCTCACATGACCGTATCCTTGGTCTCTACACTATAGGACGGCTCCTCTTCCTTTTCACAGTCTGGGACCTTGGGGCAACATTTCGGAACACCGTGGCCTTACGCGAGCCTCGTAGGTACTCTCCCCGCCTTCCGCATTTGGGTGCTCTAGCTGTGGGCTTAGAGCAAGGTTCCGTTGAGCCACACCCGGTATCCAAGTAGGTAATGCCACCCACACTTGGACTAGGAGCATCGGCTAGTCAATCTCCCGGGGGAACTAGAGTCGGCTCTTGAACACTTCACCAAGCTACCCCGCTTGTCGGTCCGTGTTCACTCTAGTCTTGGACTTCCCAGTGGGCAGCTCATCACCCAACACTGGGTACAGCCTTCCAAGGCAAAACTGGCCTTTCCTGGCCAAACTGGCTCCACTGCAGTCCTCCCTACTATACTTTTGGGGTTCACCAAACCCCCCAGGGTCTGGGAGATGAATGCTTTGGGCTTTCACCCTCTCAGACTCGAACTCGGACTCGGACTCGGACTCAGACTCAGACTCAGACTCGGACTCGGACTCGGGTTCGGGCTTGGTCTCGGCCTCAGCCTCAGTCTCGGTCTCAGTCCCGATCTCGGTCTCGGTCTCGGTCTCAGTCCCGGTCCCGGTCCCGGTCTCGGTCTCGAATTCTGACTCCATCTCGGGTCCTTCTCGGTCTCCATCTCGGATTCCATCTCGGGTCCATCTCGGACTCTGTCTCGGTCCATCTTGGACTCCATCTCGGACTCTATCTTGGGTCCATCTCGGACTCCATCTCGGGTCCATCTCGGACTCCATCTCATACTCCATCTCGGATCCATCTCAGACTCCATCTCGGGTCCATCTCGGACTCCATCTCATACTCCATCTCGGATCCATCTCGGACTCCGTCTCGGACTCTGTCTCGGACTCCATCTCGGACTCCATCTCGGACTCCATCTCGGACTCCGTCTCGGTCCATCTCGGACTCCATCTCGGGTCCATCTCGGACACTTCCACGTGTCATGTGTTGGTCCTTTTGGGTCCCTTTTTAGAGCCTCGCTTATTGCTCGCTTCATGCTCATTCCTCGAGCACTTTGTTGGGAGTTCCACTCCCGCTCTTGACCTTTCAAATCAGAGCTTTTAGTCCAAACGCATTACGCTCGTTTGGCTTTCGCTTCGGCTACTACCACGTGGCACCCTTCCGGCTTCACTTTGGGGCCTAGGGATTTTGTGTCTCACACACACCTCATTGCAAATCATCTCTCCAAGAAGAGAAAATAATTTACATGTTTGATCTTTTGTCTTTGAGGACTTTCTTTTTAGTCTTATCTTTGACCAAACCTCAAGCTTACTTTTGCATTGCATTTAGTTCAATCCAAGAAAAGTTTATGAGAGAGTATGGCAATGACTATTTGAACTAATAGACTAATCCCTATAGGCTTGATTGATCCACTTATAAATATGCCTAAGAAGGATCCATTAGTGCCGTGCTAAACAATTATGAACTAGCCTATTCGCCACTCATAGCAAACCCAGCGGAGGTTTACTTTTTCCCATGGTACATAGAACAATTCACAGAATCACCAATAGGCTAACTTAATCTTGTCAACTCAAAGTGTAACCTTGAATTGCTAATGTGCCTCACTCACGAGCCCAAGCACAAACTTGTGCAAACAGAACAACTCAATCTTTTTTATGAGCCCAAGAGCAAGCTCACATAATGTGGTATATAAGGTAACCAAAATCCATACCTAAGGAACAAATACAAAATTTTAGCACCCAAACATGTATCCATTCGGATCATTGTTTTCATCTCTGCATATGTAATAAGACTAGTTACCCAATCTCATTGGATAGTACTTGTTGAGATATATTCTTTGATGCTAAATGTAACACACATGGTTTTCACTCTTTATTCTATGGTGATTTACCATAGGATAACCATAAAGTAGAACGTAAACCCTTTATATGCCATGTGTCACATTCCATGTGCCACATGCCACATCTCCAAAGAACAGCAGAGTGGAACCTGAGTTTTAGGGTCTTAGGCCACTAAAAGAAGGAACAGAGCCAAACTTCTAAGCATGGAGCTAAGGAGTGACAAAACCGGATCATGGAACAATTTTGAAGTATACAGTCTAAAAAGTGAAAGGATACGAGCACGAAACGACTTAGAACAGTCCTAGAGCATCTAGTATCCCAATGCCAGGACTAATATGCAAAATGGAGCCAAACAAAGTTTGATGTTATTTCAACATACTAATGGTCTAATATGAGAATATGGGTATTCCACCAACTAACATGGTATGGAACTTGGGCTTAGCCCTAAGTCGGGCACAGAACAAAGACAACCACACAAAAAGAAGTTACACTATGCCTTAAGTTGGTCGGCCATACCCACCCTCCCCCCCTCCTCCCTCGCCCTCCCCCCTAACCCCTTCCCCCCCCCTTCTTGGAGGAACATATGCTTTGGACTTTCATTCTTAGCCACCCCTAATACCAGGAGTTAGTCTCTAGGACTAACTTGAAATTTACTAAATATGGAATGGAACTAAATTGTGGGGATGGTCCAAAGTTGAGTTGAGCTCAATTTAGCACAAGTCAACTCAAGTTAACATAGTCAATAAGAAGTATTACAAAGGAAATCTAAATTGAACAAATGAAGGTTCTAGCAAACTTTAAAATATTTAAATACGTAAATATTTGAGTTAAAAGTTTCTATAAGATTAAATTGTTTAAAAAAGACAAAGTTCATGAGAACCTATCTTTTATAAAGCTATATTATTTTATTATGACAGCTGTTACAGCTGTCATATTTTGATTTGACTACTTAATATTTTGAATACTTTTACAGCTATAGATACTATTCCTTCATTCAAAAGATTTTTTAGGGTTCTTGAGAAGATGGGAAGCAAGGAAAATACAAGATCTGTGAGTAAGAGTTGTAATGCAAAGGAATGTGAAAATACTAATTTTGTTTCACTACCACAATCTCCATATTACACTCTTAGTCCTTATTACCCATCTGGGAATGTGAAGACCACTATCATGATTGATGAAAATGCTTTTGTTACTTCTGAAACAACAGTTCAGGGCAAGAGAAATGAAGAAATGAACAGCACAGTGGAAAGCATCAAAAAATCTACTCTATAAAACTTTCCATGACATTTGTAATTTACATATTAATTCATATTAAAAACTCTGTTGCCTGTCTATATCGCAATCCTCTCATATGATAAGACCAAGGTATATTTTTGCAATGAATCCTCATTAAAAGTTTTCGAGAGTTGTTTGTAAATAATAATAAAAGAAATCGAAATATTTCGAAAGACTCAAAAGTAATATCATATCAAAGAATCAACTTTATCTACATTTCCAAGATTGAAAGGCAATCTCACACGAGAGAATGGTAGCGTGCTAATGTGCTCTACCACTATAATATAGTCTATATTTCCTTGCAATTTATTTCCTTAGACATTTGGCATGTGTAGAAAAGAATATATGTGTAGTAAAGTAGGATTTCATCATAATGATAGAGCATATGTATACACGATAATCTAAAATTCTAGAAGCTCTTATGTTTACAAGCAAGCTAGTATTATGAAGCCCCATTTCCAAGATTGACATTTAAAGAATTTAAGTATTGTCAGTGTCATACTAAATAAACCTCATTCCCAAGACTAAAACTTAGTATATGAACTATTTAAAAAAGTTATAGTTATCGTAGTTTTTTTGTTCTCCTTGAGCTCCTTGGAAGTTTGTATTGAAATGGCTTGAAGGAAAGTCATTACTACTTGTACTTGGCCCCTTAGCATTTCATATCAATTTCCACTTGCATCCCTAAGTTCTACTAACATTCCACCTTCACCTCCACATAACAATCCTTTTTCTGCTGAGGGCTCTAGTGAAGCTAAATTAGAGCTCCTTATATGTGAAATTCCGAATCTTGCTACTAGAGAGGGATTGCCTCTAGCGCTTCAAGAGCAATGCCACATGTTTTTGCAAGATCTTGCTCATGTTATGGCAAGACTACTTGAAAGCATAGAACGCTATTACATTCGGTGTTTAATATGTTATTTTTTCTTGGACAAGACAAATGGCTCTATGGGTTTACAAACTTTTCTTGAGCACTATAAGAATTGCCTAACGGCGGGTTTGGAAAATATGCACGTGTGGATGTACAATAGATTCAAGAATGAATTACGCACTTCATGGTGAAGAACAACATCCTCTTGGGAAACACTGCATTAGCTAATGCAAAATATAGGGTTTTTAGGCCACCCTATAGTGGAATGTAAGATCTAGAATTACTTTACTATACTATAGTATTGTCACTATTAAAAGAAAAAATATAATAAAATGATATTAGTTGTAGGTAACATACTTTGTTTTAGAAGGTGCTATTATATCATATACAATTGTTTACAAAATGTTGAAGGAGGAGATAGCAAAACACAAGCGCTACAAAGTGATGGTGGTAGGTGAGAATGATAATTTGCAATTATGATATTTGACACTGACACTGACATCTGACACTTTTACTGACATCTAACACTTTCACTGACATTTGATATATAACAAGCTTTTCATTTTATATAAGGATGCAATTAATTTTCTTCTGCCTCATCATCAATATAATGATTTCTTTTATGCTTCCTCCTATATTGGTATTGTGGGGAAGATTCACTTTGCATATGTTGAGTCATAGCTCCTGCATAGTCAAGGAGACTTCCAAAGCCTCCAATTCTAGAAACTCTAGGTGACAGTGATCTATAAAATAGAATTAAACATATATTGAAATTTTAATAAACATAATTTACATCCTTGAAGTTGGAGGCAACTCACAAAATCCTTTGAGCTGGTGTTTGAAGAAATGATGTTCTTCAATAGCAAACACCGACCTACCAGAGTCATGTGTTGCCTCCATCATAAAACCGCTACCTGCTATGCAATCAATCACAACACCATCTGATGGGCAATAGAGCTCAAGCAAGACTTGCATTGCCAATGGAGTTTGAAATCAATACTCTGGAAACGTGTTGCGGATTTGCTCATCCACAAAGTTGGGTATGATGTTAGTGGAACTATCGTACCCAAGCAAAACACATGTTGCACGTTCGCTATCATGAAACCCATCATGTGTATTTCTGCGGAAGGTATGATAGGTTCACATCATAACCTGAAAAATAAAAATGTTTAGAAATTAGATAAAAATATAAAATACATACTCACCTTTTCAGACTTCCCTTGGATGCCCCTCATATCGACGCCAATAGGATCCATGCTGCATTTGGAAGAGAATGACTTGAAATGAACTTTTGCTACACATGTCATAAGCTCATACATCCAGTTGGGGTCGTTCGGTAGGATGAAGATGACATGGCCAACTTCGAGCATAAATGCTTTGGACAATAAGAATCCATTGTGTATGTGGTTAGGTGTGAGAAAGTTCCAATCCTCAACTTTCCCATCGATATCTGAAAGACCATCTGGAAAGTCGAAGAGAATGAAGTTTGCAATTGGGAGCAAGGGCCTTTGTATCTTTTGGCACTAACGGTTGAACTGACACTGTATATTCATGTTGATGTTGTCTTCCATGAAAGATGTCAAAAATCTACTGTAAGAGCTAATAAAGATACCCACAATGCCTCGTTGTGTTATTGGGGATACAGGACAAACCTATAAAGGAGCTAAGTGAATGAAAAAAGCAATAAATAATATGTTACCATCATATGCTATATTGTCGATGAGAGTTCTTCCAACTCCTCTTCACGAGCATCTCGTCAAGCTGGAATAAAATTACTACTAACAGTCTGTTAGGCGCCAGCTTTGACTACGTGGTCAACGTCGGTCAAAGGGAGGCTCAAGGGTATATTAAGGCATGTTAGGGTAAAGGACTTAACCTACCCTAGGGCTCATAGTGGAGCGGCGGCGTAGTGGAGCTTTTGAGGTAGCTCGGGGGTGGTTGGGTGGTGAGGAACCTCAAGAGGTGGCGTAGCATAGTCTAGGGCGACTAGATCTCTGTCTTTTTGTGCCGGATCATAACATTGGTATCAGAGGAGTTGGTTGCGATAGCCGACCAAGCTGAATGCTGGAATCCTATTGTCAATGGTGGTGCCGACGATGGTGCCAATGAAGCTGCGGAGATTTGGACTATTCAAGATGTGGTTCATGAGCTGCGAGCCCTTAATCGAAATCAGCAAGAGATGCAAGACGAGATGCATGGCATGATGAATACCATGTGTGGGCGTGTTGAGGCACTCGAGGCTGGATGGGGTAGCGCTCCAAGTAAGCCTTCTTTGGTAGATCGACTCAAAATTCCAACTTTTTCCGGTGATGGTGGTGTGGACAAGTGTCTTGCTTGGCTAGCCAATGTGAAGAAGTTCTTGGCTGCTAGAGGAACTCCAGATGCAAAGGCTTTAGTGGCTGATCTGATGGTTTTGCGTGATACGGGTCTTCGATGGTGGAATTGGCTTGAGGAGTCCCGTGTTGCAGATAAGAAACCACCAGTGTCTACCATGGATGAGTTTGAGGCTGCTTTCCATTTACGTTTTGCCCCTCATTACGACATGGAGAATGCTCGTACAGAACTTCGACATTTCCAGCAAGGGAAAATGACACTCGGGGACTATATTGAGAAGCTTACTCGCTTGATTAGTCGTGTTCTAACAAAGGATCCGGATCAGAACAAGTCCTACTTCATTGATGGCCTATATAGTGAGAGCATGCGGCAATACTTGCGTCATTCTCAGCCTATAAAGAGTTTGGAGGAGCTCTTTGATGCAGCTCGTCGACTTGACAATGATAAGCACAAGTCTCGCAAGCGTTCGCGAAGTCCTATCAAGAATCGTCGTGATGATTGCCGTGGACACAAGGATGGGAACAAGCATCACAAATTGAAGTCGGTGGTGACTACTTAGGATGCAAAGGGGTCCAAGAAGCAAAAGTTCTTTGTGAAGAATTATAGATAGGGTTGTCATCATTGCGGCGAACTTGGACACTACAAAGCTGATTGTCCGTAGTTGAAGAATAAGTAGCAGGACAAGAAGAATAGCCAATCTTCTTCTCACGGTAAATCAGATACTAAAAAGTTACAAACTTTGCAGCGTGAGGATGACGAGAACAACCATTCCAGTCGGAGGAAGAGACTTTCGATTGTTGCTCATCAGCTCAATTGTGTGTGGAACAAGATGGAGCTCAAGGATACACATGAATCAGCTTTAATGCTGGAGGGTGTGTTCTGTGGCGATCTAGTGCAGATTTTACTAGATGGTGGGAGCGATGACAACTTTGTTTCGACAAAGTTTGTTGCGGAGCATGGCTTGGTCACACGCTGAGTTCTTCCATACACAGTGGAAGGTGCAGCTACCTCTACTCAGCATTTCGATGCTTGTGTCGAAGGGCTGGAAGTGTTGGTTGGCAAAACCACATTTGTGGAGACTTTTTATCTCACGGATATCTATCATGTGGATCTCATTCTTGGGATGTCATGGTTGGTGAAGGTGGATCCAGAGATAAAGTGGAGTATTAAGCATATCTCGCTGGAGTATGGTGGCATTAAAGATGTGTGGTTTGGTGAGGGCATTCAACCATTAGTTGTTATGCTCTCTGCTACATCTTTGAAGCGGGCTTGTCATAATGGAAAAGCACTTTCGAGTTACTTGCTGTTTATTCGTGACTTGGGGGCCCAAGGCACGTGTGGGGAAGAAGCAGTAGTACGGGATGTACTTGATGAGTTTCTGATATTTTTCCATCTGAACTTCCTCATGGGTTGCCTCCATTACGAGGTGTGGAGCATGGGATTACATTGGAGCCGAGGACGCAGCCAATTTACCAGTGTCCATTTTCAGTTAAGTTATGCGAAGGAGCAAGAAGTTCAACAACAAGTCAAGGAGTTACTTGAGTTTGGATTTATTCAGCCAAGTAAGTCCCCGTTTGGTGCTCCGGTCTTGCTTGTGAAGAAGAAGGACGGTTCAATGCAGATGTGTATTGACTACTGCGCTTTGAACAAAAAGACAGTGAAGGATAAGATGCCGATGCCACGTGTGGATGATATCCTAGACAAGCTTGGTGAAGCACGAGTGTTTACCAAAATTGATTTGAGGAGTGAATATCATCATATTGCAATGGATGATGCATCTATCTCCAAGATGGCATTCAACACAAGCTTTGGACATTTTGAGTTTACAGTTATGCCGTTTAGTTTGACAAATAAACCAGCCACATTTACTTGATTGATGACGAAAGTGTTTGGGCGTTATCTTCATGAGTTTGTAAAGATTTTCTTAGACAATATTCTTGTTTTTAGCAAGAATATGGAGGAGCATAAGGTGCATTTGCGCAAGGTTCTTTTATTACTCCGAGACAACAAATGTTATGTGAAGAAGAGAAAATATGACTTTGCAAAGTCGATGGTGGAATATCTAGGCCATATTGTGACATCTAAGGGTGTCAAGACAAATCCAAGGAAGGTGGCTATGGTGAAAAACTGCCCTACACCAACTACAATGGTGGAGTTGTGCAATTTTCTTGGTATGGCTAGTTACTACCGACATTTCCAGCATATGTTTGCTGAGGTGGCTATTCCTTTGACGCAGTTGTTACGCAAGAATGTGCCATTCGAGTGGAAGCAGCCACAAGAGGAGAGTTTTGTGGTGCTGAAACGATTGTTGAGCAAGGCTCCAGTGCTTCGCATTGCTGATCCATCGAAAGCTTACGAGGTGACATGCGATGCGAGTGGTTATGCACTGGGAGGAGTTCTCATGCAAGAAGGACAGCATATTGCATATGAGAGTCGAACTTTGAATTCCGCGGAGCAACGCTATTCCACATATGAGCAAGAGTTACTCTCTATTGTTCATGCTTTTCGGATGTGGCGACACTATCTTTATGGTGCAGTGTTCGTGGTGTTGATAGATCACAAACCTCTTGTGTATCTTTTCACACAGAAGGAGTTGAACACTTGGCAAGCTTGTTGGATGGTCAAACTCATGGAGTTTGGGGAGTTTCCTATTGAGCATCGTCCGGGAAAATCAAATGTGGTGGCAGATGCTTTATCTCGTGTTCGTCATATAACGACGTTACAAACACGATTTTGTCATCATTTGAGTAAGGTGGTCAGCGAGTTTGGGCAGTTGGTTAAGCATGCTCAGGCTCAGGATGCGGAGGTGGCCTCTTTGTGAGACCAGATGGAAGCTCCTTTCTCATTGGTGGATAGGATTCTCTACTACAATGGCCATGTATATTTGCCACGGGTGGATGCGTTAATTACTCAAGTTTTATTCCACTATCATGATCGTCCAGAGGCCGGTCATTTTAGGGGGAAGAAGACGTATGAGTTGATTAAGCGCAACTTTTATTGGAGGAATATGAAGGCTGATATCCTCAAGTATTGTAAATCATGCGAGCTTTGTCAGCAGGTTAAGGTGCCACAGGAGAAGCTGGGGGGACTTTTGCAACCTTTACCTATTCCTCAGAGCCGTTGGTGTAGTATCTCTATGGACTTCATCACTTGTTTGCCACGAACATAGAGGCAAAAGGAGCAAGTATGGGTCATAGTGGATCAGTTGACGAAATATGTGCGGTTGTTGGCTCTTTGGAAGAATGTCACTGCCTCAGACTTGGCTACGGTTTACTTGGAGAAGGTTTTTCTTGATTTTGGTTTGCCGGAGAACATCATTAGTGATCGAGATTCAAAGTTCACCAGTGGATTTTGGAAAAGCTTTGCAAAGGCTATGCAAGTGACTTTGAAACTCTCGAGTGGAGATCATCCTCAGACGGATGGGCAAACCGAGCGTGTGAATCAGGTGGTGGAGGATATGCTACGTTATAGCATTGGTCAAAAGCAAGGACAGTGGGATTTATATCTTCCGTTGGTGCAATTTGCTTACAACAATAGCCAACACAGTGGAACCAAGCTAAGTCTTTACTTTGCCATGTTTGGAAGGTATCCTCAAACAGCAGTGGAGTTGGGATGCATTTGAGTAAGGACTTTCAAGATAAGCTTGATTCCGAGGCAACTGATCTGGCCACAGAACTTGATGAGATCTTGGTGGTGAACGGAATTTGCAAGCAGCTCAGGATAGAGCGGAGAATTTTGCCAATGAGCATCACCAATTCCGGGAATATAAGGTGGGTGATCTCGTCTTTGTGCGAGTGATCTTTCCGTCAAGTGAGCGGCGGAACACTTTGGTGCCTTTACGGACAGGGAAGAGTGATAAACTTTCCTATCGATATGCTGGTCCATATGAAGTGCTGGAGCGCATTGGTAAAGCGGCTTATAGGGTGCGGCTGCCAGCTGGGGTGAAAATTCATCCGGTATTTTATATCAGCCAGTTGAAAGGTGTACTATCTCGGAGTGACGGGCCCAATGCCTCCTTGATGTATATAGCTGTGGAAGATGGACCAGGAGCTTGAGCAGAGTTTCCCAGAAAGGGTGATCACCGATACAACTAGTCATTGGGACAAGAACTTTGTTGGGGGGGAAGAATTGTTAGGCGCCGGCTTTGATTACGTGGTCAACATCGGTCAAAGGGAGGCTCAAGGGTATATTAAGGCATGTTAGGGTAAGGGACTTAACCTACCCTAGGGCTCACAGTGGAGCGGCAGCATAGTGGAGCTTTTGAGGTAGTTCGAGGGTGGTTAGGTGGTGAGGAACCTTAAGAGGTGGCGTAGCATAGTCTAGGGCGATTAGATCTCTGTTTTTTTGCGCCGGATCATAACATTGTCATTGCTGCAAAAAACATGTATTACCACCTTTAGTTTGTAAAATTCACTTTTGCTTACCTTGTGGTCGACGTGATATTCTATGAACCACTTGATCATCATTATTTACTGGTAGAACTTGATCCGAATCATGGTTGTTTGATAGTTGAATTGGAGCTTGATCCTGGCTGTTTGGTGGTGGAACATGAACTTGATCTGGAGCTTCCTTATCCCCATCTCCATCGTCACTTGCATTGCCATTATTGCTAGTATTGACAACTTCCTCGTGATCTAGTGTAAAGGTCTCCTTCCCTAGGAGCTCCAACTCCCAAGGGCATTCTATCTTCCATGCCTTCGGAACTCTCACAAACATTGTTGGGTATATTCCTCCATCCCTTACACCCTTTGTAACAAGTCGAGTGCAAACTAGTGCCTCAAATGGCATGCCTTTATATCAAAGATACCTGTAAACAATATATATTTAAAAAAAGTCTTAGAAATCATATTATACCTGTAAGCTACACATCGCATGAAATAAGGCTGACCATGTTAGCAATCATAAGTTGTTGTCCTTGTAGACTTTTTTGGCAGCCACCCCTCTTCAATCCCTTCCAATGATGTATTAATGTAGGTGTCGAAATATATGAATGTGCCATTTGGATCGTCACTAATGTGTGGTGCCAAGAACTTCTCACATTCACTTATAGTTTGCATGATGTAGACAGCCCTTCTCATTATATTCTCAAATAGTTCTGGCAGTCCTTTCTCTCTATTCATCAAGCAGACATTGAGGAACTCCAGAGTCTCTATTTGTTGCTTATATGAAAGTTTTGATTTTGCGATATTGTAAATCATGTCATCTGGAGTTTTGTTCACTGCAAAAGTAACATATGCATAATTGAGAAAAATGAAGTGAGATAAGAAAGTTATATTCATGAGAAGAAATTTCGGCTATAGTCTCTAGCCACTCCTTTGGCCTGCGATTGTCTGTTATGCATACTAGTTTCTTCAACTTTGAGGATTTTGCATGCTGAATTTTGTGCTGAATTTGAACGAACTCAGCTGAGAACTCTTCCCGACTCTTCTCTGGATATGCAAGTTCGTAAGCATTTTGCTTGACCTTCACCAAAGGCTAAAAACCAAAACAATTAAAAGAGGCTTTTATAAAATAAAAGGGAAAGACATACCTTACACCATACATCAAGCATAAAACTGATTAGGTTGTTGAACCAAGTTGTACCGTCATTTCGAATGCGTGAGTGCCAAACAAGTGTTGCGAGATCATCACCATAATGTTGGCAGATGTCAAGTTTGCCAAAAATTGTAGTTGCTCAATGTCATAGACAAAGTTTTGCTCTTGAACAGCAAACTGCCCAAGCTTGCATTTAAACATGACAAAACAAGTTAAAGTGAAGTTAGAGGTAAAATTATAAAATTTATGCATTGATCTTTTGGCAGGCCAAGATAAGTCTATTAACATCCAAAGGTCCCCTCACGTACACAGGCCGATTGAAATGTTGATATGGTAGATGGGATCATCACGAAAATGATCGTCGATTCACTTCATCCAAGCTCCATATTGGTGGTTACCGTCAATAATTTGGAACATTGTCCCCGCAAGTTGTTGAGTCTCAGGATGTTTGATAAGCATGTCATCAAATTCCAGGGACTTTCTCCTCCAAATAGGATCCCAGCTATTCATAATCTTGGGTGTGATGGTAATGATCTTCATTGTTCCTAGCTTGCAAAAAGAGACTAGACACATACTGATATTTGTTGCAAAGCCATTCTGTTTGAACAAGCTATATATGTCCGGGTTGACATACTTGGATGCTATGTAAACAAGGTTCATCTGCTGCAAATGGTAAAAGGGGATTTCTCTTATCAAGTCACAAGGGCCTGGCTACTTGAGCGCCTCAAGTGTTTGGTGAACTGCTTTTTCCCTTGTCCGCATAACAGTCTTTTGGAAGTGCTTGTCCACCACGTTGTCAGAAAGGTTTGCAACTCTTTCAGTTCCAGGCTGTTCCTCAGGTTCCCTATCGTGAACACCACTAGATTGCCCAACTTAAGGGATTTGCGCTAGTGGTGGGCTAGTGAGGAGTAAAGGTGGAGGTGGCAGTGATGATGGTGGGGGTGGTGGTGGTGGCGGTGGCGGCAAGGGTAGAGGCAATAGTGGTAGTGGTGGTGGCAACGGTGGTGGTGGCGGTGGCGATGGTGGTGGTGGAGGAGGTGGTGGTGGTGCTGGAGGTGGTGATGGCAGTGGTGGAGGTGGTGATGGTGGAGGTGATGGGGGAGGAGGCAGTGAATCTCTAAGTAAACATGTATCTATTGATGTGCCAATAGACATGTCGATTGTGATCTTGTCGCCAGTGCCGAATTGAACTTCTCATGTCTTCTTGTCTCCAACAACCTTTCTATGTGCTACAATTTTCCTTTTTTGCAAGAGAAAAATTTTTAGTCAAACAAAATAAAGATAATAAGAAATTCAAACAGTCAAAGAGAAAAAAAAAATCAAGTGGGCCTACATTCAACCTCGAACACTTTAGTTGCTTAGGGGGCCAAGGTTATTCAAATAACCTTAGCCCCTAGGCAGCCAAAGTGCTTGAGGTGGCTGGCCCGGGCTCAACCTCAGGCACTTTGGCCATCTAAGGGGCCAATGTTATTCAAATAACCTCGGCCCTTCGGGCCATTGGGCGACCAAACTACCCGAGGTGGCCAGCCCACGCTCGACCTCGGGCAGTTTGGCTACCCGAGGGGCCGAGGTTATTCAAATAACCTCAGCCCCTCGGGCAGCAAAACTACCTGAGGTGGCTGGCCCGCGCTCGACCACGGGCAATTTGGCCACCCGAGGGGCCGAGGTTATTCAAATAACCTTGGCCCCTCAGGTAACCAAACTGCCCAAGGTGGCCGGCCTGCAGTTGACCTCTAGTAGTTTGGCCACCCAAGGGGCTGAGGTTATTCAAATAACCTTGGCCCCTCGGGCAGCAAAACTGCCTGAGGTGGCCAGCCCATAGTTGACCTTGGGCAGTTTGGCCACCCGAGGGGCCGAGGTTATTGAAATAACCTCGGCCCCTCGGGCGACCAAACTGCCCGAGGTGGCCAGCCCACACTGGACCTTGGGCAATTTTGCCACCTAAGGGTCCAAAGTTATTGAAATAACCTTGGCCCCTCGGGTGACCAAACTGCCCGAGGTGGCCGGCCTGCACTCGACCTCGGGCAGTTTGGCCACCCGAGGGGCCGAGGTTATTTGAATAACTTCGGCCCCTCAGGTGGCCAAACTACCTAAGGTCATAACCACGGCCCCTTGGGTGGCCAAACTGCCTAAGGTCGAGCTTGGGCCAGCCACCTCGAGCAGTTTTGCTACCCAAGGGGTCGAGCTTATTTGAATAAACTCGGCCCTTTGGGTGGCCAAACTGCCCGAGGTCGGCTGCGGGCCGGCCACCTCAGGCAGTTTGGTCGCCCGAGGGGCCGAGGTTATTCAAATAACCTCGACCCCTTGGGTAGCAAAACTGCTCGAGGTGGCCAGCCCAAGCTTGACCTTGGGTAGTTTGGCCACCCAAGGGGCCGTCGTTATGACCGTAGCAATACTGCCCGAGGTGGCCGACTTGACCTTGACCTCGGGCAGTTTGGCCACCCGAGGGGCCGAGGTTATTCAAATAACCTTGCCCCTTGGGCGACCAAACTGCCCAAGGTGGCCAGCCCACGCTCGACCTCGTGCAGTTTGGCCACCCGAGGGGCTGAGGTTATTCAAATAACCTCGGGCCCTCAGGAGGCGAAACTACCCGAGGTGGCTGGCCCGAGCTTGACCTCAGGCAGTTTGGCCACCCGAGGTGGCTGGCCTGCACTCGACCTTAGGTAGTTTGGCCACCCAAGGGGCCGAGGTTATTCAATCCCTCAATCTCCTTTGCGCTCAATCTCTTGATCTCTTGCGTGCTGCACTCACGATGCGAACAATAACTTAATCTTGGCAGCTACCCTAACCCTAATCCTGATGGCTACCCTAACCCTAACTAATCTCTCATCCTGGCCGTTCATTATGGATAACCTAAATCTCAACCATCACAATATCTTCAATCTTATTTTATCTTATCGTTATTATTATATGTAAATTATGCTTCTTTATTTTGTATAGTTTAATGATGATATAACTAGCACCTATCAACATTTCTATTATTAGAGATATGATATTATATTTTACAAATTATCTAGGAAGGATGCATTCTCATCAACATTTTGTACATATTTTGGAACCATTACAAGAACTTTAAAGAGTATAAATAAGGCACATTAAAATATATTGTACTATATCCATCTATGAATGGATGAATCCTCATCCAGAAATTTATTTTGTGTTATATTAGATCCTAAACAATAGGCACGTGTTTTAAATGTCATTGAGCAGTGTTCACAATTATGAATAAAACTTGAGTTATACTACGAATCAAATCTGTCATTGAAGAATAAGATTTGACAAGATTTATTATCAAGATTTATTATCATCTACCACATAAAATTTGACAACTTGACATATCACACGTGCTGACAGTCAAATTGGATCTCTTGGTTTGATACGCTATAGTAGAATGTCATTACTGGGATCATTATTAACTATCAAACTTCACATGCTGAAAATCCTTCCTTGGATATATGTGTATACATGCATCAGACATCATAATAACAGTAATATTAATATTATCACACTTGCACATGTTAAATTTGCTATAGAATTTAAATTCATTTTGTATGTTGTCTTCTTATTGCTCTATTTAAATTTCAATTATGTTTCACTATGGATTTTTACAAGTACCATAAAGAGAGAGAACTCCAAAACTTAATGAGAAGGATAGAGAGGTTTCTTCTTCATTTTTGAGATCACCCACCTCTTTCATTCTCTCAGAGTATTGTTTCTAAAAGTTTTTTATGTCGACGTTTTGATCTTCGTCTTGGCTCTATTTCTTTAGAGGTTGTGATTCGCAACGACACCAGTATAGTTGCATACTTGGAGTTTCTTCTTTCTAGTGTAGGCGAGGGTGGACAACAATGGGATTTATAGAATTCCAAGTCGAAGGAGATTCGAGTTTTTTGGATCTCCAGTTAAAATGCTAAAATGCACTCTAGCCAAAGTGAATGTGAAGCAAGAGTTAGTCGTTATCCTCTCGTCCTCTTTTAGTTCAAGTGGAGAAGTCATGCTAGTGTCGATGCTGAATTCACCAACTCCAGCTCCAACTTTAGCAATATTCAAAGCTATTAGCAATGCTTTCCAGTTTTCACGCCTCTCAATTGACGTGCACTTGTTTTTGTATAGGCATGTGAGTGAGCTTCCATCCGCAACATTTTCTTCGAGCTACCACCTCTTGTTAGTAGTATAGGTTCCGAACAGAAGGGGATAAGCTCTATTTCGTTAAAGTGGGAATTGTCATTATCCCACTTGTAAAATAAGGTTTCCAAACCTTTATATAGTATATAAATATAACAAAATTCAATTGCATTGAGGCACATGCCATTTTATTTTAAACAAGGAAATGTCTACTCAATCACTTCTCCTCCCCCTGCCACTGCTTCACCTCTCTCTTCTCCTTGTCATCGTCATCCAATTTCTTTCCATCCTTTTAATATTGGCTCAGTTGCTCCGAGTCTAGGTGGAGCCCAAGTCCCCATTCAGTCTTTACTTTCCCCTTATTAATAAAACAACTTCGCAGACTTCCAATAACATGCTGTAACACTTCTAGTATAATGCAAATCCTCTCAAAGAATTGTCTTTTAATATTAATACAATGGCATGGAACCCCATGCCATAATAAGTTACATTTTTAAATAAATACATGCCATCTCAGACTGTTATTTTTTGCCTCCAACGCCTATACAATAATCTTGGAATTTCATCACTCTCCACACTATCAGGATTTAAACCCAATAGTAATGCCATCTCTTCTCTAATACGTCCACGCTCATGTTCAGTGGTCGAAGAACCCATCCGGTTGAGCAGATTATGGAGATGCGGATAGTGCTTGGCTAGACAATATACATGCCATAAATGATGACTGGTGTCTGTCTGATCAAATGGCTTCTGATATACCGTTCCATCTGCCATTTGGTTGATTTCTGCAACCACCTCCTGGACTGGCCGGTTCTCTATCACCATCGCTTCAAGCCGTTTTGCAAGGTCCCCCAGAACATACGGTTTCTTCTCCCTAGTTTCCATACTGCAAGAGATGGGGTGCACTGCATATGTGTGCGTGTTCGCTGCAGTTTTAATCGGCGAGTCATCGATGATGAGGATTTCACTTGACCTAGCAGTCCGGTTCATCACTACAGCCTCTGCCTTGACGAAGATGGGCTTGCTACCCCTCACATGGACCATAGTCAAGCAATCCTCCTGCGTTAGGAGAAAGTCAAATGGTAATATTACTCGCGTCTGATCGTGCATCATCTGTAGCAACGTTAATGCATTGTGGCGCATCATGGATGTCCAAACTCCCAATTGCAAATTGAACCCGGCCCTCTGTTTTAAGTGTCGCATGGTCATTATTAGATCCCGCAGTTTCTCCCGTGTGATTAATGTGAATCTGTCTCTTTTGACCAACTTGCGACCGCAGGCTTTGGAGGGTGCAGTGACATTCGAGGACGAGCCACGCTCATGGGAGAAAAGGACACCGTTCAGATCAAAAACGATATAGTACTTTCGCCGTGACTCTGAAATGAAATGCGTCAGCATAAAAAATGGTACAAGTCAATTTTACCATCTACAATATTAGCGAATGGTGCTCCCGATGGTCGTTCAGAGGGTTTTGGTCGAGGAAACGTGAAGGGCGGAAATACTCTCCTCTGCAATGTGGGGTCAATCGCATCCGATGGCGTGTGGGCACATGCCATTTCAGCTGTAGACTCTGGTACAACTGGCTCAACAGTGGCATGGGGTGGTTTCGATGGCGTGTGATCACACGCCATTTCAGCTGGTGCCTCCGTTGGCAAAGTGGACATGACCAAACAGGCAGCAGGGGCGGTGTAGGGAGGTTCCAACGGCGCGTAGTCAGACGATTGGGCACACGTTGGAAATGAGGATACGACCGGCTCGGCAGCTGGGGCGGCCTCATGCGGGTCCAATGGCACCTGGTCACCGTCAGTTGGATACGTGGACAAGATTGACTCAGTGGTATGGGCAGCATCAAGTGGAGCGTGGTCAGCTTGCTTGGCGTTGATATGGATAGTAGCCTCCACCAGCTCTGATGACTCTTGCAGGCAAGTAGAGTCCACTGGCGGATCCATATGCATGTCCAAATATCTCCCTTCGATTGAGATGGTATCCTCCCGTGCTACTAAAAACAAACTCATTAGCACATTGAATCGACTATACTGTATTTACCATCAACTGCTATTGAGGAACTAGGACCGATATCACTTGGGCGCACTGTTGATTCTGAAGGATTGGACATACGTTTCGACCCTTGCTTGGCACTATCCTTCCTCGACACTAAAGGCTAGAGTTTGTATTTTAATTCAACTGAATAATCTCTACTTACCATTTCTTCTGCGACCTACATGGACAATGTTAGAAATGGTAAAAGGTTAGGAATGGATGTACTATTATTTACCTGATGGTTTGTCTTGTATGACCTTCCTCCGCTGCTCTTTGGCCACCTCAGGCTGGCCATCGTCGTCATCATCGTCATCGTCGTTATTGTGATCGTCACCATTTTGAGGACCATCCAAGTCCTCTTCGTCCTCCTCTTCTTTATCCTCCTCTTCTTCGTCCTCCTCTTCTTTGTCCTCCTCTTCGTCCTTCTGCTCTTCCTGCTCATTATCTTTCTCTGGCTCCTCATCCCCCTCTTGCATTTCTTCCATAGGCTGCTCAGGCTGGATGGCTTGTTTTTCCAGGACCATCTTGGGAAAATCATCTGGCCGAGTCTCCATCTCAAAATACAAGACATCCATAGCCTGTTTTAGTGCGTGACCTAGGACCGTATCCTCACCCGACTGTCTTAACATGGTTTCTGCACGTTCTTGCACCTTTCGAAGACGACGAGATGAGAAAAATGTGGCCCTGACTTGAAAAGCATCCCTCATCCATTGTACCTCTCCATTGAGATTGGGGAAGGGGAGTCCGCCATAGGAATCTGAGTCAGAAGGTGGTGACTGGCTCCTTTCACTCAGCCCTTGATCTGCAATGAATGGCATGAGCACACACGCCATAACCGCGGCATTACCTATCATCTTTTCGTTGCCCTTCTTCCTTTTCGAATCAAACGCCTCTGATCCCGACGACTGTCCAACGTGCTTTCGCTTTTTATGACCACTGTCAGTTTGAGCTTGGCTGATGCTTGCCTGTTTTGCCTTTGAAGAAGTGTCTCCTGCAAGGAATGGCATGAGACCACACGCCATTGCAAATATAATTTGTACCTCCTTTTTTCCTATTGCTTGTCTGTTTGTCCTTCTTCGACGCGCCACCAGTGCACTTTTCAGTCCTCGTGTCTGAATATTCACAACGATCTATAATCAAAATGGCGTGAGGCCTCACGTGACCTTACCTTGTGCAGGTTGTGACCTCGGCCTAACATCAGTAGCTGTTAACGCCGTTTCAGCATCTGGGGGTGGCCACGCTCCTGCATACAGAGCTTGTGAGATAACATTTAAACTTAAAGTGCGTACTCACCAAGTTCGTAGAGAAGATACTGTTTTTCTTTGGCAACTGTAATTATATGCTCCATTGAAGTCACCTCTTCAATGGAGTTTGTCACCGCAACACACGGGACACCCTTGAGTAGTGCGGCTCGAAAGAATAGTCCGCCGCAGTTGTACTCGACAACGCATTTGCCCTTGGAGTCACCCGCTATTGCGTTGAAGACCCAGCTGAGCATTTCCCATGCTGCACCTGGAGCTTTCTTTGGATTCGAAAGCTCCATAGCCGTCTTCAGTTCCTCAGGCACGGGTAAATTGACCTCCCTCAGATCAATTCGATCGGCTTTGTTGAACGAAGCTGGGAAGTCACTCCAGTCCCACTCTGCTGCAGGACCAATAACAAGGGCGACTGTGAAGATGCGGACATTCGTCGGTATCTTCTTCTTAGCCATTATCCCATGGATCTCCCGCATCTCCTTGCCTTTCAACCGAGCCTTCACCTCGTTCAAGGCCTTCCAGAACTTGTGATAGGATTCGGAGTCGTAGATCATATAGTGGACTGAAGATTCCACCTCCGCAAGTCCCACCATTAAGTCAATGATGGAGCTGACTTCGTCTGCATGAGTGATCTCCTCGTTTGTGAAGTCCATCACACAAAAGATGTTCTTGACTTGCTCATCTCCGCGGGAAACGATGCTCCTCCACCTTTGATCCTCATCCGAATTCACGTATACCCGGTAAGGTTCTCGATAGGCCTCTGCTGCGGGGTCGAGCTGTTTCTGAAGCCGGCAGTCGACATCCCTCTTAATGAAATTTGGATACTGATCCAACTTCTCAGCTTTACTTTTCGTGGCATCCCGCAGCAGATCGATGAACTTGGGGGCCCCCTTCACGTACTCGTCGATGTCTTCATTTGACAAGTCCAGCTCTTCCATCATCTCTTGCGTGGTGTCGATGCTCACCCTCGCCACGGCCACTTGCTCGAAGATCCAATCCTTCAATAGCGCACGAGCTCTCAGAGTCGTGCACAAGTCCTCGTATGTCACAATATGGCCGGGAGTCATTTTGGTCTTGTTGAAGACTACCTCACCACGTAGAAGAGCATTAGCCACTGTCAGAAGGTCGTCGTCGTCTAGAGACCGCGAGAAACGCAAGGCGTTGAGCTTCAAATCATTGGGCTTCCGGCCGTCCTCCACACCCATTGAGTTTAGCAACTCCCCGTCATGGTACCTCCTCAGCACATCTACCCATTTGTCAAAAACAACTTTTGTCGCGAGTAGAATGTTATGGATGCTGAGTGTGTCATTGACCCCCAGTGTTTTCGAGAGAAGACTCGAGAATTCCTGCAATGGAAATGGCGTGAGGCCACATGCTATGCCACATGCAACGAGGCTTACCTGCCAGGCGCTAGTTGCTAGTGCATGTCCTTGTCCTGGTTTTTGTGGCTTCTTCAGTTGAACCCAGAGCTTCCGTGTTCGTGCCAATGTCTCGTGCAGACCCGATTTGTAGCACGTTTCTTGCTTGACATTCTGCGCGTGGGAGATGTATATGATAGATCGGAGGGGCGAGTTGCCTTTTATCAGGCGGACAACTCTTGTCTTGAAGACTTTCTTCACCTCCTCCCCCACCATAATATCCACAACTATCTCTTGCATCGCCAAGTTAGAATGCTGCCCGGAGACGGCATAGAACCGGATGTTCTGATCGTCCAACACCTTCCTATTGATCAAGTCTGGAAACCTCGTCTCGCCCTTCATTGTTCGGTAGTAGGGGATCACGTCTGCGATGTCGGGTGTTACTGGACTTGCCAGCATCTTCTGCTTCAGTTTCTCCACCCACTCATCAGATACTAGCCTGTGGTTGTATTTGCTTTGGATGTCGATACGGCTCACGTCAATTGTATATACTTTGTTGGAATAGTAACAAGTACTATTATCTGCGACGATTTTTGCTGCCTCTTCTTGCTCTTTCTGCTCTTTGCGGCTCTTCTTTTTGGTGGGTGTAGTGTTCGAACCCGAGGCAATGGCATCACCGAGTAGCTTCTTTTTTGGAGCAGCAGAGTCGGACATCGGCTTGAGCTTGACCACCCTTTTCTGCTTCGGGGTAGTTTCCAGATCGACCCCCTTCCCCTTCGCTTCGCAAACTGGAGGCACTCTCAACGGCTCAATGTTGGAATATAGTTTTTGAACATCGCCGTAGGTGAGGTCCGTGGATTCCATGTGATCTTCATAGACCCGCAGCGTCTTTGAAATTGTGGGCCTCCTGGACAACCTCTCCCTAGCTCCCTCTAGGAATTCCTCATAGCCGCTGCCCCCCTCCGGGAAGCCGCTAGGATGTGCAAGGTGGATCTTGAAGGCGGACGCTGTCTCTACCACAAGTGCCAGTCCATATTCTTGCATGGAACTGCATGGAGTGTCTGTCACTTGGATGAGGATCCCCATGCATTCTTTTCTCCCACCATCTGTGTTGTACAGCATCAGATCCTCGCCTTCCATCCCGAAAGTCCAACTGGTGAGCTCCTCCCCCTTCTCTGCATCCACATTGACAGTGGCTGGAAGAAGAACGCAATTCCTCGCCTGTTCAGAAATGCACAACAATTAGAGCTGACAGATGAAAAGCTAGCAGCTGGAAATAACGTGAGGCCACACGCCATTCACCACTGCATCAGATGTCTTGAGGCTGCATCCTAAGATGGCGTGAGGCTACACGCCATCTGTAACCGGACTGCACTCGAGAGCCCAATCGGTGCATGCCAATGTTGCTACTGAATGGCATATGGCCTCATGCCATTTTCTACTTGGTCTAAAAGACTTACCATTTGAAGCCGAATGGAGGCCGTGACAATCGAGGCCGGACTCGCTGGCGAATGTGCACTGTGTGTGCAGCGGATCGTAGCAGCAAGGCTACTTTGCCACTTACAGTTGGAGAGTGGTGCTGAAATCTCCCGGGACGCCAAGTGGGCTGCGTGTGGGTGGCGGAGTGGGCGGCGGAGTTGGCGGCGAAGTTACAAACTGGGTGTGTCTTGAAGTGGACGCCGATGCACACGAGCGCGATGCGAGCGCGAGTGTGATGCAAGCGCGAGTGGACGCCGATGCACACGAGAAACCTGTAGAGAAGTGAGCGTGATCGCGAGTGGGAGCGCGATGCGAGCGGGAGCGCGAGTGTGATGCGAGCGCGAGCGCGAGTGTGCGAGTGCGAGTACAAAGCAAAATGCAAAACCTAACCTCACACGCACGAAATGTCACAACGGTTGGTAATCCCGCCACGTCATCATTCCTCGGACTTGGGCGCCACCATTAATTTCTGGATTGCCGCGCGCATGCAAGCACGCAAAATCCAAAAGAAATCCGCAATGTCATCATTCCTCGGACTGCATGCACGCGAAATCCAAAAGAAAGATCATGATTGGGATATCATTTAATACCCTCGCTATATTTATACCATGCATGATTGGATATTCCAAAGCATCTTGTATTTCCAAAAATGGCAGATGTTCAGCTAAATAAAGAAATTCTATCTGTTTCTATTTTTCTCTCAAATCAATATTATAGCGTGTGGGCTCATGCAATTTTGAACCAAAGAAACCCAAAAAACGTTGGACCCAAAATATTTTGAAAAAACCCAAAAAACCCTAAACATTTTAAACCCAAAAATCCAGGCGTCCTGTGGCGTTATTCCTTGAATGGCGTGTGGGCGCATGCCATTTTCAGGGCCAAATGCTGAATGGAGAAAAATTCCCTTTCAGTGCAAATGCTGCAAGAGGCAGATGCCGAGCACAAAGGACTGTAACTACCTCACATGACACAAATAAACTTTTCTCTATTTGGCAAAGATAAACTTTATAGCGTGTGGGCTCATGCAATTTTGAACCCAAAAAATGCACCAAAAAATTCTCGGCGTCATCTGGTGTTATCTCTTGAATGGCGTGGGGCCGCATGCCATTTTCAGGGGCACATAGGAGTATATTCCTAGGATATTCTGACACGCACGAGATTTTTTTGAGTTTTCTGGAGATCCAACCGTTAGATCGCAACTAGATTTTACAGAATGGTATACAATGTCTTTCTTGATGACCCTGCAAAGAAGCATCTCAATCGGACACCACATGAGACCACACGAGCCTTACAATGTTTCAGGGGCATTTGCCATAGATCTGACCGTTATTTTGCTCCAAGATTTTACAGTTTGGTGTGCATTGACCTTTCCATCGAAACTGCAAAGGGACATCACAATCAAATGCGGGATCACAAGAAACTAACTTCACTAACTCTAGTTTCACCAAGATCTACGTAAGGAGTTATGAAATGAAAGGATCCTCTCTATTGAAATGTGTTTATGGTCCTAGGGGCATTGTGACATATCAAAGGATTTTGCATCAAGTTCTGTATTTGCATGTTTATCAAGCTACTGAATTGCTAAACCCTAAACCCTAAACCCTAAACATGTGGCAAATGCTGCGTGAAGAAAGTGTGAGACACAAAATCCCTAGGCCCCAAAGTGGAGCCGGAAAGGGCGCCATATGGTAGTGGCCGAAGCGAGAGCCAAACGAGCGTAACACGTTTGAACCAAAAGCTCCGACTTGAAAAGTCAAGAGCGGGAGTGGAACTCCCAACGAAGTGCTCAAGGAACGAGCACGAAGCGAGCAAAAGGCGAGGCTCCAAAAAGGGACCCAAAAGGACCAACACATGACACGTGGGAGTGTCCGAGATGGACTCAAGTTGGAGTCCGAAGTGGAGTCCGAGATGGACCCGAGTTGGAGTCCGAAGTGGAGTCCGAGATGGACCCGAGTTGGAGTCCGAAGTGGAGTCTGAGATGGACCCGAGTTGGAGTCCGAGTTAGAGTCCGAAGTGGAGTCCAAGGTGGACCCGAGATGGACCCGAAATGGAGTCCGAGATGGAGTCCGAGATGGACCCGAGATGGAGTCCGAGATGGACCCGAGATGGACCCGAGATGGAGTCCGAGATGGAGTCCGAGATGGAGTCCGAGATGGAGTCCGAGATGGACCCGAGATGGACCCGAGATGGAGTCCGAGATGGAGTCCGAGATGGAGTCCGAGATGGAGTCCGAGATGGAGTCCGAAGTGGAGACCGAGACCGGGACCGAGACCGAGACCGAGACCGAGACCGAGACCGAGACCGGGACCGAGACCGAGACCGAGGCCGAGGCCGAGACCGAGCCCGAGCCCGAGTCCGAGTCCGAATCCGAGTCCGGAGCCTGAGAGGGTGAAAGCCCAAAGCGTTCGTCTCCCAGACCCTGGGGGGTTTGGTGAGCTCCAAAAGTATAGTAGGGGGAGGACTGCAGTGGAGCCAGTTTGGCCAGGAAAGGCCAGTTTGGCCCAGGAAGGCCGGACCCAGTGTTGGGTGATGAGCTGCCCACTGGGAAGTCCAAGACTAGAGTGAACACAGACCGACAAGCGGGGTAGCTTGGTGAAGTGTTCAAGAGCCGGCTCTAGTTCCCCCAGGAGATCGACTGGCCGATGCTCCCAGTCCAAGTGTGGGTGGCACTACCTACTTGGATACCTGTCGTGGCTCAACGGAACCCGCTCTAAGCCCATGGCTAGAGCACCCAAGGACAGAAGGCGAGGAGAGTACCCAGGTGGCTCGCGTAAGGCCACGGTGTTCCGAAATGTTGTCCCAAAGGCCCAGACTGTGGAAAGGAAGAGGAGCAGTCCTCTGGGGTAGTGACCAAGGACACAGTCGTGTGGTGAGGAAGTCCCAGAGGGCCGTGGGACTTAGTGGTCGGGCCTGTGGGTCTCGATCCAGTGGCAGTGTTGGCAAACACGGCTAGGGGCAGGAAGGGACTTAGTGGGGACTGACAGAGGGATATTGGGGAAGGCTATTCCCCTTGTCGGTGGGCATCCTAAGGATGCTAAGGAGTGGATCTGAGATGACCACTCACGGATGGTTTGCCTAGTCTTGGAGAGCCAAGACGGTGATGCAAGTGGTATTGGACTACCAGTGTGGCAAAGGTGATTGAGCATGGCCTTAGCGTAACGGGCTGCTATGTCGGTGGTACCTTTGAGTGTCGGTCATGGGATTGGACACGTGGAGCACTTGGACCAAGTGCAAATGTTGAGTGGCATGGATGCCATTCTCGGGGCTAGCAAGTCCCAAGTCCTGGATTGGACTCATGGAGGTTGTGAATGAGACTCCTCCAAGTGGTCAGAGTTGTGGTTAAGTGACTAAAGTAGAATGGAAAATTTAGTCGCTTACAGAAAGATGCCCTTTCTGGGCAAATGCTGTAAGAGGCAGATGCCGAGCAGATGTATCTCAAGCTAGCGAAGGGGACAAACGAAAGCTAGCTATAAACATGACGGGATGCAAATAGATTACTAGGCTGGTCCTACGAAAATCAAAAACCATAATTGAAAACATTGAAAATGCAAAAAGAAAGGTTTATAATATTTTTGAATTTTAAGCAACCAAAGGAATGTAAGTAGGGCATGTGTTTGTAAGTTTAAAAATGCCTCAACCTCTTAAATTCCCAAGTAAATAAAGTTGTTTCTATTTTTGGTACAGGTAAACTTTATAGCGTGTGGGCTCATGCAATTTTGAACCCAAAAATGCACCAAAAAATGCTCGACTAGCATTATTCTTTGAATGGCGTGTGGCCTTATATTGCCATAAATGGACGTACACACACAGCATAATTATTCCTTTACACGGCGAATAATCTTGGCGCGGATCGCTGACATGGCATGGCAAAGTTCGAATCACTGACATGGCACAGCTGGATCGAGGCAAGGACATGATGTGACAAAGTTCAACCTCCGACACCAAAGTCTAGAAGCTACTCAGTTTGAAATTTGTCAGAGGAGTCATAAGATCTGGTTTGTCAGAGGATTTGATGTGACGTTCAAGCGTGTGTTATTTTTGAATTCTCGAACTCATTCCTAGGTCTATCCTTTTTGTGCGCCGTGTTCTTGGTTCCGCTGAGCGCAGTGAGCGCTGCTTGTGTAAGCGGCGTTGTGGGCTGTGGTTTATGCGTCTACGAGCGGTTGCGGCATTGCGAGCGCCATTGCGAGCGGCAGTTTATGCGAGTGGCAGTTTGTGCGAGCGGCGCTACGAGCAGTTGCGGTGTTGCGAGCGGCGCTACGAGTAGTTGCGGTGTTGCGAGCGGCACTGTCTTTGGTGTGGCTACCGCTTCCTCTTGATATTCGGCATTTGTGCTTCCTGGTATGTTCACCATGGAATGGCTTAGGACCACATTTAGAAATGGCATGAGGCCACATGCCATCTTGGGCCCTTGCAATTTCATGGCTAGCGTATTGTCATGTATGTTTTTACTTGCCTGCAGCTGTGTGTATATCAAGATGGCATGAGGCCTCATGCCAATTTTGTGAATGCGAAATTTCACGTGGGTGTCAATAGCATGTTTGAATAATGACATGTGGCCTCATGCTATTGAGGTTGTTTGGTATGTTATGATTTAGGCCATTCTCCAATCATTTTTTGTATGGTCTTAATTTCTTTTCTGCACTTTCAGAATGGCCTTCAGGGTTGGGGAAAAGGTTTACATTTTGAATGGTGGGAAGAGAGTTGCAAAAGGGACCCTTGTGTCTATGGATCGGAACTTTGTTATACACTGTGAAAGGCTTGGGGAAGGCAATGCTGCTGTATCAGTAGAGACTGTCTTCGATGGGAATGTGGTCGCTATTGAACGAGGAGAGATGGTCGTCGGGGTAAATGTTGTTGTTGCCTTGAAAAATCTTCAGAAGAAAGCAGATGTTGGGGACAGCGCAAGTGCGACGCATGTTCCCTCCGTGGATCTTAAGAACCGTGCTACATGGATTCAGGCGAAGGTGTTTCTAAACAACCCCGAGGGGGAGGTGGTAGCTGAGGGCTTAGCCACAGTTGTCGATCCAAGAGATGCGGTTGCTAATCAAGAATTGGGCTGGGATGATATTGGAGTTGTGATTTTAGAGGTTGTTGACACAGAAGAAAACAGTCTGACTATTGGAAGCATTGTGCGGTGGAAATTGAGGCACTTAGTGTTTGAGAATGTGAAGGATTCACAATCAAACACCACTACAACTGATGACAGAACATCTCTTCATGGGAAAAGAAAGTACACCTTCCTAAAGCGCAGCCAAAGGGATCTGAGCAATGAACCGAAAAGGCAGAAAATGGCGATGGAGGTTCGAATGGTCTCGACAGTTGCTTGTTGCAAGAGGAGGTGCTGTCAACATGCTGATTGGGATGCTATTGAAGAGGAGAGAGCAAGATACAAAACATTGTCCTGGAAGGCAGCTCGCAATTTTGTGTATGAGGCATTACGGTCATTTGTTGATGCTTCAGAACATCAGGTGGGGGGCATGGTCTTCCAGAGGGGTTTGGTCTGCATGAAGGCATGGAGAATCATTTATGGAGTCCCTCGAACCACATTCTACAGAATCAAAACTGAGTTCAAGGAACAAAGGGTTCAACAGGCAGTCCATGGGAACGACGGTACGCACAAAACCAGGGGTCATGTTGTATATGGAGAGGCAATCTTCAAGAGGTTTGTCGAGACATGTAGCGAGCAGCAACCACATAAAACCCACCTCTTGGAAGATGGAACACGAGACACCCAACGAGTTCTCCCTTCCATGTATACCAAGGGGGCCATATTGGAAGATGTGAATCGGGAACTCCAGAGTAATGGCTACAGGAAGCTGAGCCAATCTAGATTTAGTAGATTGTGGAGCAACAGGTTCAGGGATGTGAGTATAGGAAAGTACTCCAGCGTGACGAATGCACTGCTATCAAAATGGCTTTGTCGAAGAATTCTTGCAGCGCTCAAGAGCGAGAGACGTTGGTTAGAAGGCGGCTCGACCACAACATCGAGCAGAGAAGCTGCAGGACTGCATATTATCATAACAGGATTCTCTCCATGGAGAGACCTGACTCTTACCTCTGCATCATCCACGACAAAATGGACCAGAAAAAGACGTGCTTACCTCGACTCAATCCTGCCCCCAAGGCAATCTCTTCATCCATGCAGCTGCCTGTGTCTCTGTTTGGCATAATCGCTCATGGGCATGGTGCCCAGAACTATGGGAACTTCTTTGTACCTCTATGGGGTGGCGGGGGTGCAAACATGATGATTGCGTCCCTAGCAAAACACTTAAGGTCTCTGCAAAGTGCGCAGACTGAGCTGAACGGCCAACCCTTGCATAAAGCCCTTGTCGATCGAACCCCATACAGGGTTCAGCTGGAGGAGGAGCAAAGGCTTGCAGTATCGCGTGGGGCCCCATGCCATCCCAGTGAATATGTTGGCCGTCAGATTGTAGGGTTATCAGGTGAGGCCTCATGCCATTCTGACGAGGCTGGTCGCCCGGTGAATGCACAACCTCATCCAAACGAAGCAGAATCTCAAGGAAGTTCTTGCGGCCGATGTGGCCTTCCACCCCATCTTCTGCTCCAAACAGACAATGCTGGCAGTGAGAACAAAAACATGTACGTCTTCGCGTACTTGGTGATGCTTGTTGCCAAAGGCATATTTGAAACGGTTACACTTGGCTTTCTCATGGTTGGGCACACTCATGAAGACGTCGATGCCATGTTCAGTCACCTGGCAGAGTCCCTCCGGCGATCCAATGTCCTCACCCTCCCACAACTCTACTATGAATTCCAAAATTGCATCAAAGGCACTGTTGAAGCTGCACTTCTGACAGAGGTTCCAGACTTTAAGGGGTTTGTAAGAGGCTACATCAGGGACGGATCCGAAACGCTGATTGGCCACTCCAAGCCTCTTCAGTTTCATTTCAGCATGTGTGACGGTGCTCCAGTGATGAGGTACAAGATGAGAGAATGGGACACAGTGTGGCTGCCAGTGGACGGCATTGAACTCTTCAAGAGAGATCCCATAACTGGGGAACCTATGATTCCTCAGGGTTCCCCACGGCCGATGCACCCGGATGGACTCAAAGACCAGGAAAGTATAGTGGCCGGGATTAGACAGCATATTGCCTTCTAGAAGAGGGGGTTGGTGTTTGGTGGAGAATCCTATTTTCAGAGGTGCAAGCTTTTGCTCGAATACTGGGAGAAGATTATATCTGCTATCCAAAATGGGCCGGTTGTATATGAAGAATTGGAAGAGTCCTTTTGGCCAGAACCCAGAGCACCAGATAGTAGCGGAACAATGTCCTCTGGAAATGCAGTGACAGATAACGATGTTGAGGATCACTATTGTGGGCCGAGGAACAAGAAGCTGAATTCAGCATTCAATCCAGTACAGGTCTGCAAAGGAATGGTCGTGCTTGTCAGACCCAGTAATAAAAAACAAATGATATGGGTGGGGCGCTGCATCACTGATGCAGAGGAGGACGTGGAAACTAACTCCTTCAATGTAACTGTGGAGTGGTTCAAGCCAAGTTCCGGATATACGAACGATTGCCTAGAAAAGAGATGGGTGCTGAATCCAAGGGATCCTAGCATGAGCATATCGGTGGATAATGTTGTGCATGGTTGGATGCGGAAGCAGAGTGCCACCATCACCTTGCCAGACCATGCAAGAGATGCAGCAAGAGCATTCATAACCCGGGTTCAAGGTGAGATTCATGAATATTCCTTTACTAAGTTTCTAATGTATTTTATTTTAAGGTGAACAATCCGAATCTGAATCAGAGGAGGCGTGATGGCATGTGGCCTTACGCCATTCCTAGGTGAGATGATACAAATAACAAGTATAAATTCTTAGTTGTTCTAGCAAATCTTACTTAAAGTTCAAGGTGAACAAGCCGAATATGAATTCATCGGATTGTTATAACAAATTGCGAGGTGATGGCATGAGGCGATACGCCATTTGAGAGTGGTAGCCATTCCTATATGAGGTGAGTGAAGTATTTATTAGAAATACCTCATTCAACTGTGCACTTCTAAGTCTTGGTCCACTTAGTACTGTTTGCATGTTTTTATTTTAATTCTTTCTCTAAAATGTTATTTAGCATGTGGCTTCATGCCATTGCTCTCCACAATCATGCATTGAATTTCTATCCTTGCATAATACTTCTCCATATATATAGCATGTGCGCACATATGATATGGTTCATTAGGCCTGATATAGTGTGTGAGGTAAAACAAAGATGATGTGACATATGCATTTACCAATCACACGTGCATAAATCTAATAATATGGCGTGTGGCCCATATTAATGGCACATAAACCCATATTGTGGGCTTACGTGCTTTATGTACCATCATTCCCTTGCAGCGAGTGTGTTGGTTTCCTTTTATAACACAACGAACTCCATATTTTAGGGTGAAGAGCGTTCTCATGGCAAGCACAAAATCTGTAAGTGAGGCAGAAAAGGAGATGGAGAAGGAGATAGGTGAAGATGTAGAATATATAAGTCTTCCAAACTCCCCGTACTATACTCCAGGTGATCATTTTTCTGAACAAACGGCAACATTAACAACTATCGAGAACGCCCTAGTAACGTCAGAGACAACAATCCAAAGCAAAACAACTGACCCGGAGAAGGATGATAGTACTGCTAAGAGTACCAAAAAGGAGGTGTCCACTAGCGCTTAGGCTTATAATGGCGTGTGCCCTCATGCCATTTACTTGATCACCAAATACATTTTTCCCTTTGCACTAGTATATCTTAATACCGGTCTGAGAAATAGAATGGCATGTGCCCTCAGGCCTTTTACTAAATCACCTTTGAAAGAAATGCAAGCCTCTATGTCGTAAAAAAAAGGTACTAGAGAAATTCCTTAATAATATGAATGTTATTTAGTTTCATGAAAATACACTAAGGGTCAAATGAGTTAAATGACTTCTCCAGACTAGCAATGCCTCTTGCTACACCTTCACAATTAGATTCGTTAGAAAAAGATAACATTGAATAATATCTAAATGTTCTCACCATTAAGTTATATGTCTGGCTAATAGGAATGACGTTCATCTTGGAAAGCTCACCACACGTTCAATGAACAAACAAATAGTGTGTGCGCGCATGCCATCGCTCTTCTTTAGCTTCAGATTCGGCTTGTTCACCTTGACAATGAGATTTATTATACAACCAGATGGACTCAGTCTGGACATAAAGTCACCGCGCTAGTCACCATGCCCCAGATATGTCTAGCCCCTGGATAAAAAACATATAATTTCACGTCATTTTCAAATACTTGAAAATTTGTACCTAGTCCCATTTTACTGAATAAATCCCACTTTAACGAAATAGAGCATGGATGGAAACCAAGTAAAATGTCCACAATTGGTGCAAGATCAAGACCACACACTTCCAACATTTTGAAGGCACAGTGTCTATAGTTCATTGAGGCGGGCATTTAGATTGTGTGGATGAAGCATGCAATCGAGACCGTTGTAGAAATTATATATTTTTCGAAGGGTCTGCAGTCAATCCTCCAGCCTGTGACACCATTGCTGTTGGATTCAAGTGTCGATTCTACAAAAATACTCCTTTATGTCATGCTATCTACAAGGCCAAGATGTACTACTTTCTTCCATGGGATGGAGTGTCTGGAAGAGTTGTAGTGCATGTTGGCACACATATGCATCCAATGTAGGAAGGAATACAAAGAAGTTCTCTCAATTGTTTCAAAGATGCTGTGCAAGAAGAGACTATAAGAAACTCATCTGCAACTCCGAAACATGTTCAGAAGACCGTCCTCAAGGATTTTATTGCAAACACTTTACTCAATTCAAGTTGTCAAAAGACTCAACTAAACAAGGCTAACTTGCAGGACTTACTATGAGGAGTACAACCTGCACCTAGCTTGTGGGAAGTTATGATGTTCTAGTAGGGCCATCACTCTTTTTAGGTTGGTTTCTATTTTTTTTTCTCATTTTATTACCTTTTAATATTGCCTTTTCCATTAGGATCAACCACTTGAGGACCTCGCATACACCCCAACTGTGAATCTCTCCGAAAGTCAGCACTGGAGTTGGTGTTCCTTTAAGGCAGGGAAAGGGACGATGAGTCTATATGAAGCCTATCTATCAAATTTGATATGTGCTATAGAACAATCTTCAAAAGTGCTAGCATTGGAGGAAAGAAGATACATGGGAATAAGGCCTTCTGTTGAGATGTTATATGATAGGATGAAGAGAAAATTAATTCCACCCACCCGAAAAATGGCAACTACAATTAAAGAAGTGGTCCGTGGCATATCTATGGAGTACACTCTCTGAGCTTTTATTGGTGATATAAAGATTGTCCACTCAAAGCATCGTTTTTCCTTTGTTAGAGAAAATGTTGGTATAAACCTTGGAGCGAAAAGCTCTCACAGGCCTGATGTCGAGTACCATTTTGCTCCAAGACACCGCTCTCGGACCGAGCCACCTCAAGTGGCTGATGAAGAGAGTGCATCGCAACAGGTTAAAATTGCTTATTGTAGTGTGGAGCCAAAGCAATAGGCAATCTGACATATGCTAGCAAAATTGAATGTAAAGTGTGTGGGGATGCTTTCGAGGGGCAAGTGTTAGGCCTAGATTCGTGGTGACAAACCTGCTTCTTTTCCAGCCCCATGTTTCTATGGGGAACAAAACAAGTAGGATTTTCGAAATGGTGCTGGCTATATTGTTGCAACACCAACGCTAACCATACGAAGCGGCTTGAAGACACTATAGTGACTAAACTTGATATAGTACCTAAAGAATCGCCAGTTGCTAATGGGGTTGTGCTCACCTCGGATGAGATTGAAAACCTTGAGAAATTTAGTTTTAATCTTGAGAAGAGAGTTGGAGACATAAGTGACAGAACCAAGACTATTCCTACAGAGATGCACATGAGGCTAGCACGAAAAGGTAAGGTAGTTAAATTTATTGGTACCGTCTCCAAGCAAAAACAGGGTAAAATAAACTTGGCTCAAACACTTGAGTGTGAGATTCTCTCCACGAAGTACATCATTGCGCTTGCAAAGGAGTACATAGTCAAAACAGAGGGTGGAGAGTACACAATTGCCATTCACGACTTTCCTTCTTGCACGTGTCCAGATTTTATGAAGTGCGAGGAACATGGGAAGGCATATACTCCTTGCAAGCATATGTACTACATCTTCATCAACATTTTGCACCAGGATCCTAAAGTGGATATTCATATACACCAAACAAGCCTTACTATTGCTGAGTTGGAGAAAACTTTTGGAGCTAACTAGATTTCTCCAACACTATTGATGTTTATTCTCTATCAATAAAACTTATTATACTTTATATAATTAATAAAAAAGTGCTTTTTCATTTCACTTTTCATTTTATATGCTTCTAAGTATTCTTTTTGCAATACTGCCCATAGTACTCGTGTGTCTCCATTTCTGTCTTTACCATCTCAAAAAAAAATTCATGGTAGTTTTTCCAATGTGTGATGTTGTAGTGTGTCACAAGAGCATATATACCATCATACTGATCATTGCTATTGTTTCCACCAGACGCTAAAAAACATATGGGGCATTTCTTGAATGTGGTAGAATTGCACTTTTCTAAAACAAATAAAAAGGCATTCTTTTTCACCCAATTTGTTGCACCCCTTGTCATTGCATTTATCTCCAACTCATGATCACTATCCTCGCTATCCTCTCTTTCATTCTTTTATGTGGTTTGGTTATGCTATGCAATGGGATAGTTATTACATCTTCTAGCCCTTGAACCCTAGGAAGAAAGATTGTGAGAGTTAAAATTACTAACACTAAAACCCAAATATTTATGTGTATTTCCCTTTTTTGGAATGAGAGTGTGAATGAAGATTTTTAAATTCTAAACAGTATGCTATAACAAACCCCTCAAGAATGTATTCTAGAACAAAACCAAGTCTTTCTTTTATATGCAATAAGTTTACATCAACAGTTTTTTTGTTTTTTCATTTTAAACGGTTATATAGCTTTACATAGAATCTTATTTCAAATTTAATAATTTTTTAGTTTTGACAAGCCTGATATTTACTAGCCAAAAAGCACAGAGTACAAATTTAAAGAAGTGATTAGAATACCCTTTTTGCAAACATTTATTTTATATTCTAACAAATGTCCCTATAATTACATGTAGTAAATATTTAAATTATTAGAACAAGAAGTGTCCTTTAGAACTTTTTTATCTATATAATATATAGAGAGTTATGAAATTATTAGGTTTGCCATAACCTTAAAATTTTAAATTTTATAATGTTTGTACTAAATTATAATTGAAAATTGAGGTCAATTCGTGAGCTCAACTCTTCAGCTTGTAAACTTAAGTATGGTCCGTGCTCTAAATTGTGAATTTGGACACGGGATGAACACCATTGTGTTCAGGATCATCTCTATATTCCGTAAATATGTCAAATTAACAAATCTAAACACTTTCCATAGATAGCAATTAGAATTGAACAGTACTAACACAAGGTGTATGATAGTGCAAATGTTTAACAGACACAATAAGCTATCATTTGACAATGTTAAGGGATTAGTCTCAATATGTGAGGGTTCTTGTCAAGCTAATGCAAGATAAAGCAAAAAAGAACTAAAAGTTAGGTTGAGTATGCTCAATAAGAAACACATAGGAGTTCCTACCTTATATCCATCTGGCTAAGTACAAGTGCTAAGCCCAGTTTACTAACACTTGAATAAAAAGGGTTGATAAAGGGAATGAATAATACCAACTTCCTACCATCGTGGTAGTAAGGAAAGAATATAAAAAAGGACTAGCTAATAGATAACTTTCGATACCCATAGTCACTTTTTTGATAATGGCTATAGATGGGGATTTGGTACGAACTAAAGAAGAGACATTGGGGAAGTGTAGTGTACCCTATCTCTCTTTCCTTAAGTGAACTGGAAAAGGGGTAATTGCTTGATAAAAGAGCCCTTAGTGCTTATTTTATCCCCATTTATCTTCTAAAGTTTCAAGGATTTACGGTGACAGTATATCCAAATCTCATCCCATGATCACATGCGCTACCCTCACCCCCCCTTCAAAGTTGTCAATGTCCTCATTGACTATTGACTAACAACCCCTTTTTAACCAAGAGGAACTAGAATCTCCATTTTCGCACTTAATTTACCAATCTTTCCATTGTGTAGATCAGCTATTCCATGTAAGGAAACTAGTCATCCACCTGTACCGTAGTCCTACAATGGATACCTTCATCTATAGATACTCCACACAAGAGGAAGGACATACACATGGATGCTCAATACATACAATTTCAAATTTAGGGATAGGAATATATCTTGCTCAAGGGTATATTATATTTTTAAAAAGCCACTAATCAATGGGAATTGAACTCGTGCCATTGGCTCTGATACCACATGTAGCACACCCTATCTCTTTTCTCTTAAGCCAACTGGAAAAGGGGCAATTACTTAATGAAAGAGCCCTTAGTGGCTATTTTATCCCCATTTATCGATATCAAACCATTGACAAATGTTGGCTAGGTACCAAGGATGGAAAGGGTAATACATGCTGGTTTTACTTTGTAAAATATTTTATTGTTAGATGAGAACATCAAACTTTGTTTATAGTGGTGGAGTTGTGAGATATAAAATCTCTAGGCCCTAAAGAGGAGCCGAAAGAGTGCCATGTGGTAGTGGTTGAGGTGAAAGCCAAATGAGTGTAACACGTTTGGACTAAAAGCTTCGACTTGAAAAGTCAAGAGTGTCCCAATAAAAGGTTTAAGGAACAAGCTCAAAGCGAGCAATAAGTGAGTGTTTAGAACATGGATGACACATGGAAGTGTCAAGATGGACCCGAGATGGAGTCCAAGATAGAGTCTGAGATGGACCCAAGATGGAGTCCAAAATAGAGTCCGAGATGGAGTCTGAAATGGACCTAAGATGGAATCCGAAATGGAGTCCGAGATGGACCCGAGATGGAGTCTGAGATAGAGTCCGAGATGGAGTTCGAGATGGACCCGAGATGGACTTGAGATGGAGTCTGAGATGAAGTCTGAAATGGACCCAAGATGGAGTCCGAGATGGAGTCTGAGATGGACTCGAGATGGACCTGAGATGGACTCCATGTTAGGTCCATCTTGGACTCCATCTCAGACTCCATTTCGGGTCTATCTCAACACTTTTATGTGTCATGTATTGGTCCTCTTGTGTCACTTTTGTAAAGACTCGCTTATTGCTTGCTTCATTTTCATTCCTTGAGCACTTCATTGAGAGTTCCATTTTTTCTCTTGACTTTTTAAGTTGGAGCTTTTAATTTAAACGTGTTACTAATGAAGAGTATGTTTGCATCAATCAAAAAGTTAAGCATAATAAAACCACGGTCAACAAATGATCACTAAACGATCCTCCATAAATCTATCTATAATAGGACGTAACTCACTTCATAATAAGCACAAGAAGAATCATCAATGATCAATATATTCCAACTCAAATCCAACAAGGATTCAAACATTTCAATATTGATCACTAACTCTTCGTCTCGTAAAGCTAACATAGTCCATGACTAAATCACTTTTTAAGGAAAAGCCAAAGCTCAACCCTTACTAAATAATCTTGTCTAGATTGCAACTAACTCAAATCTGCCACTCAACTCGTTTGAACACTAACATAGTTGCTAACTAGCAAATGCACGAATGCCAATAACACAAAGCTATAGCTAAATCATCAACACTATCTTTATCGAGACTAATGAAACTCAACATCAATCTTTCGGAGAGACATCTCATTTCACTCAAATTTCAACATCAATAATGTCAACGACAAAGCATCACTTAAATGCCATCAACACCATAACAAAGCTAAAAGAAAGCACAAATGAATCACCACTCAAAACTCCCTAGCAACTAAGTTAACTGAAGTTGAAGGTACTTTAGTCAGTATCTAAGACTAATCCTTCAGCAAAACTCAGTTACAGATAACACTTTATCAAGGAATGAATCACCATATCCAAGACTCAATGAAATCCAACACTATGAACTAAACGCAACCAAATGATATTAACAAAGGTAGAATCATTATGTCAATATGGAAAAACCATGCAAGTCTAACAACATGATCCTCCACAACACCATCTAGTAAAGCAAGTCTATCACTAACAAATCTTCATCGAGTGAAGCAAGTGTCAATAGTCCTTGACGAAGCCTACAAGTAATCATTAATTCGCAAAACAACTAACAATCACTCTTCAACTTGCCTTCACAAAACCTAAACACTAAACTCATGCCATTGAGTTATATACTTATCCAACATGAACATAATATCCCAGGCGCGAGATAAAGGTTTATGGACAAGCATAAACTAAATGACCACTCAAATCCAACTCAACCGCAATAAACTCACTAATACATTTAGCCAAAAGCTCTGAGCATGCCTTGAAGAGGCTAGCTATGCATAATCAACACTTAGTCAAAACTAAAGTGAAGACCATGAGATGGACTCATATTGGTACACAACCTCCTCATAGATAAAGCTATAGTACATCTCAACCTCAAACAACTAAATTGGATTTCACTATCCTTAGCCAAGGCTCAAAGCCACCAAGACTAAGTCAAGATCAATGAGACCTCATTACTCTCATAGAGTCTAATGAAATGCAAGGTGCAACTTGCCACCAAGCATAATGTTCCAGAAGAAAGGCACAAGGGTCACTTTTCTAGAAAAGCGCAATAGCCACTTTTCTACACCAACTCCAGACTCTATCCAACTCAATTGCCTTAGCCCCAAAAGTTAGCATCCCTTTCAGGCCGCATTATACAAACTATCTACTAAGGTTTATGCTAACCGAAGTCAACTCTAACCCCTTCACTAGTTTGTATTAGCTTACGAAAACGAAATGGTTTTTGGGCTATTGAAGACTTGAGTTGCAATGCTCAATTCTTTTCTAGGGAACCTTGCTATTGCTCCATGAGTAGCTTGGTGTTGAATTAATTTTGAGTTTGGTCAGAAAGAGAGTGGCATAAGCTTGTCCGTGTTGTGAACAAAAGTTAGTGGTGTTGGGTATTGTAAGTCTCTATCGGTAGAGTGTGGCATTTATGTTGCATTTTGTCGAATCAAGTTGGCACTTGATATGCTCACATTAACATTTGAAGTAATGACATGGGTGTTTCTCGTGGTATTGCTCAATTGATGATCAAGTCATTGTAATACTTATATCATATCCATGTGATAATGAGCAATGTGTTTACGAAGTTGCTTGGTTAAATGTGTAAGGAACCAACTCCCCAAGGTGCCGTAGACTAAAGGATCCCCGAAAGCACGACTGAAACGAGAAAGAGTTCATCGGACGGGACTGAGTTTGAGATCGAGTCCAAGACCGACTCTGAGATTGAGTTCAAGATAGAGTCCGGGATCGAGTCTGAAGCCGACTCCGAGACCGAGTTTGAGACCAAGTTCGAGACCAAATTCGAGATAGAGTCCAAGATCCGAGATTGGGTCCAAGACCGAGTCCGAGGTCGAGTCTGAGATTGGGTCCGAGGTCGAGTCCGAGATCGAGTCCAAGACCGAGTCCGAAGATGGGTCCGAGATCGAGTCCGAGACCGAGTCCGAGTACTAATACAGTTCGAGGGGTGAAAGCCCAAAGCATGTGTCTCCCAAGGGGGAGTCAATGATAC
>NW_003314266.1:318502-377091 GCF_000143415.4 Selaginella moellendorffii | reverse complement strand
TATAGATGACCTAGTCCGGAGTCAATGATACTTTGTGTTCTTTGAGTATTTTTCGTAAGTTGTTTGGCATTCTATTTGTAATCTTTGATGGTTATGTGTTATCATTGACTTTTATTGATGATACACTTGCTCTTGAATTTTGTTGGATAGTAAATCCTATGTTTCCAACTATAGTGATCTTAGTGGTTCCTTTACTTTAATATTGGTTTATCGAATGATAACTTACTTGGAATACTTTGTGTTCTATTCTAAAATTTATTCACTAATAATTAAGACTTTAAGATATCTGCATTTATTGATCTTTGAGTTTGGGCCAGTATAAGTAGATTGGCTTTGGCACTTCATATACATGGTGAAATCTTTAGTCATGGGGTAACTACTATCGATTGGTCATATCACCCACTTCTCTGTCGATGTTCCTTATTCTGTTAAAAGGGCGTAACCATATAAACAACTCTAACTGGGGTTCCAAATGTATAGTACAGATAGTGGGTAGGTTAGGCATGGCTGACCAACTTGAGGCATAGTCTAGCTCCTGCTTGCATACCTGTTCTTGTTCTGCGTCCGGCTTGGGTCTAAGCCCGAATTCCACACCATGCTAGTTGATGGAATACCCATGTCCTTGCGTTAGACCACCGGTATGCTCAAATAGCGCCAGACTCCATTTGGATCCATTCTGTGTGTTAGTCCTGGCATTGGGATGCTAGATACTTTAGGACTGTGTAGCGCACTCTATCTCTCTCCTCTTAAGCTGTAGCGCACGTGGTTTTGACCCTTTATCCTATGGTGATTTACCATAGGATAACACCACGAAGTGGAACCTAAACCCTTTTTGTGCCACGTGACAAATGCCACGTGTCACATGCCACGTGTCCATAGAAACCCGAGGTTCAGGGCCTTGGGCCACTGAACGAAGGAACGGTACCAAACTCCCAAGCTTGGAGCCGAGGAGTGACGGAACCGAACCACGGAGCAACTCCCGAGCATGAAGCCCAAGGAGCGAAGGGACAGGAGCCCGAAGCGACTTGGAACAGTCCTGGAGCAACCAGCATCCCAATGCTAGAACCAGCACACAAAACGGAGCCAAACGGAGTCTGGCGCTATTTCGGCATACCGGTGGCCTAACGCGAGGACATGGGTACTCCACCAACTACCATGGAATGGAACTTGGGCTTAGACCCAAGCCGGACGCAGAACAAGGATAGGCACGCAAGCGGGAGCTAGACTATGCCTCAGGTTGGTCAGCCATGCCCAACCTACCCACTATCCCTACTATACATTTGGAACCCCCCACAGCCCCCCCCCCTTGAGGAACACACGCTTTGGGCTTTTACCCCAAGCCTCCTTTAGTATCAGGAGTTAGTCTCTAGGACAAGCTCGAAACTTACTAAATATGGAATGACGCTAGATTGCGAATTTGGACACGGGACGAACACCATTGTGTTCAGGCCGATCTCTACATTCCGTAGATATGCCGAGTGAGCTAATCTAGACACTTTCCATAAATAGCATTTGGGACCGAAATGAGACCAACACAAAGGGTGTGATAGCGAGGGTGTTTGGCAAACACGGTAAGCTATCATCTAGCGAATATTGAGGGACTAGTCTCAATATTGCGGGGGTTCCCAACACTAGCAAGTATAAGCCAACATCATGAGTTTCTCATCACCGTGTCAAGTCTGCTTGACTAAATGACAACTTAGGATTTCCTTCCTTAGTGCCTTTCCGGTCTAAGTGCACATGTGATGACCAGTTTCTCAACTAGCTTAGGCGGAGACTGATAACAGGTCCAGCAATACCGATCTCCTGCCATCGTGGCAGTAAGGTAAGAGTGTCCGTAAGGACTAGTCGACAGGTAACTTTCGATACCCAAAGTCACATTCGCGACATAAGAAAACTGGAAAAGGGGCAATTGCTTTATGAGAAAGCCCTTAGTGGCTATTTTATCCCCATTTATCCCCCAAAGTGTAAGCGACTAATTTTTCCATTTTACATTAGTCACTTAACTGCACTTCCGACCACTTGGAGGAGTCTCATTCACAACCTCCATAAGTCCTAGTTAGGACTTGGGGCTTGCCAGCCCTGAGAATGGCATCCATGCCACTCAACCTTTGCACTTGGTCTAAGTGTTCCACGTGTCCAATCCCATGATCGACACCCCAAGGTACCACCGACATATCGGCCCGTTACGCTGAGGCCATACCTATTCACCTTGGTCACACCGGTGGTCCAACACCACCTACATTGCAATCCCGTCTCTCATAGACTAGGCCATCCATCGATGAGTGATCATCCCAGATCCACTCCTTAGCATCCTTAGGATGCTCGCAGACTTAGGGAATAACCTTCCCCAATATCTCTTTTCCGGTCCCCACCAAGTCCCTCTCTGTCGATGGCCGTGTTCACCAACACTGCCACTGGATCAAGGCCCGCAGGCCCGACCTCTAAGTCCAACTGTCCTCTGGGACTTCCTCACTGGGTGACCGTGTCCTTTGTCACCACACCAGAGGCTACTCCTCTTCCTTTCCACAGTCTGGGACTTTGGGACAACATTTCGGAACACCGTGGCCTTACACAAGCCTCATGGGTACTTTCCCTACCTTTCGCCTTTAGGTGCTCTAGCCATGGGCTTAAAGCAAGGTTCCGTTGAGCAACGAAAGGTATCCAAGTAGGTAGTGCCACCCACACTTGGACTGGGAGCATCGGCCAGTCGATCTCCCGGGGGAACTAGAGCCGACTCTTGAACACTTCACCAAGCTACCCCGCTTGTCGGTTTGTGTTCACTCTAGTCTTGGACTTCCCAGTGGGCAGCTCATCACCCAACACTGGGTCCGGCCTTCCTGGGCCAAACTGGCCTTTCCTGGCCAAACTGGCTCCACTGCAGTCCTCCCCCTACTATACTTTTGGAGCTCACCAAACCCCCCAGGGTCTGGGAGACGAACGCTTTGGGCTTTCACCCTCTCAGGCTCGAACTCGGACTCGGCCTTGGACTCGGACTCGGACTCGGACTCGGACTCGGACTCAGATTCGGACTCGGCCTCGGCCTTGGTCTCGATCTCGGTCCCGATCTCGGTCTCGGTCTCGGTCCCAATCTCGGTCTTGGTCCCGGTCTCGATTTCAAACTCCATCTCGGGTCCATCTCGGACTCCATCTTGGACTCCATCTCGGGTCCAGCTCGGACTCCACCTCGGACTCCATCTCGGGTCCTTCTCGGACTCCATCTCGGACTCCATCTCGGGTCCATCTCGGGTCCATCTTGAGTCCATCTCAGACTCCATCTCGGACTCCATCTCGGGTCCATCTCGGACTCCATCTCGGACTCCATCTCGGGTCTATCTCGGGTCCATCTCGAGTCCATCTCGGACTCCATCTCGGACTCCATCTCGGGTCCATCTTGGACTCCATCTCGGGTCCATCTCGGACTCCATCTCGGATCTATCTCGGACTCCACCTCGGACTCCATCTCGGGTCCATCTCGGACTCCATCTCGGACTCCATCTCGGGTCCATCTCGGGTCCATCTCGGGTCCATCTCGAGTCCATCTCGGACTCCATCTCGGACTCCATCTCAAACTCCATCTCGGGTCCATCTCGGACTCCATCTCGGGTCTATCTCAGGTCCATCTCGAGTCCATCTCGGACTCCATCTCGGACTCCATCTCGGGTCCATCTCGGACTCCATCTCGGACTCCATCTCGGACTCCATCTCGGACTCCATCTCGGACTCCATCTCGGACTCCATCTCGGGTCCATCTCGGACTCCATCTCGGACTCCATCTCAGACTCCATCTCGGGTCCATCTCGGGTCCCATCTCGGGTCCATCTCGGGTCCATCTCGGGTCCACCTCAGACTCCACCTCGGACTCCATCTCGGGGTCCTTCTCGGACTCCACTTCGGACTCCAACTCGGGTCCATCTCAGACACTTCCACGTCTCATGTGTTGGTCCTTTTGGGTCCCTTTTTGGAGCCTCGCTTATTGCTCTCTTTGTGCTTGTTCCTCGAGCACTTCATTGGGAGTTCCACTCCCGCTCTCGACCTTTCAAGGCGGAGCTTTTAGTCCAAACATGTTACGCTCGTTTGGCTTTCGCTTCAGCCACTACCACGTGGCACCCCTCCAGCTCCACTTTGGGGCCTAGGGATTTTGTGTCTCACACAAAGTTCCCCTTAAGCCAACTGGAAAAGGGGCAATTGCTTGATGAGAGAGCTCTTAGTGGCTATTTTAGCCCCATTTATCCCCCAAGGTTCAAGGATCCATGGTGACAGTATATCCAAATCTCATCCCATGATCACATGCGCTACACTCACCCCCTCTTCAAAGATGTCAATGTCCTCATTGACTATTGACTAGCAACCCCTATTGAGCCAAGGGGAACCAAAACCTCTATTTCCACACTGAATCTACCAATCCTTCAATTGTGTAGACCAGCTATTCCATGTGAGGCAACTAGTCATCCACCCGTACCACAATCCCACGGTGAATACCTTCGTCTGTGGATACTCCACACAAAAGGAAGGACGTACGCATGGATGCCCAATATGTACGATTTTAAATTTAGGGGTAAAAATATACCTTGCTCAAGGGTATATTATATTTTAAGTAACCACTAATCAATGGGAATCAAACCCGTGCCATTTGCTCCGATACCAACTGTAGTGCATCTTATCTCTCTCCCTTTAAACCAACTGGAAAAGGGGCAATTGTTTGATAAAAGAGCCCTTAGTGGCTATTTTATCCCCATTTATCCCTCAAAGTTCCAAGGATCCACGATGATAGTATATTCAAATCTCATCTATGATCACATGTGCTACAGACTATTCCAAGTCGCTTGGTGCTCATGTCCCTTCGCTCCTTGGGCTATATGCTCGGAAGTCATTCCGTGCTCCAGTGCCATCACTCTTTGGCTCCATGTTTGGGAGTTTGGCACCATTCCTTCGTTTAGTGGCTCTAGGCCTTGAAACTTAGGTTCCACACCACTGTCCTTTGAACACATGGTATGTGTCACATGGCATGTGACATGTGGCACATGGAGGGTTTAGGTTCTGCTTCGTGGTTATCTTATGATAATTCACCATAAGATAAAGGGTAAAAACCACATGTGCTACATTTGGTATCAAAGGATGAGTCTCACCGAGTACTATCCAATGAGATTGGGCAATTAATCTTGTTGCATATGCAAAAATGAAAATGGTGATCCGAATGGGTACACGTTGGGTGCTAAGACTTCGCAATGGTTCCTTCGGTATGGATTTTGGTTACTTTTCTGTACCATATTACATGAGCTTGCTCTTGGGCTCATAAGAAGGATTGAGTTGTTCCATATGCACAAGTTTACGCTTAGGCTCGTGAGTGAAGCACATTAGTAACTCAAGGTCACGCTTTGAGTTGGCAGGATTAATATTAACCCATTGGTGGTTCCATGAGTTGTTCCATGTACTATAGGTGAAAGTAAACCTCCCCTAGGTTTGCTATGAGTGGCAAATAGGTTGGTCCATAGCTGTTTAGCATGGCACTAATGGATCCTTTTTAGGCATGATTATGAGTGAACCAACCAAGATTGTAGGGATTAGTTTATTGGTTCGAGTAGTCATTGCTGTGCTCTCTCATAAACTTTTCTTGGATTGAAATAAAGGTATTGCGAACACAGGGTTAAGGTTTGGTCAAAGATGAGATAAAAAAGAGAGTCACCAGGGACGAAAGATCAATTTGTATGGAGGGTTTAGGTTCTACTTTGTGGTTATCCTATGGTAATTCACCATAAGATAAAGGGTAAAAACCACATGCGCTACACATGGTATTGGAGCTGGGATAGCACTATGGAAAGAAAGCCATCCATCCGTGAGTTTGATGCAGAAGGGTTTGAGGGATTCAAAATCCATCTTGAATCCTATCTCTTGTTTCATGGTTTGTTGGGGATTGTAGATGGGATAGAGTCATCACCAACTCTAGGCTCTAGTGCTGCTAAGGTGCGTGATTGGAACCTTTGGGATTCCAAGGCTAAAGGGAGTATTGCGATATGCTTGTCCTTAAATGTTCTCTTTGTTGCCTCATCGATTCCAAAGTCCACTACAGTAGAGCTCTAAAAGTGGTTGAGTGACACCTACGGCACCAAGAGTGAAATGGATGTCTTCAACATCTATTCACAAATGGAGTCCTTAAGGCTAGAGGAAAATGGCAGTATCCAGACTCACACTGCCAAGCTCCAAGGCTTTTTCACACAACTTGCAGCTACTAGGGCGAAGCACTGTCTCACGGATGAGCAGCAAAGGCTGCGGCTCTACAGGTCCTTGCTAGCTAGCTGGAAGAATGTAGTTGAGAGCCTGCTTCTCCAACCAGGGATGACTTGGGCAAATGCCGTGAGGAGTCTTCACAACATTGAGGCCATGTAAAGCGAGAGAGCATAAATGCTGCAGCCTATGTATGCTTCGCGAGCTTCTGGTGATGCCAAGGTGGCAAAACCACATGCAGCTGCAAATGCCCAGAAAGGGCAAAATTCCATGGCATCTAGGCATGCCAAGTCCAGACTTGCCAAGAATCAGTGCACTCGCTACTTGGAGATGAGCCATTGGCTCAAGATTGCACTGCTACAAAGCCTGTCAAGTGACTAGCTACAACGGTGAAAGCCAATCTAATGGAATTGCTATAGCAAATGAGGCTATTGAGGAACTCTATAATGCAGAGGCAATTGCAGCACCAAGCAAGTGGCTCTTAAACTCTAGTTATACTAATATTATGGGCAATAAGAAGAGTCTTTTCAAGTGTTATCAGCCGAGCATTTAAGTGACAATACCACTTTCCCCATGGAAGGCATCGGGCAATTTTGGCTCTCACTTGATCATTGGCCTTTGATGGTCCCATGCATGTTTTCACCTTGCAATAAAACTTAATGTCCGTCGCCAAGATATGTGATCAAAATGTAGTGGTAGTCTTTGATGCAAAGGGAGTCTCTTTTGTTGACTCTAGTGACTTTCACATGCTTGGTACACAGTTGCTTCGTGGGTCACACATTGGGGTCTTGTATGAGATTACTGTTGCCGACTAAGTTCAAGCCTTTCAAACTGTGGAGGCAGATTCTCATGTGGAGCCTTGGCATAAGAGACTTGGTCATGTCCATTACCAATCTCTTCAATGGATGAAATCCTAAGATATTGTTATTGGATTGGATTTCCAACATATCCTATCTATATTTTGTGAAGCTTGAGTTTTAGGTAAGCATCACCACCGGAATTTCTTGCTGAGCAAGCATTGAGCAATTGGACTTTTGGACTTCTGGACTTGATTTTTGCGGCCCTATGGACGTGCCAAGTCATGATGGTGCAAGCTATTTCATCACATTCATTGATGACTATAGCCGTCGAACATGCATCCACTTCTTGATGCATAAGAATGATGCAATTGCTACCTTTCAAATGTACAAGGCCTATGTTGAAAATCTCCTTGGTCGAAAGATAAAAACTCTTTGAGTTGATGGTGGTGATGAATACCTCAACAATGAGCTTCAGGGCATCTGTCGTGATGTAGGCATACAATTGCAAGCCACAGCCCACTACACCCCCCAGCAAAATGGTGTTGCAGAAAGAAAGAATCGCACTCTTGTCAATGTTACTCGTGCTTTGTTAGCTGATGCACATCTTAACAAGATGTTTTGGCAAGAGGCCATAGCCACAGGAATGCATGTCCAAAATCACCTTGCCACGGCTGCTTTGGATGGAAAAACCCCTAAGGCATTTTGGATAGGTTCTATTCCTGATGTATCCCACTTTTAGGTCTTCGGTTGTGCAGCATACGCACATACCCTTGATCAACTTCGGAAAAAGCTAGATCCCAAAAGTAAAAACTTCATCTTCGTGGGATATGCACAAGACGACACTATCGGGAGAAAAGCTTACAAGTTGTGGGATCTTGCATCTCACAAGGCTCTTGTAAGCACAGACGTCATGTTCAATGAAGATGGCTTTCCCATGTTTACAGAGGCTCTTCAAGATCCTTCTTTCATTGCTGAGACTCCACTTGTTCCTTTGATCCCACTTATGGGAGATGGTCCACTCTTGCATCCACCTTAAGATCCTATTCATGAGTTGCCACTAGAGATTCCATTGGGGAATCCTCCACTTCTGGACATGCTTGAACCAGCTGATGCTCCTCCAGTCGAGGACAAGCCTTTGACACCTCCACCACCTTGTTGACGTCGTGGCATGCCTAATCTGATGCTAGTTCTTGATCACCCCTAGGAACATTGGCCCTTGTTGAAAGTCCAGGAAAATGCTGAAGTAGATGCTGCAGAGCTTGATGACTTTTATGGCCTTGTTGACATTGGCATCCCCATGACCCATGATAAGGCCGTCTCAGGACCTGAGGCTCTATCTTGGATGGAAGCCATTGCGGAAGAAGTTTCTTCCATTCGGTTTAACAAAATTAATGTTCCAGTTGATTCAGCGCCACCAAGACGACATATTTTGGATCCAAAATGGACTTTTTCCAAAAAGTATGGGAAAAATGGTCAAGTTGTACGTTATAAGGCACGGTTGATTGTTCACAGTTTTTGCTAAGTTCATGGCCTTGACTATAATGAAACATTCTCACCAGTTGTAAAAATTGCCAGCCTCCATACTTTTTTTGCACTTGCAACTGCTTGCAAATGGCAAGTCCACCATAACTGCATTTTTGAATGGGGATTTGCAAGAGGACATCTATATGCATATACCTCCTGGTTTTGACCCTGGTGACTGTACATGGCAATTGCAGAAAGCTTTATATGGCCTAAAATAGAGCTATATTTAGTATCAAAAATTTGATGCCACCCTACGCACTCAGGGCTTTTGTCGCTGCCATGTTGATCATAATGTGTATGTGAATGGTCATGTTGAGAGCATGCTTATTGTGGCCCTCTGCATTGATGATTTGCTCATTATGGGTGATGACATGGATGCCATTGCTGCTCTGAAAGCTGCTCTCAGCCAGCAATTCCAAATGAAGGACCTTGGCCAAGTCTCCTACTTTCTTGGCTTTGAAGTCACATGCGATCCTGAGTCTGGTGGCTACATGCTTAGTCAATGACGTAAAGTCGAAGTCTTGTTGGATCGGTTTGGTATGTGTGATTGCCACCCCATCAAGACCCCGATGGTTGCTGGTGCTATCGACCTCACAGTTGAGCAGTCTGGTGAGCCTCTACCCAATAGGACTCCCTATTGGCATCTCATTGGTTGCCTCATGTATTTGGCCCTGATGACTCGCCCTGACATCACATATGCAACTATTGCCTTGAGTCAATACAACACATCACCAACCACCATACATTGGCAAGCTGCCAAGTGTATCGTGAGATACCTCCGGGGCACTATAGACTACAACATTGCTTATTCAAGGGGTGATGCATCATTGACATGCTGCATGGATGCTAGTTTTGCCAACAACAAAGGCTATCGCTTGACTTCTAGCATGTGCTCAAGAGGTGCCATCACATGGGCCTCCAAGCAACAATCTGTGGTGGCACTTTCTAATGCAGAAGCAGAGTACATCACACTCAATACTGGTAGCAGGGACGTGGTCTGCAATGGTTACTTGCTGAGCTGGGTGTGCACAAGCTGGCCCCACTACCTCTTGGTGTGACAATTGAAACAGCATTGCCATGTCCAAGAACCCTGTCCACCATGCTCGCTCAAAGCACATTGAAGTCCAATTTCACTACGTGCATGAGTTGGTTGATGGTGGCATCTTGGCCATTCAACATCTCAGGACACAGGACATGCCAGCCGACCTTCTCACCAAGCCATTGGGGCCACACCAGTTTCAGCTCCTATGCAATAGATTTGGTTTGGTGAGTGGCTTCGGTTTGGGGGGAGTGTTACACAATGTTAGCGTGGTGCGCTTTGATCCCGATTTGTCTCAAAGCTGTAAAACGTTGAATATTGTTGCATGCCATTGCAGCTGGGGAGCTCTGCCTGGATGAGCCTGCTTGCTTCTTGCCGGATCCATAGCAACGCACGGCGAGCCACCAGAGCCGGGTGGTATGCTAAAGCACCAGTTTTGCTCACCAATGTCCTCGTCGAGATTCACTAAGTGTCAATGAAGAACACAAAACAATATCCTCCATGTAGAGCTGTAAAACGTTGAATATTGTTGTGAAGCTTTGATACTGTCAACTTGAAATTTGTAGCAAAATAGACCACCTGTTCCCACAGGAGCAGCATTTCATAGACGTCAAGTTCATATTCCAGTGGCTCGTAGATTTTAGATTGCCTCCTTAATATATTTCTATGTCATGCACAACTGTGAGCCATAAAACTTTTTAACTTATTGTCTTTATAGTCCTACCGTGAAGCATTTAACTTCACAGTAGTGTTCGTCAGCGAATTGTTGTTAACAAACAAGTACCAAGAAAAAAATTAAAGAAAGCACAAACTTCGGATTCCATGTTCCCATGCGCTCCACGTTGTGGTAGTATAAAATGGCGTACTTTCCAGCCTAACGCTCACTCCTCTCTAGTGTGTTTCTTATAAGATCAATGGCTCTCACAGCAGCTCCAAAGTTCTACACCATCGAATCAGTTGCTTATCCTGGCTACTATGTTACTCATAAGGCACCCAGATTGTTCTCAAGTCCAAGGACGCGCTCAATCCCTTCCAGGATCCAGATCTAAAACTTATCCAAATTTTTATCATCTTGGTTTTGATGGGGAAACTCTTCTACAGCTGTGGTACAGGGACGAGTCATGGCAGTTCCTGAGCCAGGATACCAGTGGCCTCTCTGCGTTTGTGTTTTATAAACCACGGCTCCAAGAAAGCTCTCCGCTCCCAGGAAATCTCAACATCTCGACGCGTTGTCAAGATATAGCATCACTGCAAGCTTGTCTACGTTTGCTCAAAATGAAATGAAAGGCTACTGTTGGAGACTATGATCCGGCTGTCGAGGACGATTCTCTCCTCTGGTCTGTTGGCCAAAGCTCGGACGATCAAGTTTCGATCACAATGACTGGGAATTCGTCTGCGTTCTTGAGCCACACTTCCTCAAGTTCGAAATTCAAAGACGGGGTGCCGGTGGTGACATCCACCAGCGGTGGAAGCTCCTGGTGGAAGCTCGTCACTTATGGTAATCCTCTGGACTTGTGGCCAATTCCCTTTGATCTTCTCGTTGTGCTGCACAGAGCCTTCTCAAGTGTACAGGATTCTGTGTCACTGGTTTGGGCAGTACTTGACTTGGAAGCAACAAAATGTGGACGTCACTTTCAAGGATGCAATCAAGCACAACGACGAGACAAATGTGGTTGCTGTTAGTCCAAACAACATTTCTCTCAATGGCATGGTTTGTAACTTTGATCTGACACTATCATCTTCGATCTCACATGTGTTATCATAATACAGAGGCCGAGACGATACCACGTACTTCACCTCGTTCATCCTCATAAACAAGGTGACTGGTTTAGCACTCAAAGAGTCAACAAAGCACTCTTTGAAAACTTTGCAAACTGAACTTGACGATCATCGCAGGTGCTATTGACTCAATATGATCCTCTCGGCTACGACTTCGTGTGGTCTGAGAACCGATTTCAGGCTTCAAACACGGACTATCTCGCGATCAAGCTGGATGGAACAAATTTGCAGTGGCCTCTGCAGAACGATGATCAGTACCAGAACAGTGCGTGGTACCATCCTCTCACGCTCCGCCCAGCATCTGCAAACCAAGGATATCTTGAGCAGCAGGCCTGGAAATTCAATCCAGTGGTGGCAGGCAGTTAACCATGAACCATGCTGTACTCATTACCAGTTTTCTTCTTGCAAATAAAACTCCCTGTTTGATCATGATCGGCTCGATCATCGTCTCTGCAAACACGATGATCCCAGGCTAATCTCCGGCAAGATCGCCTCAGCTCCCAGGATCTTCGAGATGTCCCCCGACTTCGTAAGCCCAAAGCGGCGATGTCTAGATTCTTCCACACCATGCCGGCTCGCAGCGGCGTCTTGTGCTCCAGGCCTGGCCAGAAAGATCTTGTTGGATCGAAGTCCTGTCTCTTGGATGATCGCGATTTACGGCCAAGCTAGTCGCATCGTCCGGTCCCTCAAGATCATCCACAGCTTCCACCTGAAAGGAATGCTGCCGGATCAAGCCACGTTCGTCTGCGTTCTAGCTGCGTGTAGCCACGCTGGTCTGCTCGAAGTTGCGTACGAGATCTTCTGCTCCATCACTGTGAACTACGGGCTTTCCTTGCTCGGAGATCACTGCCGCTGCATGGTTGATCTCCTCGGATGCTCTGGCCAGTAGGAAGAGGCCGATGCATGCCATCGCAGCCGGGGAGCTCTGCCTGGACGAGCCTGTTAGCTTCTTGCCGGATCCATAGTGACGCACGGCGAGCTGCCAGAGCCGGGCAGTATGCTAAAGCGCCAGTGTTGCATCCTCGTCGAGAGTCACTAAGATTTTTTTTGTTTCCCATGGCTGCGCTGCTGCTCCTGCTGTGGTCTGATGCACACCAGGTCCTCGAGCTTGTTGCCATCGATCTTGTACATGGTGACGCCTTCCATGGCGCGGTAATGGTGTTGAGCTTCACTTCTCAGGGAGTTCACGCTTGTTTTCTCCCACATTGCGTAGTTTGAGTTCTTGCGGGTCTCGTTCATGTCTTTTGATCCTGACAGGCGTCCATTTCGAGATGAACTTCCCCATACTTTGCAGTTCTTGAAAGCTCCCTGGTCTTTGCCTGGCTTTCGTTTGAGTCCCATTGCTGCGTAGTAGGCTGCGTTTACTGTCGGTCGGGTCGGAATGACCGACCAGTCTTGCTTTCTGGCTTCTCGCATTGGAGAATGCAGCCTCATTGTCTGTATGCACGGAGACTGTCAATGATAATCCATAGTCGTTCTTCTTACCCCGAGGCATTCCAACAGTTGATAGTAGGCTCTGCCTTGTAGTGGATTGTGTCCCTTGCGAGGAGCCGAGAAGTAACGAGTCCTATAGATGAAAAGAATGGTACAATGATAAGTTGGAAGGAGTGTGAGTCAATACCATTCCGTGTAGCCTGGATCCACCGTAAAACCATACATATCCACCGAGTCACACATTGACAAGGCGAGCTCCAAAGACTTAATGCCTGTCCCTTTCGCTCCCCGACGGAAAACTACACCTTGGAACAAGTAGACAGGATTCGGAAGAAGCTGTAAAAGATAAAACTCAGTTAGCAAACCGCATAGCAAGCGTCAAAGGCCCTATTACTTTTATTTTAGCGTTGAAGTCCCGATGGATAACACTCTTGATAATCAACACTTCATCATCTGCAAAAATCCTCTTTTGCATTAAGCCAGTACTTCGTTCATAGACTTCTACTACGTACCAGATCCCTTTGCAACCTCAAGCAGGTTTCTTACTACTCCACGAGCCATCAATCGAAAACTCCGTTTCATGCCAACATGCTTTGCGTATTTCTGTGAAATGAAAGCAACTTTTGCGAGCTCAGTAGTACGCAACCTTTGTGAGGTGATTACCGTGGTCACTGGTGCCTCATTGTCTCGGATGACAATATCGTGAGCATCTATCTCCTTTCCAAACTCCGTCTTTAAAAGGTCTCCCGAGTTTCCCACCACCGCACACGTCCTAAACTGGCGCGGCCAAAACGGTGGCTTTGGCGGTAGTATCAACTCGAGATGTTCTTCGCACAGGCTTCGGTTGGAACAGTTAGCTGCACCCCTGCACAACTAGATTAAAAACTTCCATCAACATCAAGCTTAGCTTACAGTTGAGCTATTCGTTTTGCAGCGTAGTCCATCCAGCCATCGGGACGTGCATCCAAATACTCGCGAGTCAATATCGTTGTGACGTTTCGATACTGCAAACTCAAAAGTGTTATTTGAATCAAGAGCAAAACTTGCAGCAAAGTACCTGTTCCCACAGGAGCAGCGTCTCGCAGACGTCAAATTCATATTCCAGTGGCTCGTAGATTTTTAACTGCTCATTACGCTGTACCGAGTAAACTTGTAAGCTTCGATCACGCAAAAATATTTCTAGTTGCTTACCCAGGTACTATTTGTTCCCTCCGGATATTTCAGCACGATCTTGCAAGCATCCTTCACGGTTGCAGTCAATCCAAGCCCATTTCTTTCCTGTAAAAGGAAAGCATTGAAGTATCACTACTCTCCAACGAAGAAAACAAAGGAAAGAACATATAAGATCGAGAAAATTGGACACCAGCGCCGCAATCGCGAGTGGGAGCGACAGTAGCAAGGGTCGCTGCCGTCGCTGCTGCTTGGGCGGCTGCTTCCATGCCATTTTCTCCTACGCACTGATCAAGCGCGCTCGTCCCTGTAAACCTAGCTCGCTCAGCTGTCAGATTAAAGCAGACTCAGTTAATTAACATGTTAATGGAGGTAGAGCAATCGGCTGCAGTCCGATAGGTCACCAGTTCACTCGTGGTTGCCTCCTTCGCCAAATAATTTCTTCTAACAAAACAAGCGTTGCGACGCCTAAAATAATGATTTCTAAGTTTTTATATTATTAACTTACATTTATTAATTTTCATCTTTTTGTGACTTTACCCTTATCAATAAATAAATTTAATATTTGTTAGATATTATATCACTAATATATTCATTAAAAATAATTTTAAAACATTTTTTATTACACCATGGATAAGCTTGCTTATAACTCAACCTTTCAACCAACGCTACCAGGCACAAAAAACACATGGGATATGGCAGGCACAAAGTCAGTGTAAGAAGCGTAAGGAAGTGGAAGACAGTGTGAAACACATGGGATAATGCGAGAGAAGCTTGCCACTATATAAATTGGCATACGTTCAAAGAGCTCTATAACTTCACACTCATCCCTTTGGCTTCTCAAAAGCTTTAGTCTTTTCTTAAGAGTTTAGAGACATGGCTCTCACAGCAGCTCCAAAGTTCTACACCATCGAGTCTGCTGCTTATCCTGGCTATTGCATTACTCAGCAAGGCACCCAGATTGTTCTCAGGTCCAAGGACGCGCTCAACCCCTTCCAGGTAAAATCTTTGGAAACTTTGCCGGTTGTCGATCATCATGGGAAACTCTTGTGCAGCTGTGGTACAGGGATGAGTCATGGAACTTGCTGAACCAGGACTCCGCGTTCGTGTTTGTAAACCACGGCTCTAAGAAAGCTCTCCGGTCCCAGGCACACTCAACGTCTCGAAGCAAGGTAAACAGAAAACAGTATTCATACTATACACTGTTGCTGATCATATGGAATTTTGATGGCAAAAGGCTACTATTGGAGACTATGATCCGGCAGTCCAAGACGATTATCTCCTGTGGCGTATTTCCGGGAGCCACGAAAATCAAGTCTTGATCACCATGACTGGAAACAAGTCATTTTTTCTGAGCCACACTTCCTCAAGTGCTAGCTTCAAGGATGGGGTGCCAGTGGTGACATCCAACAGCGATGGAAACTCCCACTGGAAGCTCGTCACTTACGGTAAGCATATGATTTGTTCTTCTCGGTTGTGGTTCATATGATGATGCTGCACAGAGCCTTCTCAAGAGTACAGGATTATATGCGACTGGTATGAGCAATACTTGACTTGGAAGCAGCAAAATGTGGACGTAACTTTCAAGAATGCAGTCAAGCACAACGATGAGACAAACGTGGTGGCTATTCATCCAAGCAACGTTCCTCTCGACGGCATGGTTTGTACTTTTGTCGTTCTTTGTAATCTTATCTCATTCTATTCGATTACATATAGACATGGTACAAGGTTCCCGCTGGAGGAAGAGATGATACCACGTACTTCACCTCGTTCGTTCTCATAAACAAGGTGACTGGTCTTGCTCTCAAGGGGTCAACCAAGCCGGGAGACAAGGTAACTAGTGCACACTGTTGAAAACTTGAAGAAGTTCGCAAACTAAACGAATTGGATGATCATGGCAGGTGCTCTTGACTCAATATGATCCTCTCGACTACGGTTTCGTGTGGTCTGAGAACCGATTCCCGGCTTCAAAAACGAACTATCTCGCGATCAATCTGGATGGAACCAACTTGCAGTGGGCTCTGCAGAACGACAATCAGTATCAGAACAGTGCGTGGTATCACCCTCTCGTGCTTCGCCCGGCATCTGCAAACCAAGTATTTAATACGCAGCAGGCCTGGAAATTCAATCCAGTGGTGGCAGGGAATTGACTATCAGCCATGTTGTATACATAAGGGACCGCTTACCACTTTTCTTCTTGCAAATAACAAGACTTTTCACGGGAAAAAGAAGCTGAGCACTCCCCATTTGTTTCCTTTTCCCATGGAAGCCATGAACTTTCGTTCATTTCCAGTGTCTGCAAAAATCGAAGATTTAAGAAAAAACAAAAACATTATGACTATCGACTATCATTCCATATAGACCATAAAACCATACATATCCACTGAGTCTAGAATTTACTACGTACCAGATCCCTTTGCAACCTCAAGCAGGTTTCTTACGACTCCACGAGCATCAACCGAAAACTCCGTTTCATGGCAATATGCTTTGTGTATTTCTGTGAAATGTAAAATAAATAAATAAATAAACTTTTGTGAGCTCTCAGTAAGATGCAAGTTTTAGATGATTACCGTGGTCACTGGTGCCTCATTGTCTCAGATGACAATATCGCGAGCATCTATCTCCTTTCCAAACTCCGTCTTCCAAGTTTCCCACCTATCTCAAACTGGCGCGGCCAAAACAATGGCTTTGGCGATAGTATATGTTCTTGGAACAGTTAGCTGCACCCCTGCACAACGATATAAAAAACTTCCATCAACGTGAAGCTTAGCTTACAGTTGTGCTATTCGTTTCGCAGCGTAGTCCATCCAGCCATCGGGAAGTTTCCGATGCTGCAACCTCAAAGTGTTACTTCCAGAGCAATGAAGAGCAAAGTTTGCAGGAAAATACCTGTTCCCAGTTTCGCAGACGTCAAATTCGTATTCCAGTGGCTCGTAGATTTTGAACTGCACATTACGCTATACCAAGGATAAGCAAATAGATTTTGCAAGCATCCGAAACAAATGAAAGAGAAGACGAGGAGATAGAATAAAATATGATCCAGAAACTTACCATGATGCTGGACCGACTCAAGCGTAGAAGCGTCCAAATCTCGTAAGAAAAAGAAAAATCCAGGGCGCTGCAAGCCTACATTTCTCTCGCAAGAAAGACCGATCAATTCACATCCAACAATCGCAGCGAGATTTTGCCTCACCTTCGCAGATCAGGGACGCCAGCGACAGTTCGATGCCGCCGCCGCTGCTTGGGCGGCTGCTTCTATTTTTCGCTCCCTCCTCCCTCGCATTCTCTGTAAACCTAGCCAATCGCCTGCAGTCCGATAGGTGACTAGTTCGGTCCTACTTGCCTCCTTATCCCTCGATGAATTCCCATGCGCTCCACGAGGTTGTGGTGGTATAAAATGGGCCTAGATCTCAGAGTTACTCTAGCTCTTAAAAATGGAACCTCTCACAGCAGTTCCAAAGCTCTACACCATCGAGTCCACTGCTTGTCTTGGCTACTGCATTACTCAGCAAGGCACCCAGATTGTTCTCAAGTTCAAGGATGCGCTCAATCCCTTCCAGGTATCAATCTGTGTCAATCCAGATCTAGCATCTTGGTTTTGATCTCTTGTGCAGCTCTGGTACAGGGATGAGTCATGGCAGTTCCTGAGCGAGGATAACAGTGACCTCTCCGCGTTGGTGTTTATAAACCACGGCTCCAAGAAAGCTCTTCGCTCCCAGTCATCCGGAGCATTGCCAAGGTATATAAATCACGACAAGTTTGTCTCACACTTGAATTTTTCTCTATCAAGCTCTGATCCAGCTTACTGTTGGAGATTATGATCCGGCAGTCGAGAACAATTCTCTCCTCTGGTCTATTTCCGGAAGCTCGGACAATCAAGTCTTCGTCACAGAGACTGGGAATTCGTCCGTGTTTTTGAGCCACACTGCGTCGTCGAGGTCCAGCTTTAAAGACGGAGTGCCAGTGGTGACATCTTCCCAGGGTGAAAACTCTAGGTGGAAGATCGTTGCTTATGGTAATCCTCTAGACTTCTGGTCAATTCCTTTTGATTTTTCTCGTTGTGCTGCACAGTGCCTTCGCATGTGTACAGGATTCTGTGCACTGGTTTGGCAATTACTTGACTTGGAAGCAGCAAAATGTGGACGTAATTTCAAGGATGCAATCATGCACAACGACGAGACAAACGTGGTGGCTGTTAGTCCAAACAACATTTCTCTCGACGGCATGGTTTGTGACTTTGTCTGACACTATCATCTTGGATCTCATTCGTATTATTGTAATAGGCATGGTTCAAGGTTCCTGCTGGTGGCCGAGACAATACCACGTACTTTTACCTCGTTTATCCTAATAAACAAGACTGGTCTAGCACTCAGGAGACAAGGTAAGTCCTAAAACTTTTGAAGGACTTTGCAAGCTAAACAAAAGATACCTTTCATGGCAGGTGCTCTTGACTCAATTTGATCCTCTTGACTACGGTTTTGTGTGGTCTGAGGACCGATTCCAGGCTTGAAACACGGACTATGTGGCCATCAATCTGGATGGAACGAACTTGCAGTGGTCTCTGCAGAACGACGATCAGGACCAGAACAGTGCGTGATATCATCCTCTCGTTCTTCGCCCGGCATCTGCAAACCAAGGATATGTTGAGCAGCAGACCTGGAAATTCAATCCAGTGAACAATGTTTAGCTATGTTCATAAATGAGATGAGAAGATGCTAGATCTATGCATGAATGTTCATATGAATAATTACACTTCTAAATGTTTAATCAGCTGCAGTATGATCAATGTCACCAGTTTTTGTAATCAATTCATATACTTCCCAACAAAACGAATGTGTTTAGGTTGGCAAAAAGGGAAGACGGTTAACTAATAAATATTCTGTATTAGCGTTCTTAAAAAATATTCTTGTGTAATAAATTAAAATTTGAATTGTCAAGGTATAAATTACTGCATGCTTTCCTCACACTTCATTGCTCTAAATGAAATCTTCAAGGCAACTGTTGGAGACTATGATCCGGTAGTTGAGGACAATCCTCTCCTCTGGTCTGTATCCGCAAGCTCGGACGATCAAGTCTCCATTACAATGACTGGGAATTCGTCCGTATTCTTGAGCCACACTCCAGCTTTAAAGACAGGGTGCCAGTGGTGACATCCACCCATGGTGGAAACTCCCAGTGGAAGCTTGTCACTTACGGTAAGCTCATGAATCATATGACTTGCTCTTCTCAGTTATGCTTATATAATCTCTTTGTGTCACAGTGCCTCTCAGGATCACAGGATCCTGTGTCACTGGTTTCGAAATCACTTGACTTGGAAGCAGCAAAACATGGACGTAACTTTCAAGGATGTGGTCAAGCACAACAACAAGACAAATGTGGTGCTTGTCGGTCCAAACAACATTTCTCTTGATAGCATGGTTTGCAACTTTGATTGTAACACCATGATCTTGGATCGCACACTAATGTTAGTAGCCATAGACATAGTACAAGGTTCCCAAGGGAGAGACAATACCACACACTTCACCTCATTTGTCCTCCGTGAACAAGATGATTGGTTTGGTACTCAAGTGGTCAACCAAGTTGGAAGATTCAAGGTACTTTTAAAAAATGTGAAGAACTTTGCAAATTAACACTTTCCGAAACCCCAAGGACTCATTCTTAAAGAAGCTTTTTTTAAATTTTCCTTTAGGATATGTTTCTTTTGGTTTGGCTCATTTATTAAATATAGACCCCAACCTTGTTGTGTTCCCCTTTTGCAGGTTATCATTGAATACAACTTGATAATTACATTTAACATTTCCTTGTAGTTGGTTGGGTTCCAATGCATCACCCCACCTTAAGCCCAGGTTTGCAAGCCTAATATGAAGGCATGGAATGCATCCATGTCCGTGACAAAGATCCTCTTCGCCATAAATGCATTCATATATTCTTGAATGGTTCCCATTTGCTTCAGCCTATTTAGCTCATCCCTTAAGTGCAAAGTAGTATTCGGCAAAACATAGGTTGCACAAATCCTTGCTTTTATAATTTCCCAAGCGACTACTAGTCCTTCGTTGGCTTTTGTTGTTTTCCACCAAAACTTAACATTATCTCTTAAGTATGGTTTTGCACATAGGACTTTCTTTAAGTTTAGTAACCACAACACTCGGAAATAATCCTTCATATCATAAAATCAATCCTCCACTACCTTATAGTCATTCATTCCCTTGAAGAATGGTGGGGGCTTTGGTTTGTACATGAGAACTATTTGGGGGATTGATTCCACTTCAATTTGTTCAACCTTATTTGGTTCTTCCTCAGTCCCCATCAAAGGGTCTATGCCTTCTACACTACCAGCCTCTATAGTCTTTTGCCTTTTCTTTCGCTTTTTGTCATGCTTTAGTTTGTGTATGAAGGTCTATAGTAGGGTATTGGTCTGTGCCAATTGTCCTTCTAGAACGTCTAATTAAGCCTTGAATGATCGAACTTCTCCACTAGACTCATGTTTGGAAGATTCCTTACTTAAGTCTTCATTGTGCAAGGATTCCTTATCTATAGCTTCTTGTTCGATTGGAGGCTCTAGCTCCGGAGGAAGTTCCGTCTTTGCCTTAGTTCTTTTATGCCTTGCTTTAGCCATCTCTCAACAATCCATCTTTATACTTCACTAGAACTGAGGAAAAAGCTTCGATACCAAATTGTAAGCCATGAATTTTTCCTTTCCAATTTACTATATTAGCTCGTTTATCCAACCACTATAGCCTTGGCCTTAGTTAAGTTCTCTCACCAAAATTTCTATCTACTATACTAGCTCTTACTTGGTTCTACTTAGTTTCAACTATTTACTGCATGAGCAACAAAGCATTACCTATCTGTCCACGGATTCCCACACTCTCTCTCAATTAGATTTAAGGTTTAGCTATAGTCCCCACAGGCATGAGCAGTCAAGCACACCAAACCTCCAGGTTCCTAACATCCCTTGGTATAACAAGAGTTGATATAGGACCCTTTAAATCCCAAACCTTGGATGAAAAACTTGCTTCAAGAAATTGGGGGGAAACACTGTGGCCTAACAGCCCAGTATGGGTACCCCTACTCCCTCAATTCCATCCCGCAAGAAAGGCCTAAGCCCCTAAAAAGGGCAAGGATCAATGAGCCGCAAGGTACTTAAGTGGGGCACCACTTTACATAAGCTAGGAGCACCATAGTCGGTTTCCCTTCTGGGAGTGGGAATTGCTCTTGAGTACTTTCTTGGGTGGCCCCTTCGGCACCACTTGAGTCTATGTTCACTCCCACCCAAGGCCCTTAAGCCCCAACTTTAACCTCAAGTTAGTTTGGAAACATTACTGGAGAGTACCTTCAAGATTGCTTCTTGGACCACACTATCTCTATTGTACTTTTGGAACCCTCTATAGCCCCCTTAGGAGACACGTGCTTTTGTCTTTCACCTCATGACCTGTATTAGTTTTAAACTCGGTCTCGGACTCAATCTTGGACTTGACCTCAGATTCGGTCTCAGACTCGATTTCGGACTTAATCTCAGACTCATCTCAGACCTGACCTTGGACTCTATCTTGGACTTGATCTTGGACTCAGTCTTGGACCCGATCTTGGATCTCAGACTCGATCTCAAACTCGGTTTCGGACTTGGTGTCAAACTTGGTCTCGGATTTGGTTTCGGACTTGATCTCAGACTCGGTCTCAAAATCAATCTCAAAGTCAGTCTCAGACTCGATCTCATCAGATGAACTCTTTGTTATTTTGGTTGTGCTTTTGGCCAATAACACCTCAGGGAGTTGGTTCCTTACAAGAAAACATAGACCCTTTGGTAGGGATTGAGTCAAAACCGAACAAGGTCGAATAAACTAAAGTAGAATCAGTTTCTTAAGCAGTTCCCAAGTACAAACCAAAGCCCCCACCAGTCTTCAAGGGAGTGAAAAACTCTAAGATGGTGGAGGATTAGTTTTACAATATAGAAGCATTGCAGTTATCAAGCTTGGAAAAGGTCCCATATGCAAAACTATATTTAGTAAATAATGCTAAGTCTTTGTGGAGAATAACAAAGGCCAATGAAGGACTAATGGTCACTTGGAATGATGAAGGCAAGGAACAATACAACTTATGTTCTTCCAAATACTACTCTTGAATGGGTTTATAGCCAAAAGGATACTTGTCACAGATATGGGTGACATGGATGTGTTCCATGCCTTCAGGTTTATAGGCTTGGGCTTGAGGTGAGGTGATGCATTGAAATTTAACTAACTATAAGGAAGCATTAGATGTAGCTATTAAAGTGTATTTCAATGATAACATGCAAAAAGGGAACACAATATATTTGGGGTTTACATTGAGCAAAGGAGCCAAACTAAAGGGGGTATATGGCAAAAGGAAATTCAAAATAAGTTTCTCTAGATTTTGGGAAGGTAGATCCAGTGGCTAAAGAGCAAGTACGTGGGGAAGTCAAGTAAAAAGGGATAAACCCATTGATAAGAAAATAAAATTTGCTAGCAACATGGGAAAGAATATACATTTCAATTGTGGTGAAGCAAGACACTTTTTGAGAGAATGTCTTTACCCGAAAAAGTCCAGAGTCAATATAGCCATCAAGTTGGGTGAAGTCCAAATTGAGATATATAATTCAATCCTTAACTCAAAATTACTCATTACACAAGCAATTTTGGTAGAGAGTCATTTGCGACATCTACTAGCCCTCCAAGGGAAGCTCAAAGGTAACTTTGTTAAGTTTCTTATTAATATGGGTGCTTTAGATAATTTTATGGCTGCAAACATAATCTAGCAAGCCAGACTAATGGTGTAGTGGCTGGGTGAACCAAAGACTATAAAGTTTATTTAAGGTAGCTAAGCACCAATGAAGTACTTCAACAAGCAAGAGTCAAAATAGAGACATGGAAAGTGGATATGGATTTTACTATGTTAGATATGGTGAGATTTGATGTGATCTTCAAGATGGATTAGTTCAATTAATTTGTGGTAGCCTTGCATGGATAAGGTAAAAACCTTATGGCACTAGCGAATGCCTGAGGAGAACAATCCAAGGTCTAAAGGTAGGGTAATGTAAAGCTAAAGACTCCTGCTTGAACCTAATGTTCATGAAAGGACAATTCACTAAAGGAACCAAGGTAGTATTTTTGTGTGCTTACTCTTAATGGGGAGTGACAAGAAAATAGGAATAGATGATATACCTTTAATGATACAATAGGTATTAAACTAATTTCGTGATACTATGCCGGAGGAGTTACCGACAGAGTTATCCTCCACATGACTAATAGAACATAAAATTGAGTTAATCGAGGGTGATAAGGTAGTGGTTTGTCCCCCCTATCAGTTGAATGAAAAGGAACTTAAGGAGCTCAAGTGCCAACTTAAGAAGTTGGTGGATAAAAGGTATGTTAGGTTGAGCAAGTCGTTGTATGGGGTGTCGGTGTTATTTGTGAAAAAGAAAAATGCCTCTATACACATGTGGATAGACTATTCGTTGCTCAACAAGTATACAAAGAAGAACAAATACCTTTTACCAAAGATTAAGGACATATTTGATATGTTGGGAAAGGCTAAATACTAAAAATGGGATACAAGAAAGATTGACACATGGAAAGTGTTGTAACACATTAAAGTGTTAGGAACAAGTCTGAGATGGGACCTGAGAAGGAGTCCGAGGTGGAGTCCGAGATAGACCTAAGATGGACCCAAGATGGAGTCTGAGATGGAGTCTGATATGGATCTGAGATGGACTCGAGATGGAGTCTGAGATAGAGTTGAGATGGAGTCTAAGATGGACCTAAGATAGAGTCTAAGGTCGAGTCCGAGATCTAGTTCGAGATCTAGTCCGAGATCGAGACCGAGACTAAGACTGAGACCAAGATTGAAACCAAGAGTGCGACCAAGACCGAGCCTAAGACTGTGTCTGAGTCCGAGTCTGAGTTTGATTCTGAGTTTGATTCCAAGTCCGAGTCTGATTCCGAGTCCGAGTCCGAGTCCGAGTCCATGTCCGAGTCTGAGTCCGAGGGCGAAAGCCCAAAACATTCATCTCCCAGACAATAGGGGGTTTGGTGAGCTCCAAAAGTATAGTAAAGGGAAGACTCCAATAGAGCCAATTTGGCCAAGAAAGGCTAATGTGACCAAGGAAGGTTATACCTACATAGTAGATGATAATATAACCATTAAGAAGTCCAAAACTAGAATGAATATAAACAAACAAGTGAAGTAACTTGGTGAAGTATTTAAGAGTTGGCTCTAGCTCCCTTGGGAGATTGAATGGCTAATGCTCCCAATCCAAGTGTGGGTGGAACCACTTACTTGGATACTTGGTGTGGTTTATTAAAACCTTACTCTAGCTATATGGCTAGGGCACCTAAGAGCAGAAGGTGGAGAGAGTACCCACAAGGCTTGTGTAAGGCCACAATGTTTCAAAATGACATGGAAAACCAGGATTTAAAGAAATTTCCTCATCACTCAATATAATAATTTTATCTCCACTAGCATAAATGTTAGCAAAGTTAATGCCTTAACTACATATCCTCTCCATCCAACAATTTACTCCAAGTGCTAATAGATCAATTGACAAGCTTTAGCAAATAAACACTATAACTCTTTTCTAACTCCTCAATGGGCAAACCCTTAAAGAAACAAGGTACCAACTTAAGTTTAGCATAATAGATCACCATTAAGAATTTAGTCAAAGCTATTATAATGCTATTACATGTAAATAAACTAATTTCACCATCAATTATTTTGGGGTTAATCATTGTAACCAAACAACTTTGTAAAGACATTACTTATTATCATATGGATATGATATAAAATCACAATGACTTGATCATCAATTGAGCAACACCATGGGCAATACCTATGTCATTACTTCAAAAGTTTATGTGAGTATCAAATGTCAACTCAATTCAATAAAATATAATATAAATACCACACCCCACTGATAGAGATTTATAACACCCAACGCCATTAACTTTTGTTTACAATATAGACAAGCTCATGCCACTCTTTATTTGACAAAACTCAAAACTAATCCAACACCAAGTTACTCAAGGAGCAATAGTGAGGTTCCTCAGAAAGAATTGAGCATTATAACCTTAATTTCCAATAGCAAACTTAAACAAAATGGTTTAGCGCTTCACCGCTATCTATCCCATAACTCAACATTTGTAAGACCATTATTTTCAACATGCATTAAGGTGGGGACTCTTAATTGCATGATGTGAACACAAGCAATGAGTCACACTGTAAGCAACTAATTTTTCTATTCTACTTAGTCACTTAACCACACCTCTGACCACTTGAAGGAGTCTCACTCACAACCTCCATATGTCCTATTTTGGACTTGGGCTTGCTAGCCTCAAGAATGGCATCCATGCCACTTAACCTTTGCACTTAGTCCAAGTGCTCCACGTGTCCGATCCCATGACCGACACCCCAAGGTACCACCGACATATTGGCCCGTTACGCTAAGGCTATGCCCATTCACCTTGGTCACATCGGTGGTCTGACACCACCTACATACCAGTCCCGTCTCTCAAAGACTGGGCCATCCATCCATGAGTGATCATCCCAGATCCACTCCTTAGCATTTTTAGGATGCCCATAGACATGGGGAATAGCCTTCCCCAATATCCCCTTTCCGGTCCTCACCAAATCCCTTTTTGCCCATGGCCGTGTTCGCCAATACTGCCACTAGACCAAGTCCCACAGGCCCAACCACTAAGTCCCACGGTCCTTTGGGACTTCCTCCTCATATGACCGTATCCTTGGTCTCTACACTATAAGATGGCTCCTTTTCCTTTTCACAGTCTGGGACCTTGGGGCAACATTTTGGAACACCGTGGCCTTATGCAAGCCTCGTGGGTACTCTCCCCGCCTTCCGCCTTTGGGTGCTCTAGCCGTGGGCTTAGAGCGAGGTTCCGTTGAGCCACACCCGGTATCCAAGTAGGTAGTGCCACCCACACTTAGACTGGGAGCATCGGCCAGTCGATCTCCCGGAGGAACTAGAGCCAGCTCTTGAACACTTCACCAAGCTACCCCGCTTGTCAGTCCGTGTTCACTCTAGTCTTGGACTTCCCAGTGGGCAGCTCATCACCCAACACTAGGTACAGCCTTCCAGGGCCAAACTGGCCTTTCTTGGCCAAACTGGCTCCACTGCAGTCCTCCCCCTTACTATACTTTTGGAGCTCACCAAACCCCCCAGGGTCTGGGAGGAATGCTTTGGGCTTTCACCCTCTCAGACTCGAACTCGGACTCGGACTCGGACTCAGATTCAGACTTGGACTCGGACTCGGACTCGGGCTCAGGCTTGGTCTTGGCCTCGGCCTCGGTCTTGGTCTCGATCCCGATCTCGGTCTCGGTCTCGATCTCAGTCCCGGTCTCGGTCCCGGTCTCGGTCTTTGTCCTGGTCTCGGTCTCGACCTCAGACTCCATCTCGGGTCCATCTCGGACTCCATCTAGAACTCAGTCTCGGTCCATCTCGGACTCCATCTCGGTCCATCTCAGACTCCATCTCGGACTCCATCTCGGGTCCATCTCGGACACTTCCACGTATCATATGTTGGTCCTTTTGGGTCCCTTTTTAGAGCCTCGCTTATTGCTCGCTTCGTGCTCATTCCTCGAGCACTTTGTTGGGAGTTCCACTCTTGCTCTTGACCTTTCCAGTTGGAGCTTTTAGTCCAAACGCGTTATGCTCGTTTGGCTTTCGCTTCGGCCAGTACCACGTGGCACCCTTCTGGCTTCACTTTGGGGCCTAGGGATTTTGTGTCTCACAACTCCATCACCCATAAACAAAGTTCGATGTCCTCATCGAACAGTAAACCCCCTTTTATAAAGTAACACTTGCATGTATTACCATTTCCATCCTTGGCACCTAGCCAAAATTTGTTTATGGTTTGACATTGAAGGCTCACCATGCCTTGTCCATCCTCTAAGGAGTATAGTTTCTCCAACTTAGAGACTTATTCGACCACTTGTGGTGGTTTTCTCCGTTTATTGATTTAGTCCTCGTTAAACCCGTTAGAGGCACGTCCTCTATCTCAATCTCACTACTCCTTCTCGAGTAGTCTCAGTTTCCACCGATTGAACGTTTGCACTTTGGAAATTTTACTTTTTGACTTCTTGAAGTCAATTTCCTAGATGTCTCTAACACCTTACTTTGCATATATTGTGCAACTCCACTTCCCCATCCTAGGAAGTTCTCTACTTGAGGGCACCATCATCTTCTCTTCTATTTTGTGCCATTTTGGGCACTAAGTTCTAGTTATCATACTTTGTGCTAGGGTTGTCCATGGCCCTATTATTTGGCTACCTTACTACTCCCTCCCTTGGAGCTTCCACTTTTGCCAAATTGGAGCAATTAGGAATCCATCCTTAGAAACACATTGTCTTTCCCACAATTCGTTAGCACCCAACACATTAGTGTTCCTGGCCTAACTTTGCTTTTTGGATTCTTTCCTATGATTCCCATGGCTCTTTTCTTAGCCACTAGTCTTTTGCTCTTATCTTTGATTGCTACACCTAGTAACATCGGATCACTACCTAGGTATCCCTTCGGTTCTATAGCAAAGATTTTGCTTTGCCAAGTCCAAAGGGTGTTCACCCCTAGTATGTCTCTTTAGGATTTTCTACTATGGTTTCTATCCTTGGCCCAACTTTGTGACCCTCCCATGGGTCTTTTATAGAGACTACTTTCTTCAAACTCACTATACCATCGCATAGTCATAAATCATTTCCCTTAGGTGTTCTTCCCACTTGGTCACCTTGACCAAGCCACACCATCATCAATAGTTTAAACCAACACTTTGAACTAAGAACTTTATCCTTTAACCTCACAAAGACTTTGTCCTTGTTTTTAGCCATAAGATCACCTAGTGATCACATTTTGGCACCTTAATAGGTTTACCAATAGGTATTAGGTTTTCTAGACTTTTAAGTTGTTAACCATGACCCCGGGGGCATCCCCCACATTTGGCGGTGCACCCAAGCCAGCCCTTTTAGCTAAGGGTCCATAGCAACTGAGATTGGGTGTCCCCATCTCATTCACCATGTCCTTGGTGCCACTTGCACCAAATGTTCAAGTTAGATATGCCGAGCCACACTAAACAATCTAACCGTGCATCACGACTCCAAGGCATCCCTCGCTTGGCTGTGTGCCCAAACCAGTTTCCTCATTGAGAGTCTATGACCACCGAAAAATGAGTGTCCTTATATTCTAAACCATCACCACGCCCTAGTGATTTGGGACTCGAACCCAACCTCCGTATATGCATTTACGGATGGCATCACACAAGATGCCTGGCGTGACTCCCCACGCCGGTGCACCAACTTATACTTAAAGCGCGCTATAGATCACAGCTTAGGAACCTAGTTCCTCTACACTGCCAAGTCCTCTCGCTTGACAAGTCTATGATCATGCATGGACTCCTCCATGCTCGGCCCCATGGGCTATCCCTTTTGAAGTTAGCACCTTCAACTAGGGGATTTGTTCCCCTGACTCGCCAATCTCACTTAGCAAGTCATCTGGCCACCGTAATATAGTTTATGCATAAACGTGAAAGTCCTTAACCATCGACTTTTGTTCAAAGCCCTCTCTTTGAACACTCGGGAACTACTTCCCCAACCTTGATAGCCTCGCCTCATAGCCAGCTTCAAGACCACGCTTCTACTGCGCCACTTTGATTTTGCGCGCTCTAGGAACCATTTACACTTGGCTTTTTAAGTACTTATCTACCTAGAATTGTCTTTGGGAAACTCTAGGAACTCTATTCCTTAGCTTGCTAAGGCTTCTCCTTTGCAAGCTCCCTACTCACCATATGGTCCAACATGAATAATTCCACATTTTAGACTTTCCATGGCACCGTAGTTGCTAATAACAACATCCTCGAGCACCCTCTTGATTTTCCATTCCCAACTTGCATAACCATCGTTAGTTATGCCCTTCGATTTCTATGGTTCAATTCCATCCCAATACTACTTGCCTTTTGGCCCCATATGTTTCCTTTAGTTATTCTCCTCCAGACTAGAAGGATAGCTTTGCACATTTTACCATGCCTTAACAAGTATTCATAAAAATGAACCTACCCGATAGCTTAGGGAGTGGTTCCTCAATTTGGGCATGCTCAACTTATAATCCCACACATCGGGATTACTGTTGCTACTTATGGCCCTCGATATGCCCATCATTAAACTTGCCAAAATCTTATCTTTGGCTTTGTTCAAATCAGGTAAACAGATTCCTCCCGTCTCCACAACTTTGGAAGTTTGGATGGCATCTCCTATCCATCATTTGCTAAGGACTTAGTCCCTTGAGCCTTATCTATTGCTCTCGTGACACTAAACACCACGGGGATGGTCCAAAGTTGAGTTGAGCTCACGAGTTGAGCTCAATTCAACACAAGTCAATGTAAGTCAATGTAGTCAACTATAACTCTTACAAAGAAAATCTATGTTAAAAAAATTAAGGTTCTGACAAACTTTAAAATATTAAAATATATGAATACCTAGGTCAAAAGTTTCTACTAGATTGAGTTATTTAGAAAATATTAAGTTCATGAGAACCTATCTATTTTCTTACTAAAGACTATCTTTACAACTATCATATTTTGATTTTCTTACAATTCAATAATATGAATCAAGATAAATTTTTTGAAGGGTAGCCATTAATAGTGTATAATGGTAAGGCAATATATATTTACATAAAATTCATTAATTCTAGAGTTCTTAAGTAAAATAAAATACCTGTAAGTAAGAGTTGTAGGGCAAATCAATGTGAGAATATTAATTTCCTTTCATTATCACAATCTTCATATTACACTTCTAGTCCTTATTAGAATGTAAAGACCATTATATAGTAATTCATATAAAAAACTCTTACTACTACTTACTTGCCTATAGCACAATCCTCCTATATGAGAAAACTAAGGTATATTTTTGGGATGAATCCCCACTAGCATTTTTTGAGAGTCATTTGTGAACAATAATAATAGAAATCAAAATATTTTAAAAGACTCAAAAGTGATATCACATCAAAGAATCAAGTTTATCTACATTTCCAAGATTGAAAGGTAATCTCACATAAGAGAATGCATGTGGGCCCGTATGCTTGCATACTCTGCTACTATAATATAATTTATATTTCCTTGTGTATTTTTCTAGAAAGTTCAAGTGTAGAAAAAAAAATATATAGATGGTCATTAAAATGATAAATATTCTAGCATGTGTATCTAGAATTCTAGAAGCTCTTCTATTCATAAATAGACTATGATTTTGAAATCTCATTTCTGAGATAGACATTTCAAGAATCTGAGTATTATTAGTGTCATAATAAATAAACCTTATTCCCAAGACTAAAAATTAATATATAAATGCCAAAAAAGTTAGTTATTATAGTATTTTTATTATCCTTACGCTCCTAAAAAGTTTAATATAGAAATGGCTCAAAGGAAAGTCATTACTACTCGTCTATAAGTCCCTAACATCTCATATCACCATAACCATATTACAATCTTCTTTCTATTAAAGGTTTTTATAAAGTCAAACTAAAGCTTCCTATATACAAAATTTTGAATATTGTTACTAAAGAGTGATTACCTTCAATGCTTCAAGAGCAGTGCCATATGTTTTTGCAAGATCTTGCTCTTGGTATGGCAAGACTACTTAAAAGCACAAAATGCTATTATATTCAATGTCTAATATGTTACTTTTTTTTTGGACAAGACAAATGTCTTCGTTACAAAATTTTCTTAAATTGCCTAACAATGGGTGTAGAAAGTGTGGATGTACAATAAATTCAAGAATAAATTATAGACACATACCCACTATTTCTTCATGGTGAGGAACAACATCCCCATGGGAAACAATGCATTAGCTAGTGTAGAATATGGGTTTTTTAGGCTATTGACAAAGTCAATGATGGGGAGTTTTCTCAAGTTGAAGTCTATTACACCCAATCCATAGAAGATCTCACTCTTGATTTAGTGGGAATTAATGAACAAATTGAGAGTTTAATTCTAAGATGCCTAATATGCCTTTTTTTTCTTGGGTCAGGACATTTTTAAGGGCTTTTATAATTTTCTTGAGCATTGCCACAACTGCTACATAATTAGTGTTATCACTTCATATAATTGTTGATAAGATATTGAAGGATGAGATGACAACACACAAACATTACAAATTGATGGTTGCATGTGAGAATACCAATTTGCAATTATGGAATATGATATTAACATTGATAACTAACACTGACATTATTACTGATGATTATGTATTATATATGATAGGATTTTCTTCTCAAGTAAGGATTCATTTAACTTTCTTCTATGTCATCATCAACATGTCATTTCCTTCTATGCCTCCGTCTATATTGGGATTGTGCTCACTTCATTTGCTAAGCCATAGCCTTTGCATAATTTAATAGACTTCTAAAACCTCCAACTCTAAAAACTCAAGGTGAGTGTGATATATAAAACAAAACTAAATATGTTATGAAATCTTAATAAATATAAATTACCTCCTTGAGGTTAGAGGTAACTCTAAGCCAGTGTTTAAATAAATGATGTTTTTAATAGCAAACACCAATCTACTAGAATTATATGCTAACTCCACCATATAACCATTACTTATTGTGCAATCAGTCACAATACTATCTAGTGAGTAATAGAGCTCAAGCAAAACTTGCATTGCTGATGGAGTTTCAAATCAATACCTAGGAATGTATTGCAAATCTACTCAACCACAAGATTCAATATGATGTTAGTGGCACTATTGAGCTCACCCGAGGCCAGAAACTGCCCGAGGTGGCCAGCCCGACCTCGACCTCGAGCAGTTTTCGGGTCTGGGGGCCCGAGGTTATTTGAATAACCTCGGGCCCTCGAGGCCAGAAACTGCCCGAGGTGGTGAGCCCGACCTCGACCTCGGGCAGTTTTTGGGTCCGGGGGCCCGAGGTTATTTGAATAACCTCGAGCCCTCGAGGCCAGAAACTGCCCGAGGTGGCAAGCCCGACCTCGACCTCGGGCAGTTTCCGGGTCCAGGGGCCCGAGGTTATTTGAATAACCTCAGGCCCTCGAGGCCAGAAACTGCCTGAGGTGGTGAGCCCGACCTCGACCTAGGGCAGTTTCCGGGTCCGGGGGCCCGAGGTTATTTGAATAACCTCAAGCCCCTGAGACCAGAAACTACTTGGCTTATACCCTATATTATTTTATCAATAACATAAGATACATTTATATTGTATGTATATTTTTTTAAAATTTTTACATGATGGTATATATAGCACCTTTCAATATGTAAGTTATTTGACAATTAATATTAGTTTTCCCATTTATATAGAAAGGATGCATTCTAAACAAGATTTCATACATATTTTGGATTCATGACAGAACTTTAAAGAGTATAAATCTGGTATGTTGCATTATTATATTAAATATATTGTACTATTTTAATCTATGAATGGATGAATCCATATCCATAAATTTGTTTTGTATTGTGTATGAACCTAAATTATAGGCATATGCTCTAAATGTCATTGAGCAGTATTTGTATGTATGGCTAAAACTCAACTCATATTGAGAATCAAAACTATGTCATTGAAGAATTATCATTATTAACATCACCTAACACTAAAGATTTGACAAACTATTGATATTTTACATGTGATCGGATATCTTGCATCTCCATGCTAAAGCAGAATGTTATTACTATCATCACTAACAATCAAACTTCACGTGCTGAAAACCTTTTCTTGGATTTGTGTGCATGCAATAGACAACAAAACATATGATAATACTCTCACACTTACACATATTAGATATGCTATAGTATTTAAATTCATTTGTACATTGTTATTATTCTTCTTATTGATCTCCTTAAATCTCAATTTATGTTTCACTATAGATTTTTACAAGTAGCATAAGGGAGATAGAGAACTCCAAAACCTATAAAGAAGGATGAAAAAGTTCTTCTACATTTTTGAGATCACCCACCGCTTTTGTTTTCTTAAAATCATGTTTCTAAAAGTTTTTTATGTTGCCATTTTTATCTTCATCTTGGCTTTATTTTGTTAGAGGTTGTGATCTGCAACAATACTAGTATGGTTGTTGCTTGGTGTTTTATCTTTCTAGTGTTGGCAAGGGTAGAAAGATAAAACATAAACCGAACTTTATAGAGATTCAAATTTATGGATCTCCAATCAAAGTGTTTAAGCTAAAGTGAATGTGAAGAAAGACTATAGTTAGTACTTCTTCTTGAGTAAGCCCATCGTCTTGGGCACTCCGTCGTGTCCCGCAAGAGGTCTGTCATGACACTCTTCTAAGGCTACCTTCCTTAGTTCCCCTTCTGGAACATACACCCTCGTTTGCTTGTAATAAATGAGTCTGTTGTGTTTTGCATAGCCCGTTTTCTCTTCAGTTGGCAGCTTACCTCTCTGGTGAGCTTCCCGTGCCTCTAGATTCCTCAGCAACACTTCTTGTGCTAGACCATCGTTTTTGTATGCAGTCCGCACATCATCCCAAAAGGTTGCTGTCGCGCTGGATATCACCAACTTCAAGCTCACTTTTCGACTTAGTGCATCTACCACAATGTTGCTCTTCCTAGGCTTGTACAAAACCTCGCAATCAAACTCGGCCAAAGTATTGGCCCACCAACCTTGTTTCCCTCTCAAATCGGGCTGTGACAAGAAGTGTTTCGTTGCCACATTGTTCATGTAAACCTTGAAATGTTTCCCAAGGTAGTGTTGCCACTCCTTGAGCGCTTTGACCACCGCAAACAATTCCTTCTCATGGGCAGGCCACTTCCGTTGAGCCTTGTCCAACTTCTTCGAGAAGAACGGTACTGGGTGGTTATCTTGCTTCAAAATTGCGCTCAACTCAAAGTCTGAAACATCCATTTCTACCTCAAAGTCCTTACCAAAGTCTGGTAACGCCTGACCAAACCTCAAGCTTACTTTTGCATTGCCTTTAATTCAATCCAAGAAAAGTTTATGAGAGAGTATAGCAATGACTATTTGAACTAATAGACTAATCCCTATAGTCTTGATTGATCCACTTATAAATATGCCTAAGAAGGATCCATTAGTGCCATGCTAAACAATTATGAACTAGCCTATTCGCCACTCATAGCAAACCCAGCGGAGGTTTACTTTTTCCCATGGTACATAGAACAATTCACAGAATCACCAATAGGCTAACATTAATTCTGTCAACTCAAAGTGTAACCTTGAATTGCTAATGTGCCTCACTTACGAGCCCAAGCACAAACTTGTGCAAACAGAACAACTCAATCTTTCTTATGAGCCCAAGAGCAAGCTCACATAATATAGTATAAAAGGTAACCAAAATCCATACCTAAGGAACAAATACAAAATTTTAGCACCCAAACGTGTATCCATTCGGATCATTGTTTTCATCTCTACATATGTAATAAGACTAGTTACCCAGTCTCATTAGATAGTACTTGCTGAGATATATTCTTTGATGCTAAATGTAGCACACATGGTTTTCACTCTTTATTCTATGGTGATTTATCATAGGATAACCATAAAGTAGAACGTAAACCCTTTATATGCCATGTGTCATATTCCATGTGCCACATGCTACATGTTCAAAGGACAGCAGAGTGGAACCTAAGTTTTAGGGTTTTGGGCCATTAAATGAAGGAACAGAGCCAAACTTCTAAGCGTGGAGCCAAGGAGTGACAAAACCGGATCATGGAGCAATTTTGAAGTATACAGTCTAAGGAGTGAAAGGTCACGAGCACGAAACAACTTAGAACAGTCCTAGAGCATCTAGTATCCCAATGCCAGAACTAGTATGCAAAATGGAGCCAAATAAAGTTTGGTGTTATTTCAGCATACTAGTGGTCTAATATGAGAATATAGGTATTCCACCAACTAACATGGTATAAAACTTAGGCTTAGCCCTAAGTCGGACACAGAACAAAGACAAGCACACAAGCAGAAGTTACAATATACCTCAAGTTGGTCGGCCATACCCACCTTCCCCCATTCTTCCTTGGCCTTCCCCCCTAACCCCTCCCCCCCCCCCCTTCTTGGAGGAATATATGCTTTGGACTTTCATTCTTAGCCACCCCTAATACCAGGAGTTAGTCTCTAGGACTAACTTGAAATTTACTAAATATGGAATGGAACTAAATTGTGGGGATGGTCCAAAGTTGAGTTGAGCTCAATTCAGCACAAGTCAACTCAAGTTAACATAGTCAATAAGAAGTATTACAAAGGAAATCTAAATTGAACAAATGAAGGTTCTAGCAAACTTTAAAATATTTAAATACGTAAATATTTGAGTTAAAAGTTTCTATAAGATTAAATTGTTTAAAAAAGACAAAGTTCATGAGAACCTATCTTTTATAAAGCTATATTATTTTATTATGACAACTGTTACAGCTGTCATATTTTGATTTGACTACTTAATATTTTGAATACTTTTACAGCTATAGATACTATTCCTTCATTCAAAAGATTTTTTAAGGTTCTTGAGAAGATGGGAAGCAAGGAAAATACAAGATCTGTGAGTAAGAGTTGTAATGCAAAAGAATGTGAAAATACTAATTTTGTTTCACTACCACAATCTCCATATTACACTCTTGGTCCTTACTACCCATCTGGGAATGTGAAGACCACTATCATGATAGATAAAAATGCTTCTGTTACTTCTGAAATAATAGTCCAGAGCAAAAGAAATGAAGAAATGAAAAGCACAGTGGAAAGCATCAAAAAATCTACTTTATAAAAGTTTCCATGACATTTGTAATTTACATATTAATTCATATTAAAAACTCTGTTGCCTGTCTATATTGCAATCCTCTCATATGATAAGACCAAGGTATATTTTTGCAATGAATCCTCATTAAAAGTTTTCAGGAGTTGTTTGTAAATAATAATAAAAGAAATCGAAATCTTTCGAAAGACTCAAAAGTAATATCATATCAAAGAATCAACTTTATCTACATTTCCAAGATTGAAAGGCAATCTCACACGAGAGAATGGTAGCGTGCCAACATGCTCTGCCACTATAATGTAGTTTATATTTCCTTGCAGTCTATTTCCTTAGACATTTGGCATGTGTAAAAAAAAATATATGTGTAGTAAAGTAGGATTTCATCATAATGATAGAGCATATGTATACACGATAATCTAAAATTCTAGAAGCTCTTATGTTTACAAGCAAGCTAGTATTATGAAGCCCTATTTCCAAGATTGACATTTAAAGAATCTGAGTATTGTCAGTGTCATAATAAATAAACCTCATTCCCAAGACTAAAACTTAATATGTAAACTATTTAGAAAAGCTATAGTTATCATAGTTTTTTTGTTCTCCTTGAGCTCCTTGGAAGTTTGTATTAAAATGGCTCGAAGGAAAGTCATTGCTACTCGTACTTGGCCCCTTAGCATTTCATATCAATCTCCATTTGCATCCCTAAGTTCTACTAACATTCCACCTTCACCTCCACATAACAATCCTTTTTTTGTTGAGGGCTCTAGTGAAGCTAAATTAGAGCTCCCTATATGTGAAATTCCGAATCTTGCTACTAGAGAGGGATTGCCTCTAGCGCTTCAAGAGCAATGCCACATGTTTTTGCAAAATCTTGCTCATGACATGGCAAGACTACTTGAAAGCATAGAATGCTATTACATTTGGTGTCCAATATGTTAATTTTTCTTGGACAAGACAAATGGTTCTATGGGTTTACAAACTTTTCTTGAGCACTATATGAATTGCCTAATAGCGGGTTTGGAAAATATGCATATGTGGATGTACGATAGATTCAAGAATGAATTACGAACACATACCCACTATCGCTTCATGGTGAAGAACAACATCCTCTTGGGAAACACTGCATCGGCTAGTGCAAAATATAGGGTTTTTAGGCCACCCTACAGTGGAATGTAAGATCTAGAATTACTTTACTATACTATAGTATTGTCACTATTAAAAGAAAAAATATAATAAAATGATATTAGATAACATACTTTGTTTTAGAAGGTGCTATCGTATCATATACAATTGTTTACAAAATGTTGAAGGAGGAGATAGCAACACACAAGCGTTACAAAGTGATGGTGGTAGGTGAGAATGATAATTTGCAATTATGATATTTGACACTGACACTGACATCTGACACTTTTACTGACATTTAACACTTTCACTGACATTTGATATATAATAAGCTTTTCATTTTATATAAGGATGCAATTAACTTTCTTCTGCCTCATCATCAACATAATGATTTCTTTTATACTTCCTCTTATATTGGTATTGTGGGGAAGATTCATCTTGCATATGTTGAGCCATAGCTCCTGCATAGTCAAGGAGACTTCCAAAGCCTCCAATTCTAGAAACTTTAGGTGACAGTGATCTATAAAATAGAATTAAACATATATTGAAATTTTAATAAACATAATTTACCTTTTTGAGGTTGGAGGCAACTCACAAAATCCTCTGAGCTGGTGTTTGAAGAAATGATGTTCTTCAATAGCAAACACCGACCTACCAGAGTCATGTGTTGCCTCCATTATAGAACCGCTACCTGCTGTGCAATCAATCACAACACCATTTGGTGGGCAATAGAGCTCAAGCAAGACTTGCATTGCCAATGGAGTTTGAAATCAATACTTTGGAAACGTGTTGCGGATTTGCTCATCCACAAGGTTGGGTATGCTGTTAGTGGAACTATTGTACCCAAGCAAAACACATGTTGCACATTTGCTATCATGAAACCCATCATGTGTATTTCTACGGAAGGTATGATAGGTCCACATCATAACCTGAAAAATAAAAATGTTTAGAAATTAGATAAAAATATAAAATACATACTCACCTTTTCAAACTTCCCTTGGACGCCCCTCATATCGACACCAATAGGATCCATGATGCATTCGGAAGAGAATGATTTGAAATGAACTTTTGCTACATATGTCATAAGCTCATACATCCAGTTGGGGTAGTTTGGTAAGATGAAGATGACATGGCCAACTTTGAGCATAAATGCTTTGGACAATAAGAATGCATTGGGTATGTGGTCAAGTGTGAGAAAGTTCCAATCCTCAACTTTCCCATCGATATCTGAAAGACCATCTGGAAAGTCGAAGAGAATGAAGTCTGCAATTGGAAGCAAGGGCCTTTGTATCTTTTGGCACTAACAGTTGAACTGACGCCGTATATCCATGTTGATGTTGTCTTCCATGAAAGATGTCAACAATCTACTGTAAGAGCTAATAAAGATACCCACAATGCCTCGTTGTGTTATTGGGGATACAGGACGAACCTATAAAGGAACTAAGTGAATGAAAAAAGCAATAAATAATATGCTACCATCATATGCCGTGTTGTCGATGAGAATTCCTCCAACTCCTCTTCACGAGCATCTCGTCGAGCTGGAATAAAATTACTACTAACAGTCATTGCTGCAAAAAACATGTATTACCACCTTTAGTTTGTAAAATTCACTTTTGCTTACCTCATGGTTGACGTGATATTCTATGAACCACTTAATCATCATTATTTACTGGTAGAACTTGATCCGAATCTTGGTTGTTTGATGGTTGAACTGGAGCTTGATCCTAGCTGTTTGGTGGTGGAACATGAACTTGATCTGGAGCTTCCTCATCCTCATCTCCATTGTCACTTGCATTGCCATCGTTACTAGCATTGACAACTTCCTCGCGATCTAGTATAAAGGTCTCCTTCCCTAGGAGCTCCAACTCCCAAGGGCATTCTATCTTCCATGCCTTCGGAACTCTCACAAACATTGTTGGGTATATTCTTCCATCCCTTACACCCTTTGTAACAAGTCAAATGCAAACTGGTGTCTCAAATGGCATGCCTCTATATCAAAGATACCTGTAAACAATATATATTTAAAAAAAGTCTTAGAAATCATATTATACATGTAAGTTATACATCGCATGAAATAAGGTTGACCATGTTAGCAATCATAAATTGTTGTCCTTGTAAACTTCTTTGGCAGCCACCCCTCTTCAATCCCTTCCAATGATGTGTTGATGTAGGTGTCGAAATACATGAATGTGCCATCTGAATCGTCACTAATGTGTGGTGCTAAGAACTTATCACATTCACTTATAGTTTACATAATATAGACAACCCTTCTCATTATATTCTCAAATAGTTCTGGCAGTCCTTTCTTTTTGTTCATCAAGCAGATATTGAGGAACTCCAGAGTCTCTATTTGTTGTTTATATGGAAGTTTTGATTTTGCGATATTGTAAATCATGTCATCTGGAGTTTTGTTCATTGCAAAAGTAATATATGCATAATTGAAAAACATTAAGTGTGATAAGAAACTTACATTCATGAGAAGAAATTTCGGCTATAATCTCTAGCCACTCTTTTGGCCTGCAATTGTTTGCTATGCATACTAGTTTCTTCAACTTTGAAGACTTTGCATGCTGAATTTTGTGCTTAATTTGTATGAACTCAGCTGAGAGCCCTTCCCGACTCTTCTCCGGATATGCCAGTTCGTAAGCATCTTGTTTGACCTTCACCAAAGGCTAAAAACCAAAACAATTAAAAGAGGCTCTTATAAAATAAAAGGGAAAGACATACCTTACACCACACAGCGAGCATAAAATTGATTAGGTTGTTGAACCAAGTTGTACTATCATTTCGAGTGCGTGAGTGCCGAACAAGTGTTGCGAGATCATCACCATAATGTTGGCAGATGTCAAGTTTGCCAAAAATCGTAGTCATAGACAAAGTTTTGCTCTTGAACAGCAAACTGCCCAAACTTGCATTTAAACACGACAAAACAAGTTAAAGTGAAGTTAGAGGTAAAATTATAAAACTTACACATTGATCTTTTGGTAGGCCAAGATAAGTCTATTGACATCTAAAGGTCCCCTCACGTACACAGGCCGACTGGAACGTTGATATAGTAGATGGGATCATCACGAAAATGATCGTCGATTCACTTCATCCAAGCTCCATATCGGTGGTTACTGTCAATAATTTGGAACATTGTCCCCGCAAATTGTTGAGCCTCAAGATGTCTGATAAGCATGTCATCAAATTCCAGGGACTTTCTCCTCCAAAATAGGATCCCAGCTATTCACAATCTTGGGTGTGACAGTAATGATCTCCGTTGTTCCTGGCTTGCAAAAAGAGACTAGAAACATACTGATATTTGTTGCAAGGCCATTCTGTTTGAACAAGCTATATATGTCTGGGTTGACATACATGGATGCTATGTAGACAAGGTTCGTCTGTTGCAAATGGCAAAAGGGGATTTCTCTGATCAAGTCACAAGGGTCTGGCCACTTGAGCGCCTCATGTGTTTGGTGAACTGCTTTTTCCCTTGTCCGCATAATAGTTTCTTGGAAGTGCTTGTCCACCACATTGTCAGGAAGGTTTGCAACTCTTTCAGCTCCAGACTGTTCCTCAGGTTCCCTATCGTGAACACCACTAGATTGCCCAACTTAAGGGATTTGCGCTAGTGGTGGGCTAGTGAGGAGTAAAGGTGGAGGTGGCAATGGTGATGGTGGGGGTGGTGGTGGTGGCGGTGTGTAAGCGACTAAATTTTCCATTCTACTTTAGTCACTTAACCACACCTCCGACCACTTGGAGGAGTCTCATTCACAACCCCCATAAGTCCAATCCAGGACTTGGGACTTGCTAGCCCTGAGAATGGCATCCATGCCACTCAATATTTGCACTTGGTCCAAGTGCTCCACGTGTCTGATCCCATGACCGACACTCAAAGGTACCACCGATATGGCAGCCTGTTACGCTAAGGCCATGCCCAATCACCTTTGACACACTGGTAGTCCAATACCACTTGCATCACAGTCTTGGCTCTCCAAGACTAGGCAAACCATCCGTGAGTGGTCATCTCATATCCACTCCTTAGCATCCTTAGGATGCCCACCAACAAGGGGAATAGCCTTCCCCAATATCCCTCTATCAATCCCCACTAAGTCCCTTTCTGCCCCTGGCCGTGTTTGCCAACACTGCCACTGGATCGAGACCCACAGGCCCGACCACTAAGTCCCACAGTCCTCTGGGACTTCCTCACCACACGACTGTGTCCTTGGTCACTACCCCAAAGGACTGCTCCTCTTCCTTTCCACAGTCTGGGCCTTTGGGACAACATTTCGGAACACTATGGCCTTACGCAAGCCACCTGGGTACTCTCCTCACCTTCTGCCCTTGGGTGCTCTAGCCATGGGCTTAGAGCGGGGTTCCGTTGAGCCACCCCAGGTATCCAAGTAGGTAGTGCCACCCACACTTGGACTGGGAGCATCGGCCAGTCGATCTCCCGGGGGAACTAGAGCCGGCTCTTGAACACTTCACCAAGCTACCCCGCTTGTCGGTCCGTATTCACTCCAGTCTTGGACTTCACAGTGGGCATCTCATCACCCAACACTAGATCCGGCCTTCCTGGGCCAAACTGGCCTTTCCTGGCCAAACTGGCTCCACTGCAGTCCTCCCCCTACTATACTTTTGGAGCTCACCAAACCCCCCAGGGTCTGGGAGACAAACGCTTTGGGCTTTCACCCTCTCAGACTCGAACTCGGACTCGAACTCGGACTCGGACTCGGACTCGGACTCGGTCTCGGTCTCGGTCCCGATCTCGGTCTCGGTCTCGGTCTCGGTCCCGATCTCGGTCTCGGTCTCGACTTCGGACTCCATCTCGGGTCCATCTTGGACTCCATCTCGGGTCCATCTCGGACTCCATCTCGGGTCCATCTCGGACTCCATCTCGGGTCCCATCTCGGACTCCATCTCGGACTCCATCTCGGGTCCATCTCGGACTCCATCTCGGGTCCCATCTCGGACTCCATCTTGGACTCCATCTCGGGTCCATCTCGGGTCCACCTCGGACTCCATCTCGGACTCCATCTCAGACTCCATCTCGGACTCCATATCGGACTCCATTTCGGGTCCATCTCGGACTCCATCTCGGACTCCACTTCGGGTCCATCTCGGACACTTCCACGTGTCATGTGTTGGTCCTTTCGGGTCCCTTTTTAGAGCCTCGCTTATGGCTCACTTCGTGCTCATTCCTCGAGCACTTTGTTGGGAGTTCCACTCCCGCTCTCGACCTTTCAAGTCGGAGCTTTTAGTCCAAACGTGTTACGCTCGTTTGGTTTTCGCTTCGGCCACTACCACGTGGCGCCCTTCCAGCTCCACTTTGGGGCCTAGGGATTTTGTGTCTCACAACTCCACCACCCATAGACGAAGTTCGATGTCCTCATCGAACGGTAAACCATTTTATAAAGTAACACCCACATGTGTTACGATTTCCATCTTTGGCACCTAGCCAATATTTGTCAATGGTCTGACATTGAAGGCTCACCATGCCTTCTCTGTATTCGTCAATGGTTTAACATTGAAGGCTCACCATGCCTTCTGCATATTCGTCAATGGTTTGACACTAAAGGCTCACCATGCCTTGCCCATCCTCTAAGGAGGGTAGTCTCTCCAACTTAGAGACTGATTGGACCACATGTAGTGGTTCTCTCCTTTTATTTGGTTTAGTTCTTGCTACACCTCTCAGAGACCCTTCTCTAAGTCAATCCCACTACTCCTTCTCGAGTAGTCTCAATTTCCATCTATGGAACGTTTGCACCTTGGAACTTTTACTCTTTGACCTCTGGAATTCAATTTCCTAGGTGTCTCCAACACCTTGCATTGCACATTTTGTGCAACTCCACTTCCCCATCTTAGGAAGTTCTTTACTTGAGGGCACCATCATCCTCTCTTCTATTTCGTGCCACCTTGGGCACTAAGTTCCATTTATCATATTTTGTGCTAGGGCTGTCCATGGCTCTATCATTTGGCTACCTTACCGCTCCCTCCCTTGGAGCTTCCACTTTCGCCAAATCGGAGCAATTCGGAATCCATCCTTGGAAACACACTTCCTTTCCCACAAGCCGTTAGCATCAAACACATTAGTGTTCCTTGGCTAACTTTGCCATTTGGATCCCTTCCATTAAATTCCATGGCCCAAACTTGGCCACTAGTCCATTGCTCCTATCCTTGATTGTTGCACCCAGCAACATAGGATCGCTACCTCCATTTTTGAGGTATCCTTTCAGTTCCATAGCAAAGATTCTTCTTTGCCAAGTTCGGAGGATGTTCACCCTTAGTACGTCTCTTTAGCATCTTCTGCTATGGGCTCTATCCACGGCCCAACTTCGTGACCCTCCCATGGGTTTCTTATAGAGACTACCTTCCTCGGACTCACTATGCCATCGCACGGACATAGTTTATTTCCCTTAGGTGCTCTTCCCACTTGGTCATCATGACCAAGCCACACCACCTTAAAAAGTTCAATTTCAACATTTTGAACCAGGAATTTCATTCCTTAGCCAACCAAGGACCTCGTCCTTATTTGGCCATAAGATCACCTAGTGATCTCACCTTGGCACCTTAACAGAGTTGCCAAGAGGTACTTGGTCTTCTAGACCTTCAAGTTGTTGACTATAACCCCGGGGGCATCCCCCACACTTGGCGGTGCACCCAAGCCAGCCCTTACGGCCAAGGGTTCATAGCAACTGAGATTAGGTGTCCCTATCTCACTCACCACGTCCTTGGTGCCACTTGCACCAAAGTGTTCAAGTTAGATATGCCGAGCTTTCACACTAAGCAATTGTAAGCGACTAATTTTTCCATTCTACTTTAGTCACTTAACCACACCTCCGACCACTTGGAGGAGTCTCATTCACAACCTCCATAAGTCCAACTTAGGACTTGGAACTTGCTAGCCCCGAGAATGGCATCCATGCCACTCAACCTTAGCACTTGGTCCAAGTGCTCCACGTGTCCGATCCCATGATAGACACCCCAAGGTACCACCGACGTATCGGCCCGTTACGCTAAGGCCATGCCCAATTACCTTGGTCACACTGGTGGTCCAACACCACCTGCATTCCAATCCCGTCTCTCAAAGACTGGGTCATCCGTCCATGAGGGATCATCCCAGATCCACTCCTTAACATCCTTAGGATGCCTACAGACATGGGGAATAGCCTTCCCCAATATCTCTGTTCCGGTCCCCACCAAATCCCTTTCTGTCCTTGGCTGTGTTCGCCAACACTGCCACTGGATCAAGGCCCACCGGCCCGACCACTAAGTCCCACTATCCTTGAGGACTTCCTCACTGTGTGACTGTGTCCTTGGTCACCCCACCCGAGGGCTACCCCTCTTCCTTTTCACAGTCTGGGACTTTGGGACACCATTTCGGAACACCGTGGCCTTACGCGAGCCACCTGGGTACTCTCCCCACCTTCGCCTTTAGGTGCTCTAGCCATGGGCTTAGAGCGAGGTTCCGTTGAGCCACGCCTGGTATCCAAGTAGGTAGTGCCACCCACACTTGGACTGGGAGCATCGGCCAGTCGATCTCCCGGGGGAACTAGAGCCGGCTCTTGAACACTTCACCAAGCTACCCCGCTTGTCGGTCCGTGTTCACTCTAGTCTTGGACTTCCCAGTGGGCAGCTCATCACCCAACACTGGGTCCGGCCTTCCTGGGCCAAACTGGCCTTTCCTGGCCAAACTGGCCTTTCCTGGCCAAACTGGCTCCACTACAGTCCTCCCCCTACTATACTTTTGGAGCTCACCAAACCCCCCAGGGTCTGGGAGACGAACGCTTTGGGCTTTCACCCTCTCAGGCTCCGGACTCGGACTTGGACTCGGACTCGGACTCGGACTCGGATTCGGACTCGGACTCGGGCTCGGGCTCGGTCTCGGCCTCGGCCTCGGTCTCGGTCTCGGTCCCGATCTCGGTCTCGGTCTCGGTCTCGGTCTCGGTCTCGGTCCCGGTCTCGGTCCCGGTCTCGGTCTCGACTTCGGACTCCATCTCGGGTCCATCTCGGACTCCATCTCGGACTCCATTTCGAGTCCATCTCGGGTCCACCTCGGACTCCATCTCGGACTCCATTGCTATGTCATTGCGATGGCATAGTGTGTCCAAGGAAAGTAGTCTCTAAAGAGACCCATGAGAGCTTTTAGTCGGAGCTTTTAGTCCAAACGTGTTACGCTCGTTTGGCTCTCGCTTCGGCCACTACCATGTGGCGCCCTTCTGGCTCCACTTTGGGGCCTAGAGATTTTGTGTCTCACAACTCCACCACCCATAGACGAAGTTCGATGTCCTCATCGAACGGTAAACCATTTTATAAAGTAACACCCGCATGTGTCACCATTTCCATCCTTGGCACCTAGCCAATATTTGTCAAGGGTTTGACATAGAAGGCTCACCATGCCTTTTGCATATTCCTCAATGGTTTGACACCAAAGGCTCACCATGCCTTGCCCATCCTCTAAGGAGGGTAGTCTCTCCAACTTAGAGACTGATTGGACCACATGTAGTGGTTCTCTCCTTTTATTGGTTTAGTTCCCGCTAAACCTCTTAGAGACCCTTCTCTAAGTCAATCCCACTACTCCTTCTAGAGTAGTCTCAATTTCCATCTATTGAATGTTTTGCACCTTGAAACTTTTACCCTTTTGACTTTTGGAAGTCAATTTCCTAGGTGTCTCCAACACCTTGCATTGCACCGATTGTGCAACTCCACTTCCCCATCCTAGGAAGTTCATCACTTGAGGGCACCATCATCCTCTCTTCTATTTCGTGCCACCTTGGGCACTAAATTCCATTTATCACACTTTGTGCTAGGGTTGTCCATCGCCCTATCATTTGGCTACCTTACCGCTCCCTCCCTTGCAACTTCCACTTTCGCTAAATCGGAGCAATTCGGAATCCATCCTTGGAAACACACTTCCTTTCCCGCAATTTGTTAGCGTCCAACACATTAGTGTTCCTCGCCTAACTTTGTCACTTGGATTCCTTCCAAGGGATTCCACGGCCCTATCTTGGCCACTCATCTTTTGCTCCTATCCATTGATTGTTGCACCAAGCAACATCGAATCTCTACCTCCCTCCTTGAGGTATTCTTTTGATTCCATAGCAAAGGCTCTGCTTTGCCAAGACTAGGGTGTTCACCCCTAGTAAGTCTCTTTTAGCATCTTCTGCTGTGGGCTCTATCCTCGGCCTAACTTTGTGACCCTCTCATGGGTCTCTTTAGAGACTACTTTCCTTGGACACACTATGCCATCGCAATGACATAGCTCATTTCCCTAAGGTGCTTTTCCCACTTGGTCACCTTGACCAAGCCACACCATCATCAATAGTTCAAATTAACACTTTGAACTAGGAACCTTATTCCTTAACCCAAACAAGGACCTTGTCCTTATTTAGCCACAAGATCACCTAGTGATCTCCCCTCGGCACCTTAACAGGTTTGCCAATAAAGCTCTATTTCGTTAAAGTGGGAATTGTCATTATCCCACTTGTAAAATAAGGTTTCCAAACCTTTATATAGTATATAAATATAACAAAATTCAACTGCATTGAGGCACATGCCATTTTATTTTAAACAAGGAAATGTCTACTCAATCACTTCTCACTGCTTCACCTCTCTCTTCTCCTTGTCATCGTCGTCCAATTTCTTTCCATCCTTTTAATATTGGCTCAGTTGCTCCGAGTCTAGGTGGAGCCCAAGTCCCCATTTAATCTTTACTTTCCCCTTATTAATAAAACAACTTCGTAGACTTCCAATAACATGCTGTAACACTTCTAGTATAATGCAAATCCTCTCAAAGAATTGTCTTTTAATATTAATACAATGGCATGGAACCCCATGCCATAATAAGTTACATTTTTAAATAAATACATGCCATCTCAGACTGTTATTTTTTGCCTCCAATGCCTATACAATAATCTTGGAATTTCATCACTCTCCACACTATCAGGATTTAAACCCAATAGTAATGCCATCTCTTCTCTAATACGTCCACGCTCATGTTCAGTGGTCGAAGAACCCATCCGGTTGAGCAGATTATGGAGATGCGGATAGTGCTTGGCTAGACAATATACATGCCATAAATGATGACTGGTGTCTGTCCGATCAAATGGCTTCTGATATACCGTTCCATCTGCCATTTGGTTGATTTCTGCAGCCACCTCCTGGACTGGCCGGTTCTCTATCACCATCGCTTCAAGCCGTTTTGCAAGGTCCCCCAGAACATACGGTTTCTTCTCCCTAGTTTCCATACTGCAAGAGATGGGGTGCACTGCATATGTGTGCGTGTTCGCTGCAGTTTTAATCGGCGAGTCATCGATGATGAGGATTTCACTTGACCTAGCAGTCCGGTTCATCACTACAGCCTCTGCCTTGACGAAGATGGGCTTGCTACCCCTCACATGGACCATAGTCAAGCAATCCTCCTGCGTTAGGAGAAAGTCAAATGGTAATATTACTCGCGTCTGATCGTGCATCATCTGTAGCAACGTTAATGCATTGTGGCGCATCATGGATGTCCAAACTCCCAATTGCAAATTGAACCCGGCCCTCTGTTTTAAGTGTCGCATGGTCATTATTAGATCCCGCAGTTTCTCCCGTGTGATTAATGTGAATCTGTTTCTTTTGACCAACTTGCGACCGCAGGCTTTGGAGGGTGCAGTGACATTCGAGGACGAGCCACGCTCATGGGAGAAAAGGACACCGTTCAGATCAAAAACGATACAGTACTTTCGCCGTGACTCTGAAATGAAATGCGTTAGCATAAAAAATGGTACAAGTCAATTTTACCATCTACAATATTAGCGAATGGTGCTCCTGATGGTCGTTCAGAGGGTTTTGGTCGAGGAAACGTGAAGGGCGGAAATACTCTCCTCTGCAATGTGGGGTCAATCGCATCCGATGGCGTGTGGGCACATGCCATTTCAGCTGTAGACTCTGGTACAACTGGCTCAACAGTGGCATGGGGTGGTTCCGATGGCGTGTGATCACACGCCATTTCAGCTGGTGCCTCCGTTGGCAAAGTGGACATGACCGAACAGGCAGCAGGGGCGGTGTAGGGAGGTTCCAACGGCGCGTAGTCAGACGATTGGGCACACGTTGGAAATGAGGATACGACCGGCTCGGCGGCTGGGGCGGCCTCATGCGGGTCCAATGGCGCCTGGTCACCGTCAGTTGGATACGTGGACAAGATTGACTCAGTGGTATGGGCAGCATCAAGTGGAGCGTGGTCAGCTTGCTTGGCGTTGATATGGATAGTAGCCTCCACCAGCTCTGATGACTCTTGCAGGCAAGTAGAGTCCACTGGCGGATCCATATGCATGTCCAAATATCTCCCTTCGATTGAGATGGTATCCTCCCGTGCTACTAAAAACAAACTCATTAGCACATTGAATCGACTATACTGTATTTACCATCAACTGCTATTGAGGAACTAGGACCGATATCACTTGGGCGCACTGCTGATTCTGAAGGATTGGACATACGTTTCGACCCTTGCTTGGCACTATCCTTCCTCGACACTAAAGGCTAGAGTTTGTATCTTAATTCAACTGAATAATCTCTACTTACCATTTCTTCTGCGACCTACATGGACAATGTTAGAAATGGTAAAAGGTTAGGAATGGATGTACTATTATTTACCTGATGGTTTGTCTTGTATGACCTTCCTCCGCTGCTCTTTGGCCACCTCAGGCTGGCCATCATCGTCATCATCGTCATCGTCGTTATTGTGATCGTCACCATTGTGAGGACCATCCAAGTCCTCTTCGTCCTCCTCTTCTTCGTCCTCCTCTTCTTCGTCCTCCTCTTCGTCCTTCTGCTCTTCCTGCTCATTATCTTTCTCTGGCTCCTCATCCCCCTCTTGCATTTCTTCCATAGGCTGCTCAGGCTGGATTGCTTGTTTTTCCAGGACCATCTTGGAAAAATCATCTGGCCGAGTCTCCATCTCAAAATACAAGACATCCATAGCCTGTTTTGGTGCGTGACCTAGGACCGTATCCTCACCCGACTGTCTTAACATGGTTTCTGCACGTTCTTGCACCCTTCGAAGACGACGAGATGAGAAAAACGTGGCCCTGACTTGAAAAGCATCCCTCATCCATTGTACCTCTCCATTGAGATTGGGGAAGGGGAGTCCGCCATAGGAATCTGAGTCAGAAGGTGGTGACTGGCTCCTTTCACTCAGCCCTTGATCTGCAATGAATGGCATGAGCACACACGCCATAACCGCGAGGCATTACCTATCATCTTTTCGTTGCCCTTCTTCCTTTTCGAATCAAACGCCTCTGATCCCGACGACTGTCCAACGTGCTTTCGCTTTTTATGACCACTGTCAGTTTGAGCTTGGCTGGTGCTTGCCTGTTTTGCCTTTGAAGAAGTGTCTCCTGCAAGGAATGGCATGAGACCACACGCCATTGCAAATATAATTTGTACCTCCTTTTTTCCTATTGCTTGTCTGTTTGTCCTTCTTCGACGCGCCACCAGTGCGCTTTTCAGTCCTCGTGTCTGAATATTCACAACGATCTATAATCAAAATGGCGTGAGGCCTCACGTGACCTTACCTTGTGCAGGTTGTGACCTCGGCCTAACATCAGTAGCTGTTAACGCCGTTTCAGCATCTGGGGGTGGCCACGCTCCTGCATACAGAGCTTGTGAGATAACATTTAAACTTAAAGTGCGTACTCACCAGGTTCGTAGAGAAGATACTGTTTTTCTTTGGCAACTGTAATTATATGCTCCATTGAAGTCACCTCTTCAATGGAGTTTGTCACCGCAACACACGGCACACCCTTGAGTAGTGCGGCTCGAAAGAATAGTCCGCCGCAGTTGTACTCGACAACGCATTTGCCCTTGGAGTCACCCGCTATTGCGTTGAAGACCCAGCTGAGCATTTCCCATGCTGCACCTGGAGCTTTCTTTGGATTCGAAAGCTCCATAGCCGTCTTCAGTTCCTCAGGCACGGGTAAATTGACCTCCCTCAGATCAATTCGATCGGCTTTGTTGAACGAAGCTGGGAAGTCACTCCAGTCCCACTCTGCTGCAGGACCAATAACAAGGGCGACTGTGAAGATGCGGACATTCGTCGGTATCTTCTTCTTAGCCATTATCCCATGGATCTCCCGCATCTCCTTGCCTTTCAACCGAGCCTTCACCTCGTTCAAGGCCTTCCAGAACTTGTGATAGGATTCGGAGTCGTAGATCATATAGTGGACTGAAGATTCCACCTCCGCAAGTCCCACCATTAAGTCAATGATGGAGCTGACTTCGTCTGCATGAGTGATCTCCTCGTTTGTGAAGTCCATCACACAAAAGATGTTCTTGACCTGCTCATCTCCGCGGGAAACGATGCTCCTCCACCTTTGATCCTCATCCGAATTCACGTATACCCGGTAAGGTTCTCGATAGGCCTCTGCTGCGGGGTCGAGCTGTTTCTGAAGCCGGCGGTCGACATCCCTCTTAATGAAATTTGGATACTGATCCAACTTCTCAGCTTTACTTTTCGTGGCATCCCGCAGCAGATCGATGAACTTGGGGGCCCCCTTCACGTACTCGTCGATGTCTTCATTTGACAAGTCCAGCTCTTCCATCATCTCTTGCGTGGTGTCGATGCTCACCCTCGCCACGGCCACTTGCTCGAAGATCCAATCCTTCAATAGTGCACGAGCTCTCAGAGTCGTGCACAAGTCCTCGTATGTCACAATATGGCCGGGAGTCATTTTGGTCTTGTTGAAGACTACCTCACCAAGTAGAAGAGCATTAGCCACTATCAGAAGGTCGTCGTCGTCTAGAGACCGCGAGAAACGCAAGGCGTTGAGCTTCAAATCATTGGGCTTCCGGCCGTCCTCCACACCCATTGAGTTTAGCAACTCCCCGTCATGGTACCTCCTTAGCACATCTACCCATTTGTCAAAAACAACTTTTGTCGCGAGTAGAATGTTATGGATGCTGAGTGTGTCATTGACCCCCAGTGTTTTCGAGAGAAGACTCGAGAATTCCTGCAATGGAAATGGCGTGAGGCCACATGCTATGCCACATGCAACGAGGCTTACCTGCCAGGCGCTAGTTGCTAGTGCACGTCCTTGTCCTGGTTTTTGTGGCTTCTTCAGTTGAACCCAGAGCTTCCGTGTTCGTGCCAATGTCTCGTGCAGACCCGATTTGTAGCACGTTTCTTGCTTGACATTCTGCGCGTGGGAGATGTATATGATAGATCGGAGGGGCGAGTTGCCTTTTATCAGGCGGACAACTCTTGTCTTGAAGACTTTCTTCACCTCCTCGCCCACCATAATATCCACAACTATCTGTTGCATCGCCAAGCTAGAATGCTGCCCGGAGACGGCATAGAACCGGATGTTCTGATCGTCCAACACCTTCCTATTGATCAAGTCTGGAAACCTCGTCTCGCCCTTCATTGTTCGGTAGTAGGGGATCACGTCTGCGATGTCGGGTGTTACTGGACTTGCCAGCATCTTCTGCTTCAGTTTCTCCACCCACTCATCAGATACTAGCCTGTGGTTGTATTTGCTTTGGATCTCGATACGGCTCACGTCGATTGTATATACTTTGTTGGAATAGTAACAAGTACTATTATCTGCGACGATTTTTGCTGCCTCTTCTTGCTCTTTCTGCTCTTTGCGGCTCTTCTTTTTGGTGGGTGTAGTGTTCGAACCCGAGGCAATGGCATCACCGAGTAGCTTCTTTTTTGGAGCAGCAGAGTCGGACGTCGGCTTGAGCTTGACCACCCTTTTCTGCTTCGGGGTAGTTTCCAGATCGACCCCCTTCCCCTTCGCTTCGCAAACTGGAGGCACTCTCAACGGCTCAATGTTGGAATATAGTTTTTGAACATCGCCGTAGGTGAGGTCCGTGGATTCCATGTGATCTTCATAAACCCGCAGCGTCTTTGAAATTGTGGGCCTCCTGGACAACCTCTCCCTAGCTCCCTCTAGGAATTCCTCATAGCCGCTGCCCCCCTCCGGGAAGCCGCTAGGATGTGCAAGGTGGATCTTGAAGGCGGACGCTGTCTCTACCACAAGTGCCAGTCCATATTCTTGCATGGAACTGCATGGAGTGTCTGTCACTTGGATGAGGATCCCCATGTATTCTTTTCTCCCACCATCTGTGTTGTACAGCATCAGATCCTCGCCTTCCATCCCGAAAGTCCAACTGGTGAGCTCCTCCCCCTTCTCTGCATCCACATTGACAGTGGCTGGAAGAAGAACGCAATTCCTCGCCTGTTAAAAAATGCACAACAATTAGAGCTGACAGATGAAAAGCTAGCAGCTGGAAATAACGTGAGGCCACACGCCATTCACCACTGCATCAGATGTCTTGAGGCTGCATCCTAAGATGGCGTGAGGCTACACGCCATCTGTAACCGGACTGCACTCGAGAGCCCAATCGGTGCATGCCAATGTTGCTACTGAATGGCATGTGGCCTCATGCCATTTTCTACTTCGTCTAAAAGACTTACCATTTGAAGCCGAATGGAGGCCGTGACAATCGAGGCCGGACTCGCTGGCGAATGTGCACTGTGTGTGCAGCGGATCGTAGCAGCAAGGCTACTTTGCCACTTACAGTTGGAGAGTGGTGCTGAAATCTCCTGGGACGCCAAGTGGGCTGCGTGTGGGTGGTGGAGTGGGCGGCGGAGTTGGCGGCGAAGTTACAAACTGGGTGTGTCTTGAAGTGGACGCCGATGCACACGAGCGCGATGCGAGCGCGAGTGTGATGCAAGCGCGAGTGGACGCCGATGCACACGAGAAACCTGTAGAGAAGTGAGCGTGATCGCGAGTGGGAGCGCGATGCGAGCGGGAGCGCGAGTGTGATGCGAGCGCGAGCGCGAGTACAAAGCAAAATGCAAAACCTAACCTCACACGCGCGAAATGTCACAACGGTTGGTAATCCCGCCACGTCATCATTCCTCGGACTTGGGCGCCACCATTAATTTCTGGATTGCCGCGCGCATGCAAGCACGCAAAATCCAAAAGAAATCCGCAACGTCATCATTCCTCGGACTGCATGCACGCGAAATCCAAAAGAAAGATCATGATTGGGATATCATTTAATACCCTCGCTATATTTATACCATGCATGATTGGATATTCCAAAGCATCTTGTATTTCCAAAAATGGCAGATGTTCAGCTAAATAAAGAAATTCTATCTGTTTCTATTTTTCTCTCAAATCAATATTATAGCGTGTGGGCTCATGCAATTTTGAACCAAAGAAACCCAAAAAACGTTGGACCCAAAATATTTTGAAAAAACCCAAAAAACCCTAAACATTTTAAACCCAAAAATCCAGGCGTCCTGTGGCGTTATTCCTTGAATGGCGTGTGGGCGCATGCCATTTTCAGGGCCAAATGCTGAATGGAGAAAAATTCCCTTTCAGTGCAAATGCTGCAAGAGGCAGATGCCGAGCACAAAAGACTGTAACTACCTCACATGACACAGATAAACTTTTCTCTATTTGGCAAAGATAAACTTTATAGCGTGTGGGCTCATGCAATTTTGAACCCAAAAAATGCACCAAAAAATTCTCGGCGTCATCTGGCATTATCTCTTGAATGGCGTGGGGCCGCATGCCATTTTCAGGGGCACATAGGAGTATATTCCTAGGATATTCTGACACGCACGAGATTTTTTTGAGTTTTCTGGAGATCCAACCGTTAGATCGCAACTAGATTTTACAGAATGGTATACAATGTCTTTCTTGATGACCCTGCAAAGAAGCATCTCAATCGGACACCACATGAGACCACACGAGCCTTACAATGTTTCAGGGGCATTTGCCATAGATCCGACCGTTATTTTGCTCCAAGATTTCACAGTTTGGTGTGCATTGACCTTTCCATCGAAACTGCAAAGGGACATCACAATCAGATGCGAGATCACAAAAAACTAACTTCACTAACTCTGGTTTCACCAAGATCTACGTAAGGAGTTATGAAATGAAAGGACCCTCTCTATTGAAATGTGTTTATGGTCCTAGGGGCATTGTGACATATCAAAGGATTTTACATCAAGTTCTGTATTTGCATGTTTATCAAGCTACTGAATTGCTAAACCCTAAACCCTAAACCCTAAACCCTAAACATGTGGCAAATGCTGCGTGAAGAAAGATGCCCTTTCTGGGCAAATGCTGTAAGAGGCAGATGCCGAGCAGATGTATCTCAGGCTAGCGAAGGGGACGAACGAAAGCTAGCTATAAACATGACGGGATGCAAATAGATTACTAGGCTAGTCCTACGAAAATCAAAAACCATAATTGAAAACATTGAAAATGCAAAAAGAAAGGTTTATAATATTTTTGAATTTTAGGCAACCAAAGGAATGTAAGTAGGGCATGTGTTTGTAAGTTTAAAAATGCCTCAACCACTTAAATTCCCAAGTAAATAAAGCTGTTTCTATTTTTGGTACAGGTAAACTTTATAGCGTGTGGGCTCATGCAATTTTGAACCCAAAAATGCACCAAAAAATGCTCGACTAGCATTATTCTTTGAATGGCGTGTGGCCTTATGTCGAGCATTATTCTTTGAATGGCGTGTGGCCTTATATTGCCATAAATGGACGTACACACACAGCGTAATTATTCCTTTACACGGCGAATAATCTTGGCGCGGATCGCTGACATGGCATGGCAAAGTTCGAATCACTGACATGGCATAGCTGGATCGAGGCAAGGACATGATGTGACAAAGTTCAACCTCCGACAGCAAAGTCTAGAAGCTACTCAGTTTGAAATTTGTCAGAGGAATCATAAGATCTGGTTTGTCAGAGGATTTGATGTGACGTTCAAGCGTGTGTTATTTTTGAATTCTCGAACTCATTCCTAGGTCTATCATTTTTGTGCGCCGTGTTCTTGGTTCCGCTGAGCGCAGTGAGCGCTGCTTGTGTAAGCGGCGTTGTGGGCTGTGGTTTATGCGTCTACGAGCGGTTGCGGCATTGCGAGCGCCATTGCGAGCGGCAGTTTATGCGAGTGGCAGTTTGTGCGAGCGGCGCTACGAGCAGTTGCGGTGTTGCGAGCGGCGCTACGAGTAGTTGCGGTGTTGCGAGCGGCACTGTCTTTGGTGTGGCTACCGCTTCCTCTTGATATTCGGCACTTGTGCTTCCTGGTATGTTCACCATGGAATGGCTTAGGACCACATTTAGAAATGGCATGAGGCCACATGCCATCTTGGGCCCTTGCAATTTCATGGCTAGCGTATTGTCATGTATGTTTTTACTTGCCTGCAGCTGTGTGTATATCAAGATGGCATGAGGCCTCATGCCAATTTTGTGAATGCGAAATTTCACGTGGGTGTCAATAGCATGTTTGAATAATGGCATGTGGCCTCATGCTATTGAGGTTGTTTGGTATGTTATGATTTAGGCCATTTTCCAATCATTTTTTGTATGGTCTTAACTTCTTTTCTGCACTTTCAGAATGGCCTTCAGGGTTGGGGAAAAGGTTTACATTTTGAATGGTGGGAAGAGAGTTGCAAAAGGGACCCTTGTGTCTATGGATCGGAACTTTGTTATACACTGTCAAAGGCTTGGGGAAGGCAATGCTGCTGTATCAGTAGAGACTGTCTTCGATGGGAATGTGGTCGCTATTGAACGAGGAGAGATGGTCGTCGGGGTAAATGTTGTTGTTGCCTTGAAAAATCTTCAGAAGAAAGCAGATGTTGGGGACAGCGCAAGTGCGACGCATGTTCCCTCCGTGGATCTTAAGAACCGTGCTACATGGATTCAGGCAAAAGTGTTTCTAAACAACCCCGAGGGGGAGGTGGTAGCTGAGGGCTTAGCCACAGTTGTCGATCCAAGAGATGCGGTTGCTAATCAAGAATTGGGCTGGGATGATATTGGAGTTGCGATTTTAGAGGTTGTTGACACAGAAGAAAACAGTCTGACTATTGGAAGCATTGTGCGGTGGAAATTGAGGCACTTAGTGTTTGAGAATGTGAAGGATTCACAATCAAACACCACTACAACTGATGACAGAACATCTCTTCATGGGAAAAGAAAGTACACCTTCCTAAAGCGCAGCCAAAGGGATCTGAGCAACGAACCGAAAAGGCAGAAAATGGCGATGGAGGTTCGAATGGTCTCGACAGTTGCTTGTTGCAAGAGGAGGTGCTGTCAACATGCTGATTGGGATGCTATTGAAGAGGAGAGAGCAAGATACAAGACATTGTCCTGGAAGGCAGCTCGCAATTTTGTGTATGAGGCATTACGGTCATCTGTTGATGCTTCAGAACATCAGGTGGGGGGCATGGTCTTCCAGAGGGGTTTGGTCTGCATGAAGGCATGGAGAATCATTTATGGAGTCCCTCGAAGCACATTCTACAGAATCAAAACTGAGTTCGAGGAACAAAGGGTTCAACAGGCAGTCCATGGGAACGACGGTACGCACAAAACCAGGGGTCATGTTGTATATGGAGAGGCAATCTTCAAGAGGTTTGTCGAGACATGTAGCGAGCAGCAACCACATAAAACCCGCCTCTTGGAAGATGGAACACGAGACACCCAACGAGTTCTCCCTTCCATGTATACCAAGGGGGCCATATTGGAAGATGTGAATCGGGAACTCCAGAGTAATGGCTACAGGAAGCTGAGCCAATCTAGATTTAGTAGATTGTGGAGCAACAGGTTCAGGGATGTGAGTATAGGAAAGTACTCCAGCTTTTCAAAGTGTGACGAGTGCACTGCTATCAAAATGGCTTTGTCGAAGAATTCTTGCAGCGCTCAAGAGCGAGAGACGTTGGTTAGAAGGCGGCTCGACCACAACATCAAGCAGAGAAGCTGCAGGACTGCATATTATCATAACAGGATTCTCTCCATGGAGAGACCTGACTCTTACCTCTGCATCATCCACGACAAAATGGACCAGAAAAAGACGTGCTTACCTCGACTCAATCCTGCCCCCAAGGCAATCTCTTCATCCATGCAGCTGCCTGTGTCTCTGTTTGGCATAATCGCTCATGGGCATGGTGCCCAGAACTATGGGAACTTCTTTGTACCTCTATGGGGTGGCGGGGGTGCAAACATGATGATTGCGTCCCTAGCAAAACACTTAAGGTCTCTGCAAAGTGCGCAGACTGAGCTGAACGGCCAACCCTTGCATAAGGCCCTTGTCGATCGAACCCCATACAGGGTTCAGCTGGAGGAGGAGCAAAGGCTTGCAGTATCGCGTGGGGCCCCATGCCATCCCAGTGAATATGTTGGCCGTCAGATTGTAGGGTTATCACGTGAGGCCTCATGCCATTCCGACGAGGCTGGTCGCCCGGTGAATGCACAGCCTCATCCAAACGAAGCAGAATCTCAAGGAAGTTCTTGCGGCCGATGTGGCCTTCCACCCCATCTTCTGCTCCAAACAGACAATGCTAGCAGTGAGAACAAAAACATGTACGTCTTCGCGTACTTGGCGATGCTTGTTGCCAAAGGCATATTTGAAACGGTTACACTTGGCTTTCTCATGGTTGGGCACACTCATGAAGACGTCGATGCCATGTTCAGTCACCTGGCAGAGTCCCTCCGGCGATCCAATGTCCTCACCCTCCCACAACTCTACGATGAATTCCAAAATTGCATCAAAGGCACTGTTGAAGCTGCACTTCTGACAGAGGTTCCAGACTTTAAGGGGTTTGTAAGAGGCTACATCAGGGATGGATCCGAAACGCTGATTGGCCACTCCAAGCCTCTTCAGTTTCATTTCAACATGTGTGACGGTGCTCCAGTGATGAGGTACAAGATGAGAGAATGGGACACAGTGTGGCTGCCAGTGGACGGCATTGAACTCTTCAAGAGAGATCCCATAACTGGGGAACCTATGATTCCTCAGGGTTCCCCACGGCCGATGCACCCGGATGGACTCAAAGACCAGGAAAGTATAGTGGCCGGGATTAGACAGCATATTGCCTTCTGGAAGAGGGGGTTGGTGTTTGGTGGAGAATCCTATTTTCAGAGGTGCAAGCCTTTGCTCGAATACTGGGAGAAGATTATATCTGCTATCCAAAATGGGCCGGTTGTATATGAAGAATTGGAAGAGTCCTTTTGGCCAGAACCCAGAGCACCAGATAGTAGCGGAACAATGTCCTCTGGAAATGCAGTGACAGATAACGATGTTGAGGATCACTATTGTGGGCCGAGGAACAAGAAGCCGGATTCAGCATTCAATCCAGTACAGGTCTGCAAAGGAATGGTCGTGCTTGTCAGACCCAGTAATAAAAAACAAATGATATGGGTGGGGCGCTGCATCACTGATGCAGAGGAGGACGCGGAAACTAACTCCTTCAATGTAACTGTGGAGTGGTTCAAGCCAAGTTCCGGATATACGAAGGATTGCCTAGAAAAGAGATGGGTGCTGAATCCAAGGGATCCCAGCATGAGCATATCGGTGGATAATGTTGTGCATGGTTGGATGCGGAAGCAGAGTGCCACCATCACCTTGCCAGACCATGCAAGAGATGCAGCAAGAGCATTCATAACTCGGGTTCAAGGTGAGATTCATTAATATTCCTTTACAAAGTTTCTAATGTATTTTATTTCAAGGTGAACAATCCGAATCTGAATCAGAGGAGGCTTGATATAGTGTGTGAGGTAAAACAAAGATGATGTGACATATGCATTTACCAATCACACGTGCATAAATCTAATAATATGGCGTGTGGCCCATATTAATGGCACATAAACCCATATTGTGGGCTTACGTGCTTTATGTACCATCATTCCCTTGCAGCGTGTGTGTTGGTTTCCTTTTATAACACAACGAACTCCATATTTTAGGGTGAAGAGCGTTCTCATGGCAAGCACAAAATCTGTAAGTGAGGCAG
>NW_003314266.1:202708-315474 GCF_000143415.4 Selaginella moellendorffii | reverse complement strand
CAATCAAGCAAACACTGACCGGAGAAGATGATAGTACGCTGAGAGTACAAAAAGGAGGTGTCCACTAGCGCTTAGGCTTATAATGGCGTGTGCCCTCATGCCATTTACTTGATCACCAAATACCTTTTTCCCTTTGCACTAGTATATCTTAATACCGGTCTGAGAAATAGAATGGCATGTGCCCTCAGGCCTTTTACTAAATCACCTTTGAAAGAAATGCAAGCCTCTATGTCGTAAAAAAAAGGTACTAGAGAAATTCCTTAATAATATGAATGTTATTTAGTTTCATGAAAATACACTAAGGGTCAAATGAGTTAAATGACTTCTCCAGACTAGCAATGCCTCTTGCTACACCTTCACAATTAGATTCGTTAGAAAAAGATAACATTGAATAATATCTAAATGTTCTCACCATTAAGTTATATGTCTGGCTAATAGGAATGATGTTCATCTTGGAAAGCTCACCACACGCTCAATGAACAAACAAATAGTGTGTGCGCGCATGCCATCGCTCTTCTTTAGCTTCAGATTCGGCTTGTTCACCTTGACAATGAGATTTATTATACAACTAGATGGACTCAGTCTGGACATAAAATCACTGCGCTAGTCACCATGCCCCAGATATGTCTAGCCCCTGGACAAAAAACATATAATTTCACGTCATTTTCAAATACTTGAAAATTTGTACCTAGTCCCATTTTACTGAATAAATCCCACTTTAACGAAATAGAGCTTTTAGTCTCGATAAAGATAGTGTTGATGATTTGGCTATAGCTTTGTGTTATTAGCATTCGTGCATTTGCTAGTTTGCAACTATGTTAACGTTCAAACAAGCTGAGTGGCAGGTTTGAGTTAGTTGTAATCTAGACAAGATTATTTAGTAAGGGTTGAGCTTTAGCTTTTCCTTGAAAAGTGATTTAGTCATGGACTATGTTAGCTTTACGAGACGAAGAGTTAGTGATCAATATTGAAATGTTTGAATCCTTGTTGGATTTGAGTTGGAATATATTGATCATTGATGATTCTTCTTGTGCTTATTATGAAGTGAGTTACGTTCTGCTACAGATAGATTTATGGAGGATCGTTTAGTGATCATTTGTTGACCGTGGTTTTATTATGCTTAACTTTTTGATTGATGCAAACATACTCTTCATTAGTAACATGTTTAAACTAAAAGCTCCAACTTAAAAAGTCGAGAGCAAAAGTGGAACTCTCAATGAAGTGCTCAAGAAATAAGAATGAAGCAAGCAATAAGCGAGTCTCTAAAAAAGTGACACAAGAGGACCAATACATGACACATGAAAGTGTTGAAATGGACCCGAAATGGAGTCTGAGATGGAGTCCAAGATAGACCTAACATGGAGTCCTCTCAGGTCCATCTTGGGTCCATCTCAGACTCCATCTCAAGTCCATTTTGGACTCCATCTCAGACTCCATCTCAGGTCTATCTCGGGTCCATCTCGAACTCCATCTCGGACTCTATCTCGGACTCCATCTCAGGTCCTTCTCGGACTCCATTTTGGATTCCATCTTAGGTCCATTTCGAACTCCATCTCGGACTCTATTTTGGACTCCATCTTGGGTCCATCTCAGACTCTATCTTGGACTCCATCTCGGGTCCATTTTGACACTTTCATGTGTCATATGTTGGTCCTCTTGTATCCATGTTCTAGAGACTCACTTATTGCTCGCTTTGAGCTTGTTCCTTAAGCCCTTTATTGGGAGTTTCACTCCCACTCTCGACTTTTCAAATCGGAGCTTTTAGTCCAAACGTGTTACACTCATTTGGTTTTCATCTCAGCCACTACCACATTGCACCCTTTCGGCTCCTCTTTAGGGCCTAGAGATTTTATATCTCACAACTCCACCACTATAAACAAAGTTTGATGTTCTCATCTAACGATAAAATATTTTACAAAGTAAAACCAGCATGTATTACCCTTTCCATCCTTGGTACCTAGCCAACATTTGTCAATGGTTTGAAATCGATAAATAGGGATAAAATAGCCACTAAGGGCTCTTTCATTAAATAATTGCCCCTTTTCCAGTTGGCTTAAGGGAAAAGAGATAGGGTGTGCTACATGTGGTATCAGAGCCAATGGCACGAGTTCAATTCCCATTGATTAGTGGCTACTTAAAAATATAATATACTTTTGAGCAAGGTATTTTCCTACCCTTAAATTTGAAATTGTATGTATTGAGCATCCATGTGTATGTCCTTCCTCTTGTGTAGAGTATCCATGGATGAAGGTATCCATCGTGGGACTACGGTACAGGTGGATGACTAGTTTCCTCACATGGAATAACTAATTTACACAATGGAAGGATTGGTAAATTAAGTGCAGAAATGGAGATTCTAGTTCCTCTTGGTTAAAAAGGGGTTGTTAGTTAATAGTCAATAAGAACATTAACATCTCTGAAGGGGGGGTGAGGGTAGTGCATGTGATCATGGGATGAGATTTGGATATACTGTCACCGTAGATCCTTGAAACCTTGGAAGATAAGTGGGGATAAAATAACCCTTAAAGGCTCTCTCATCAAGCAATTACCCCTTTTCCAGTTCACTTAAGGAAAGAGAGATAAGGTACGCTACACTTCCCCAATGTCTCTTATTTAGTTCCTACCAAATCCCCATCTATAGCCATTATAAAAAATGTGACTGTGGGTATCAAAAGTTATCTGTCAACTAGTCCTTTTTTATATTCTTTCCTTACTACCACGATGGTAGAAAGTTGGTATTGTTCATTCCCTTTATCAGCCCCTTTTACTCAAGTGTTAGTAAATTGGGTTTAGCACTTGCTTAGCCAGATGGATATAAGGTAGGAACTCCTATGTGTTTCTTATTGAGCATACTCAACCTAACTTTTAGTTCTTTTTTGCTTTAATTAGCTTGACAAGAACCCTCACATATTGAGACTAGTCCCTTAACATTATCAAATGATAGCTTATTGTGTCTGCTAAACACCTTCACTATCATACACCTTGTATTAGTACTGTTCAATTCTAATTGCTATCTATGGAAAGTGTCTAGATTTGTTAATTTGACATATTTACAGAATGTAGAGATGATCCTGAACACAATGGTGTTCATCCCGTGTCCAAATTCACAATTTAGAGCACAGACCATACTTAAGCTCACAAGCTGAAGAGTTGAGCTCACAAATTGAGCTCAATTTTCAATTATAATTTAGTACAAACATTATAAACTTTAAAATTTTAAGGTTATGGCGAACCTAATAATTTCATAACTCTCTATATATTATATAGATAAAAAAGTTCTAAAGGACACTTCTTGTTCTAATAATTTAAATATTTACTACATGTAATGATAGGGACGTTTATTAGAATATAAAATAAAATGTTTGTAAAAAGAGTATTCTTATCACTTCTTTAAATTTGTACTCTGTGCTTTTTGGCTAGTAAATGTCAGGCTTGTCAAAACTAAAAAATTATTAAATTTGAAATAAGATTCTATGTAAAGCTATATAACCGTTTCAAAGGAAAAAAAATAACTGTTGATGCAAACTTATTGCATATAAAAGAAAGACTTAGTTTCATTCTAGAATACATTCTTGAGGGGTTTGTTATAGCATACTATCTAGAATTTAGAAATCTTCATTCACACTCTCATTCGAAAAAAGGGAAATACACATAAATATATGGGTTTTAGTGTTAGTAATTTTAACTCTCACAATCTTTCTTCCTAGGGTTCAAGGGTTAGAAGATGCAATAACTATCCTATTGCATAACATAACCAAACCATATAAAAGAATGAAAGAGAGGATAGTGAGGATAGTGATCATGAGTTGGAGATAAATGCAATGATAACGGGTGCAACAAATTAGGTGAAAAAGAATGCCTTCTTATTTGTTTTAGAAAAGTACAATTCTACCACATTCAAGAAATGCCCCATATGTTTTTAAGCGTTTGGTGGAAACAATGGCAATGATTAGTATAATGGTATATATGCTCTTGTGACACACTGCAACATCACACACCAGAAAAACTACCATGAATTTTTTTTTGAGATGGTAAAGACAGAAATGGAGACACACGAGTACTATGGGCAATATTGCAAAAAGAACACTCAGAAGCATATAAAATGAAAAGTGAAATGAAAAAGCACTTTTTTATTAATTATATAAAGTATAATAAGTTTTATTGATAGAGAATAAACAATAGTGTTGGAGAAATCTAGTTAGCTCCAAAAGTTTTCTCCAACTCAGCAATAGTAAGGCTTGCTTGGTGTATATGAATATCCACTTTAGGATCCTGGTGCAAAATGTTAATGAAGATGTAGTACATATGCTTGCAAGGAGTATATGCCTTCCCATGTTCCTCGCACTTCATAAAGTCTGGACACGTGCAAGAAGGAAAGTCGTGAATGCCAATTGTGTACTCTCCACCCTCTGTTTTGACTATGTATTCCTTTGCAAGCACAGTGATGTACTTCGTGGAGAGAATCTCACACTTAAGTGTTTGAGCCAAGTTTATTTTACATTGTTTTTGCTTGGAGACGGTACCAATAAATTTAACTACCTTACCTTTTTGTGCTAGCCTCATGTGCATCTCTATAGGAATAGTCTTGGTTCTGTCACTTATGTCTCCAACTCTCTTCTCAAGATTGAAACTAAATTTCTCAAGGTTTTCAATCTCATCCGAGGTGAGCACGACCCCATTAGAAACTAGCCATTCTTTAGGTACTGTATCAAGTTTAGTCACTATAGTGTCTTCAAGCCGCTTCATATGGTTAGCGTCGGTGTTGCAACAATATAGCCAACACCATTTCAAAAATCTTGCTTGCTTTTGTTCCCCATAGAAACATGGGGCTGGAACAGAAGCCAGTTTGTCACCACGAATCCAAGCCCAACACTTGCCCCTCAAAAGCATCCCCACACACTTTACATTCAATTTTGCTGGCACATGTCAGATTGCCTATTGCTTCGACTCCACACTACAGTAAGCAATTTTAACCTATTGCGATGCACTCTCTTCATCAGCCACTTGAGGTGGCTCGGTCCGAGAGCGGTGTCTTGGAGCAGAATGGTACTCGACATCAGGCCTGTGAGAGCTTTTCGCTCCAAGGTTCGTACTAACATCTTTTCCAACAAAGGAAAATAATGTTTTGAGTGGACAATCTTTATATCACCAGTAGAAGCTCGAGGAATGTACTCCATAGATATGCCATAGACCACTTCCTTAACTGTAGTTGCCATTTTTTGGGTGGGTGGAATTAATTTTCTCTTTATCCTATCATATAACATTTCAATATAAGGCCTTATTCCCATGTATCTTCTTTCCTCCAATGCTAGCACTTTTGAAGATTGTTCTATAGCACATATCAAATTTGATAGATAGGCTTCATATAGACTCATCGTCCCTTTCCTTGCCTTAGAGGAACACCAACTCCAATGCTTACTTTCGGAGAGATTCATAGTTCGGGTGTATGTGAGGTCCTCAAGTGGTTGATCCTAATGGAAAAGGCAATATTAAAAGGTAATAAAATGAGAAAAAAAATAGAAACTAACCTGAAAAGAGTGATGGCCCTACTAGAACATCTTAACTTCCCACCAGCTAGGTGCAGGTTGTACTCCTCGTAGTAAGTCCTACAAGCTAGCCTCATTTAGTTGAGTCTTTTGACAACTTGAATTGAGTAAAGTGTTTGCAATAAAATCCTTGAGGACAGTCTTCTGAACATACTTCAGAGTTGCAGATGAGTTTCTTATAGTCTCTTCTTGCACAACATCTTTGAAACAGTTGAAAGAACTTCTTTGTATTCCTTCCTGCATTGGATGCATGTGTGTGCCAACATGCACTGCAGCTCTTCCAGCCACTCCATCCCGTGGAAGAAAGTAGTACATCTTGGCCTCACAGATAGCATGACATAAAGGAGTATTTTTGTAGAATCGACACTGGAATCCAACAACAATGGTGTCACAAGCTGGAGGATTGACTGCAGACCCTTCGAAAAATATATAATTTCTACAGCAGTCTCGATTGCATGCTTCATCCACACAATTTAAATGCCCGCCTCAATGAACTATAGACACTATGCCTTCAAAATGTTGGAAGTGTGTGGTCTTGATCATGCACCAATTGTGGATATCTTACTTGGTTTCCATCCCCTTCCGTTCGGAACCTATGCTGCTGACAAGAGGTGGTAGCTCGAAGAAAATGTTGCCGTTGTAGGAGGATGGAAGCTCACTCACAAGCCTATACAAAAACAAGTGCACGTCAATTGAGAGGTGTGAAAACTGGAAAGCATTGCTAATAGCTTTGAATATTGCTAAAGTTGGAGTTGAAGCTGGAGCTGGAGTTGGTGAATTCAGTGTCGACACTAGCATGACTTCTCCACTTGAACTAAAAGAGGACGAGAGGATAACAACTGACTCTTGCTTCACATTCACTTTGGCTAGAGTGCATTTTGGCATTTTAATTGGAGATCCAAAAACTCAAATCTCCTTCGACTTGGAATTCTGTAAATCTCATTGTTGTCCACCCTTGCCTACACCAGAAAGAAGAAACTCCAAGTATGCAACTATACTGGTGTCGTTGCAAATCACAACCTCTAAAGAAATAGAGCCAAGACGAAGATCAAAACGTCGACATAAAAAACTTTTAGAAACAATACTCTGAGAGAATGAAAGAGGTGGGCGATCTTGAAAATGGAGAAAAAACCTCTCCATCCTTCTCATTAGGTTTTGGAGTTCTCTCTCTTTATGGTACTTGTAAAAATCCATAGTGAAACATAATTGAAATTTAAATAGAGCAATAAGAAGACAACATACAAAATGAATTTAAATTCTGTAGCAAATTTAACATGTGCAAGTGTGATAGTATTAATATTACTGTCATCTATTATGATGTCTGATGCATGTATACACATATATCCAAGGAAGGATTTTCAGCATGTGAAGTTTGATAGTTAATAATGATTCTAGTAATGACATTCTACTATAGTTTGTCAAACCAAGAGATCCGATTTGACTGTCAGCACGTGTGATATGTCAAGTTGTCAAATTTTAAGTGGTAGATGATAATAAATCTTGTCAAATCTTATTCTTCAATGATAGATTTGATTCGTAGTATAACTCAAGTTTTATCCATAATTGTGAACACTGCTCAATGATATTTAAAACACGTGCCTATTGTTTAGGATCTAATACAACACAAAATAAATTTCTGGATGAGGATTCATCCATTCATAGATGGATATAGTACAACATATTTTAATGTGCCTTATTTATACTCTTTAAAGTTCTTGTAACGGTTCCAAAATATGTACAAAATATTGATGAGAATGCATCCTTCCTAGATAATTTGTAAAATATAATATCATATCTCTAATAATAGAAATGTTGATAGGTGTTAGTTATATCATAATTAAACTATACAAAATAAAGAAGCATAATTTACATATAATAATAACGATAAGATAAAATAAGATCGAAGATATTGTGATGGTTGAGATTTAGGTTATCCATAATGAACGGCCAGGATGAGAGATTAGTTAGGATTAGGGTAGCCATCAGGATTAGGGTTAGGGTAGCTGCCAAGATTAGGTTATTGTTCGCACCGTGAGTGCAGCACGCGAGAGATCAAGAGATTGAGCGCAAAAGAGATTGAGGGATTGAGCGCGAGGGATTGAATAACCTCGGCCCCTTGGGTGGCCAAACTGCCCGAGGTCGAGTGCAGGCCAGCCACCTCGGGTGGACAAACTGCCCGAGGTCAAGCTCGGGCTGGCCACCTTAGGTAGTTTCGCCTCCTGAGAGCCCGAGGTTATTTGAATAACCTCAGCCCCTCAGGTGGCCAAACTGCACGAGGTCAAGTGCGGGCCGGCCACCTCGAGCAGTTTGGTTGCCCGAGGGGCTGAGGTTATTTAAATAACCTCGGCCCCTCGGGTGGCCAAACTACCCGAGGTCAAGGTCAGGCCGGCCACCTCGGGCAGTTTTGCTGCCCGAGGGGCCAAGGTTATTTGAATAACTGAGGCCCCTTGGGTGGCCAAACTGCTAGAGGTCAATGTAAGCGACTAAATTTTCCATTTTACTTTAGTCACTTAACCGCACCTCCGACCACTTGGAGGAGTCTCATTCACAACCTCCATAAGTCCCAATTAGGACTTGGGGCTTGCTAGCCCCAAGAATGGCATCCATGCCACTCAACCTTTGCACTTGGTCTAAGTGCTCCACGTGTCCGATCCCCTGATCGGCACCCCAAGGTACCACTGACATATCGGCCCGTTACGCTAAGGCCATACCTATTCACCTTGGTCACACTGGTGGTCCAACACCACCTACATTGCAATCCCGTCTCTCATAGACTAGGCCATCCATCCATGAGTGATCATCCCAGATCCACTCTTTAGCATCCTTAGGATGCTTGCAGACTTAGGGAATAACCTTCCCCAATATCTCTTTTCCAGTCCCAACCAAGTCCCTCTCTGTCGATGGCCGTGTTCACCAACACTGCCACTGGATCAAGGCCCGCAAGCCCGACGTCTAAGTCCAACTTTCCTCTGGGACTTCCTCACCATGTGACTGTGTCCTTTGTCACCACACCAGAGGGCTACTCCTCTTCCTTTCCACAGTCTGGGACTTTGGGACAACATTTCGGAACACCGTGGCCTTACGCAAGCCTCATGGGTACTCTCCCCGCCTTTTGCCTTTAGGTGCTCTAGCCATGGGCTTAGAGCGAGGTTCCGTTGAGCCACGACAGGTATCCAAGTAGGTAGTGCCACCCACACTTGGACTGGGAACATCGGCCAGTCGATCTCCCGGGGGAACTAGAGCCGGCTCTTGAACACTTCACCAAGCTACCCTACTTGTCGGTCTGTGTTCACTCTAGTCTTGGACTTCACAGTGGGCAGCTCATCACCCAACACTGGGTCCGGCCTTCCTGGGCCAAACTGGCCTTTCCTTGCCAAACTGGCCTTTCCTGGCCAAACTGGCTCCACTACAGTCCTCCCTCTACTATACTTTTGGAGCTCACCAAACCCCCCAGGGTCTGGGAGACGAACGCTTTGGGCTTTCACCCTCTCAGACTCGAACTCGGACTCGGACTCGGACTCGAACTCGGACTCGGGCTTGGTCTCGGCCTCGGCCCCGGTCTCAGTCTCGGTCCCGATCTCGGTCTCGGTCTTGGTTCCGGTCTCGGTCTCAATCTCGGTCTCGACCTCGGACTCCATCTCGGGTCCATCTCGGACTCCATCTCGTGTCCATCTCGGACTCCATCTCGGGTCCATCTCGGACTCCATTTCGGGTCCATCTCGGGTCCATCTCGGACTCCACCTCGGACTCCATCTCGGGTCCATCTCGGACTCCATCTCGGACTCCATTTCGGGTCCATCTCGGGTCCATCTCGGACTCCACCTCGGACTCCATCTCAGACTCCATCTCGTGTCCACCTCGGACTCCACCTCGGACTCCACCTCGGACTCCATCTTGGACTCTATCTCGGGTCCACCTCGAACTCCATCTCGGACTCCACTTCGGACTCCACTTCGGACTCCAACTTGGGTCCATCTCGGACTCCACTTCGGACCCGAACTCGGGTCCATCTCGGACACTTCCACGTGTCATGTGTTGGTCCTTCTTGGGTCCCTTTTTGGAGCCTTGCTTATTGCTCGCTTCGTGCTTGTTCCTCGAGCACTTTGTTGGGAGTTCCACTCCCGCTCTCAACCTTTCGAGTCGGAGCTTTTAGTCCAAACGTGTTACGCTCGTTTGGTTTTCTCTTCGGCCACCACCACATGGCACCCTTCCGGCTCCACTTTGGGGCCTAGGGATTTTGTGTCTCACAACTCCACCACCCATAGACAAAGTTCGATGTCCTCATCGAACGGTAAACCCTTTCATAAAGTAACACCCACACGTGTTACCATTTCCATCCTTGGCACCTAGCCAATATTTGTCTATGGTTTGACACCAAAGGCTCACCATGCCTTGTCCGTCCTGTAAGGAGCATAGCCTCTCCAACTTAGAGGCTCATTTGACCACTTGTGGTGGTTCTCTCTTTTTATTGGTTTAGTTCTCACTAAACCTGTTAGAGACACCTTCTCTAACTCGATCCCACTACTCATTCTCGAGTGGTCTCACTTTCCCTCGACATAATCCATGCACCTTGGAACTTTTAATTCTGACTTCTCGAAGTCAATTTCCTAGGTGTCTCCGACACCTTGCATTGCACATATTGTGCAACTCCACTTCCTCATCCTAGGAAGTTCTCCACTTGAGGGCACCATCATCCTCTGTTTGATTTCATGCCACCTTTGGGCACTAAGTTCCAGTTATCATATTTTGGTGCTAGGGCTGTCCACGGCCTTATCTTTTGGCTACTTTGCCGCTCCCTCACTTGGAGCTTTTACTTCACCAAATTGGAGCACTTAGGAATCCATCCTTGGAAGTCCACTTCCTTTCCCACAAACCGTTAACATCAAACACATTAGTGTTCCTTGGCTAACTTTGCCATTTGGATCCCTTCCATTAAATTCCATGGCCCAAACTTGGCCACTAGTCCTTTGCTCCTACCCTTGATTGTTGCACCCAGCAACATAGGATCGCTACCTCCATTTTTGAGGTATCCTTTCGGTTCCATAGCAAAGACTCTTCTTTGCCAAGTTCGGAGGATGTTCACCCCTAGCACGTCTCTTTAGCATCTTCTGCTATGGGCTCTATCCACGGCCCAACTTCGTGACCCTCCCATGGGTCTCTTATAGAGACTACTTTCCTCGGACTCACTATGCCATCGCACGGACATAGTTTATTTCCGTTAGGTGCTCTTCCCACTTGGTCATCATGACCAAGCCACACCACCTTAAATAGTTCAATTTCAACATTTTGAACTAGGAACTTCATTCCTTAGCCAACCAAGGACCTTGTCCTTATTTGGCCATAAGATCACCTAGTGATCTCACCTTGGCACTTTAACAGAGTTGCCAAAAGGTACTTGGTCTTCTAGACCTTCAAGTTGTTGACTATAACCCCGGGGGCATCCCCCACACTTGGCGGTGCACCCAAGCTAGCCCTTGCGGCCAAGGGTTCATAGCAACCGAGATTAGGTGTCCCCATCTCACTCACCACGTCCTTAGTGCCACTTGCACCAAAGCGTTCAAGTTAGATATGCCGAGCTTTCATGCTAAGCAATCTAACCGTGCATCACGACTCCGAGGCATCCCTCGCTTGGCAGTGTGCCCAAACCAATCTCCACACTGAGAGTCCATGACCACCGAAATATGAGTGTCCTCATATTCCAAACCATCACCACGCCCTAGTGATTTGGGACTCGAACCCAAGCACTAGAGGGTCGGGACTCGAACCCAACCTCCGTATATGCATCTACGGACGGCATCACACAAGATGCCTGGCGTGACTCCCCACGCCGGTGCACCAACTTATACTTAAAGTGCGCTACAGATCACAACTTAGGAACCTAGTTCCCCCGCACTGCCAAGTCCTCTCACTTGACAAGTTTGTGATCATACATGGACTCCTCCATGCTTGGCCCCATGGCCCACCCTTTTTGAAGTGATCACCTTCAACTAGGGTATTTGTTCCCCTGACTTGCTAATCTCGCTGGGCAAGTCCTCTGACCACTGTAACATGGTTCATGCACAAGCGTGAAAGTCCTTGACCATCGACTTTCGTTCAAAGCCCTCTCTTTGAACACTCGGGAACTACTTCCCTAACCTTGACAGCCTTGCTTCATGGCAAGCTTCAAGACCACGCATCTGCTGCGCCACTCTGATTTCGCGCGTTCTATGAAACATTTACACTTTGGCCTTTCTAGGTACTAAGCTACCTAGAATCGTCTTCGGGAACCTTGAAGGAACTCTGTCCCTTAGCTTGCTAAGGCCTTCTTTTTTGCAAGCTTTCCAATTGCCACATAGTCTAACATGGACAATTCCATATTTTAGACTCTTCATGGTATCACGGTTGCTAGCGGCAACACCCTCGAGCCCCCACTTGATTCTCCACTCCCAGCTGGCATAACCAACCTTGGTTATGCCCTTCGATTCCTATGGTTCGGTTTCATCCCCTTACTTCTTGCTTTTGGCTTCACATTTGCAATAATTTTACCTCTAACTTCACTTTAACTTATTTTGTCGTGTTTAAATGCAAGCTTGGGCAGTTTGCTATTCAAGAGCAAAACTTTGTCTATGATATTGAGCAACTATGATTTTTGGCAAACTTGACATCTGCCAACATTATGGTGATGATCTCACAACACTTGTTAGGCACTCACGCACTCGAAATGATGGTACAACTTGGTTCAACAACTTAATCAGTTTTATGCTCGTTGTGTGGTGTAAGGTATGTCTTTCCCTTTTATTTTGTAAAAGCCTCTTTTAATTGTTTTGGTTTTTAGCCTTTGGTGAAGGTCAAGCAAGATGCTTACGAACTTGCATATCCGGAGAAGAGTCGGGAAGAGCTCTCAGCTGAGTTCATATAAATTGAGCACAAAATTCAGCATGCAAAGTCTTCAAAGTTGAAGAAACTAGTATGCATAGCAGACAATCGCAGACCAAAGGAGTGGCTAGAGATTATAGTTGAAATTTCTTCTCATGAATGTAAGTTTTTTATCACACTTAATGTTTTTCAATTATGCATATATTACTTTTGCAATGAACAAAATTCCAGATGACATGATTTACAATATCGCAAAATCAAAACTTCCATATAAGCAACAAATAGAGATTCTAGAATTCCTCAATGTCTGCTTGATGAACAGAGAGAAAGGACTGCCAAAACTATTTGAGAATATAATGAGAAGGGCTGTCTACATCATGCAAATTATAAGTGAATGTGAGAAGTTTTTGGCACCACACATTAGTGACGATCTAGATGGCACATTCATGTATTTCGACACCTACATCAACACATCATTGGAAGGGATTGAAGAAGGGTGGCTGCCAAAGAAATCTACAAGGACAACAACTTATGATTGCTAACATGGTCAACCTTATTTCATGCGATGTGTAGCTTATAGGTATAATATGATTTCTAAGACTTTTTTTAAATATATATTGTTTACAGGTATCTTTGATATAGAGGCATGCCATTTGAGGCACCAGTTTGCACTCGACTTATTACATAGGGTGTAAGGGATGGAGAAATGTACCTAACAATGTTTGTGAGAGTTCTGAAGGCATGGAAGATAGAATGCCCTTGGGAGTTGGAGCTCCTAGGGAAGGAAACTTTTACACTAGATTGCGAGAAAGTTGTCAATGCTAGCAACGATGGCAATGCAAGTGACGATGGAGATGGGGATGAGGAAGCTCCAGATCAAGTTCATATTCCACCACCAGACAGCCAAGATCAAGCTCCAGTTCAACCATCAAACAACCAAGATTCAGATTAAGTTCTATCAGTAAATAATGATGATCAAGTGGTTCATAGAATATCACATCGACCACAAGGTAAGCAAAAGTGAATTTTACAAACTAAAGGTGGTAATACATGTTTTTTGCAGTAATGACTGTTAGTAGTAATTTTATTCCAACTCGACAAGATGCTCATGAAGAGGAGTTGGAAGAACTCTCATCGACAACACAGCATATGATGGTAGCATATTATTTATTACTTTTTTCATTCACTTAGCTCCTTTATAGGTCCGTCCTGTATCCCCAATAACACAATGAGGCATTGTGGGTATCTTTATTAGCTCTTACAGTAGATTGTTGACATCTTTCATGGAAAACAACATCAACATGGATATACAGCGTTAGTTCAACCGTTAGTAAGCTCTATTTCGTTAAAGTGGGATTTATTCAGTAAAATGGGACTAGGTACAAATTTTCAAGTATTTGAAAATGACGTGAAATTATATGTTTTTTGTCCAGGGGCTAGACATATCTGGGGCATGGTGACTAGCGCGGTGATCTTATGTCCAGACTGAGTCCATCTAGTTGTATAATAAATCTCATTGTCAAGGTGAACAAGCCGAATCTGAAGCTAAAGAAGAGCGATGGCATGCGCGCACACACTATTTGTTTGTTCATTGAGCGTGTGGTGAGCTTTCCAAGATGAACATCATTCCTATTAGCCAGACATATAACTTAATGGTGAGAACATTTAGATATTATTCAATGTTATCTTTTTCTAACGAATCTAATTGTGAAGGTGTAGCAAGAGGCATTGCTAGTCTGGAGAAGTCATTTAACTCATTTGACCCTTAGTGTATTTTCATGAAACTAAATAACATTCATATTATTAAGGAATTTCTCTAGTACCTTTTTTTTACGACATAGAGGCTTGCATTTCTTTCAAAGGTGATTTAGTAAAAGGCCTGAGGGCACATGCCATTCTATTTCTCAGACCGGTATTAAGATATACTAGTGCAAAGGGAAAAAGGTATTTGGTGATCAAGTAAATGGCATGAGGGCACACGCCATTATAAGCCTAAGCGCTAGTGGACACCTCCTTTTTGGTACTCTCAGCGGTACTATCATCCTTCTCCGGGTCAGTTGTTTTGCTTTGGATTGTTGTCTCTGACGTTACTGGGGCGTTCTCGATAGTTGTTAATGTTGCCGTTTGTTCAGAAAAATGATCACCTGGAGTATAGTACGGGGAGTTTGGAAGACTTATATATTCTACATCTTCACCTATCTCCTTCTCCGTCTCCTTTTCTGCCTCACTTACAGATTTTGTGCTTGCCATGAGAACGCTCTTCACCCTAAAATATGGAGTTCGTTGTGTTATAAAAGGAAACCAACACACACGCTGCAAGGGAATGATGGTACATAAAGCACGTAAGCCCACAATATGGGTTTATGTGCCATTAATATGGGCCACACGCCATATTATTAGATTTATGCACGTGTGATTGGTAAATGCATATGTCACATCATCTTTGTTTTACCTCACACACTATATCAAGCCTCCTCTGATTCAGATTCGGATTGTTCACCTTGAAATAAAATACATTAGAAACTTTGTAAAGGAATATTAATGAATCTCACCTTGAACCCGAGTTATGAATGCTCTTGCTGCATCTCTTGCATGGTCTGGCAAGGTGATGGTGGCACTCTGCTTCCGCATCCAACCATGCACAACATTATCCACCGATATGCTCATGCTGGGATCCCTTGGATTCAGCACCCATCTCTTTTCTAGGCAATCCTTCGTATATCCGGAACTTGGCTTGAACCACTCCACAGTTACATTGAAGGAGTTAGTTTCCGCGTCCTCCTCTGCATCAGTGATGCAGCGCCCCACCCATATCATTTGTTTTTTATTACTGGGTCTGACAAGCACGACCATTCCTTTGCAGACCTGTACTGGATTGAATGCTGAATCCGGCTTCTTGTTCCTCGGCCCACAATAGTGATCCTCAACATCGTTATCTGTCACTGCATTTCCAGAGGACATTGTTCCGCTACTATCTGGTGCTCTGGGTTCTGGCCAAAAGGACTCTTCCAATTCTTCATATACAACCGGCCCATTTTGGATAGCAGATATAATCTTCTCCCAGTATTCGAGCAAAGGCTTGCACCTCTGAAAATAGGATTCTCCACCAAACACCAACCCCCTCTTCCAGAAGGCAATATGCTGTCTAATCCCGGCCACTATACTTTCCTGGTCTTTGAGTCCATCCGGGTGCATCGGCCGTGGGGAACCCTGAGGAATCATAGGTTCCCCAGTTATGGGATCTCTCTTGAAGAGTTCAATGCCGTCCACTGGCAGCCACACTGTGTCCCATTCTCTCATCTTGTACCTCATCACTGGAGCACCGTCACACATGCTGAAATGAAACTGAAGAGGCTTGGAGTGGCCAATCAGCGTTTCGGATCCATCCCTGATGTAGCCTCTTACAAACCCCTTAAAGTCTGGAACCTCTGTCAGAAGTGCAGCTTCAACAGTGCCTTTGATGCAATTTTGGAATTCATCGTAGAGTTGTGGGAGGGTGAGGACATTGGATCGCCGGAGGGACTCTGCCAGGTGACTGAACATGGCATCGACGTCTTCATGAGTGTGCCCAACCATGAGAAAGCCAAGTGTAACCGTTTCAAATATGCCTTTGGCAACAAGCATCGCCAAGTACGCGAAGACGTACATGTTTTTGTTCTCACTGCTAGCATTGTCTGTTTGGAGCAGAAGATGGGGTGGAAGGCCACATCGGCCGCAAGAACTTCCTTGAGATTCTGCTTCGTTTGGATGAGGCTGTGCATTCACCGGGCGACCAGCCTCGTCGGAATGGCATGAGGCCTCACGTGATAACCCTACAATCTGACGGCCAACATATTCACTGGGATGGCATGGGGCCCCACGCGATACTGCAAGCCTTTGCTCCTCCTCCAGCTGAACCCTGTATGGGGTTCGATCGACAAGGGCCTTATGCAAGGGTTGGCCGTTCAGCTCAGTCTGCGCACTTTGCAGAGACCTTAAGTGTTTTGCTAGGGACGCAATCATCATGTTTGCACCCCCGCCACCCCATAGAGGTACAAAGAAGTTCCCATAGTTCTGGGCACCATGCCCATGAGCGATTATGCCAAACAGAGACACAGGCAGCTGCATGGATGAAGAGATTGCCTTGGGGGCAGGATTGAGTCGAGGTAAGCACGTCTTTTTCTGGTCCATTTTGTCGTGGATGATGCAGAGGTAAGAGTTAGGTCTCTCCATGGAGAGAATCCTGTTATGATAATATGCAGTCCTGCAGCTTCTCTGCTCGATGTTGTGGTCGAGCCGCCTTCTAACCAACGTCTCTCGCTCTTGAGCGCTGCAAGAATTCTTCGACAAAGCCATTTTGATAGCAGTGCACTCGTCACACTTTGAAAAGCTGGAGTACTTTCCTATACTCACATCCCTGAACCTGTTGCTCCACAATCTACTAAATCTAGATTGGCTCAGCTTCCTGTAGCCATTACTCTGGAGTTCCCGATTCACATCTTCCAATATGGCCCCCTTGGTATACATGGAAGGGAGAACTCGTTAGGTGTCTCGTGTTCCATCTTCCAAGAGGCGGGTTTTATGTGGTTGCTGCTCGCTACATGTCTCGACAAACCTCTTGAAGATTGCCTCTCCATATACAACATGACCCCTGGTTTTGTGCGTACCGTCGTTCCCATGGACTGCCTGTTGAACCCTTTGTTCCTCGAACTCAGTTTTGATTCTGTAGAATGTGCTTCGAGGGACTCCATAAATGATTCTCCATGCCTTCATGCAGACCAAACCCCTCTGGAAGACCATGCCCCCCACCTGATGTTCTGAAGCATCAACAGATGACCGTAATGCCTCATACACAAAATTGCGAGCTGCCTTCCAGGACAATGTCTTGTATCTTGCTCTCTCCTCTTCAATAGCATCCCAATCAGCATGTTGACAGCACCTCCTCTTGCAACAAGCAACTGTCGAGACCATTCGAACCTCCATCGCCATTTTCTGCCTTTTCGGTTCGTTGCTCAGATCCCTTTGGCTGCGCTTTAGGAAGGTGTACTTTCTTTTCCCATGAAGAGATGTTCTGTCATCAGTTGTAGTGGTGTTTGATTGTGAATCCTTCACATTCTCAAACACTAAGTGCCTCAATTTTCACCGCACAATGCTTCCAATAGTCAGACTGTTTTCTTCTGTGTCAACAACCTCTAAAATCGCAACTCCAATATCATCCCAGCCCAATTCTTGATTAGCAACCGCATCTCTTGGATCGACAACTGTGGCTAAGCCCTCAGCTACCACCTCCCCCTCGGGGTTGTTTAGAAACACTTTTGCCTGAATCCATGTAGCACGGTTCTTAAGATCCACGGAGGGAACATGCGTCGCACTTGCGCTGTCCCCAACATCTGCTTTCTTCTGAAGATTTTTCAAGGCAACAACAACATTTACCCCGACGACCATCTCTCCTCGTTCAATAGCGACCACATTCCCATCGAAGACAGTCTCTACTGATACAGCAGCATTGCCTTCCCCAAGCCTTTCACAGTGTATAACAAAGTTCCGATCCATAGACACAAGGGTCCCTTTTGCAACTCTCTTCCCACCATTCAAAATGTAAACCTTTTCCCCAACCTTGAAGGCCATTCTGAAAGTGCAGAAAAGAAGTTAAGACCATACAAAAAATGATTGGAGAATGGCCTAAATCATAACATACCAAACAACCTCAATAGCATGAGGCCACATGCCATTATTCAAACATGCTATTGACACCCACGTGAAATTTCGCATTCACAAAATTGGCATGAGGCCTCATGCCATCTTGATATACACACAGCTGCAGGCAAGTAAAAACATACATGACAATACGCTAGCCATGAAATTGCAAGGGCCCAAGATGGCATGTGGCCTCATGCCATTTCTAAATGTGGTCCTAAGCCATTCCATGGTGAACATACCAGGAAGCACAAGTGCCGAATATCAAGAGGAAGCGGTAGCCACACCAAAGACAGTGCCGCTCGCAACACCGCAACTACTCGTAGCGCCGCTCGCAACACCGCAACTGCTCGTAGCGCCGCTCGCACAAACTGCCACTCGCATAAACTGCCGCTCGCAATGGCGCTCGCAATGCCGCAACCGCTCGTAGACGCATAAACCACAGCCCACAACGCCGCTTACACAAGCAGCGCTCACTGCGCTCAGCGGAACCAAGAACACGGCGCACAAAAATGATAGACCTAGGAATGAGTTCGAGAATTCAAAAATAACACACGCTTGAACGTCACATCAAATCCTCTGACAAACCAGATCTTATGATTCCTCTGACAAATTTCAAACTGAGTAGCTTCTAGACTTTGCTGTCGGAGGTTGAACTTTGTCACATCATGTCCTTGCCTCGATCCAGCTATGCCATGTCAGTGATTCGAACTTTGCCATGCCATGTCAGCGATCCGCGCCAAGATTATTCGCCGTGTAAAGGAATAATTACGCTGTGTGTGTACGTCCATTTATGGCAATATAAGGCCACACGCCATTCAAAGAATAATGCTCGACATAAGGCCACACGCCATTCAAAGAATAATGCTAGTCGAGCATTTTTTGGTGCATTTTTGGGTTCAAAATTGCATGAGCCCACACGCTATAAAGTTTACCTGTACCAAAAATAGAAACAGCTTTATTTACTTGGGAATTTAAGTGGTTGAGGCATTTTTAAACTTACAAACACATGCCCTACTTACATTCCTTTGGTTGCCTAAAATTCAAAAATATTATAAACCTTTCTTTTTGCATTTTCAATGTTTTCAATTATGGTTTTTGATTTTCGTAGGACTAGCCTAGTAATCTATTTGCATCCCGTCATGTTTATAGCTAGCTTTCGTTCGTCCCCTTCGCTAGCCTGAGATACATCTGCTCGGCATCTGCCTCTTACAGCATTTGCCCAGAAAGGGCATCTTTCTTCACGCAGCATTTGCCACATGTTTAGGGTTTAGGGTTTAGGGTTTAGGGTTTAGCAATTCAGTAGCTTGATAAACATGCAAATACAGAACTTGATGTAAAATCCTTTGATATGTCACAATGCCCCTAGGACCATAAACACATTTCAATAGAGAGGGTCCTTTCATTTCATAACTCCTTACGTAGATCTTGGTGAAACCAGAGTTAGTGAAGTTAGTTTTTTGTGATCTCGCATCTGATTGTGATGTCCCTTTGCAGTTTCGATGGAAAGGTCAATGCACACCAAACTGTGAAATCTTGGAGCAAAATAACGGTCGGATCTATGGCAAATGCCCCTGAAACATTGTAAGGCTCGTGTGGTCTCATGTGGTGTCCGATTGAGATGCTTCTTTGCAGGGTCATCAAGAAAGACATTGTATACCATTCTGTAAAATCTAGTTGCGATCTAACGGTTGGATCTCCAGAAAACTCAAAAAAATCTCGTGCGTGTCAGAATATCCTAGGAATATACTCCTATGTGCCCCTGAAAATGGCATGCGGCCCCACGCCATTCAAGAGATAATGCCAGATGACGCCGAGAATTTTTTGGTGCATTTTTTGGGTTCAAAATTGCATGAGCCCACACGCTATAAAGTTTATCTTTGCCAAATAGAGAAAAGTTTATCTGTGTCATGTGAGGTAGTTACAGTCTTTTGTGCTCGGCATCTGCCTCTTGCAGCATTTGCACTGAAAGGGAATTTTTCTCCATTCAGCATTTGGCCCTGAAAATGGCATGCGCCCACACGCCATTCAAGGAATAACGCCACAGGACGCCTGGATTTTTGGGTTTAAAATGTTTAGGGTTTTTTGGGTTTTTTCAAAATATTTTGGGTCCAACGTTTTTTGGGTTTCTTTGGTTCAAAATTGCATGAGCCCACACGCTATAATATTGATTTGAGAGAAAAATAGAAACAGATAGAATTTCTTTATTTAGCTGAACATCTGCCATTTTTGGAAATACAAGATGCTTTGGAATATCCAATCATGCATGGTATAAATATAGCGAGGGTATTAAATGATATCCCAATCATGATCTTTCTTTTGGATTTCGCGTGCATGCAGTCCGAGGAATGATGACGTTGCGGATTTCTTTTGGATTTTGCGTGCTTGCATGCGCGCGGCAATCCAGAAATTAATGGTGGCGCCCAAGTCCGAGGAATGATGACGTGGCGGGATTACCAACCGTTGTGAAATTTCGCGCGTGTGAGGTTAGGTTTTGCATTTTGCTTTGTACTCGCGCTCGCGCTCGCATCACACTCGCGCTCCCGCTCGCATCGCGCTCCCACTCGCGATCACGCTCACTTCTCTACAGGTTTCTCGTGTGCATCGGCGTCCACTCGCGCTTGCATCACACTCGCGCTCGCATCGCGCTCGTGTGCATCGGCGTCCACTTCAAGACACACCCAGTTTGTAACTTCGCCGCCAACTCCGCCGCCCACTCCACCACCCACACGCAGCCCACTTGGCGTCCCGGGAGATTTCAGCACCACTCTCCAACTGTAAGTGGCAGAGTAGCCTTGCTGCTACGATCCGCTGCACACACAGTGCACATTCGCCAGCGAGTCCGGCCTCGATTGTCACGGCCTCCATTCGGCTTCAAATGGTAAGTCTTTTAGACGAAGTAGAAAATGGCATGAGGCCACATGCCATTCAGTAGCAACATTGGCATGCACCGATTGGGCTCTCGAGTGCAGTCCGGTTACAGATGGCGTGTAGCCTCACGCCATCTTAGGATGCAGCCTCAAGACATCTGATGCAGTGGTGAATGGCGTGTGGCCTCACGTTATTTCCAGCTGCTAGCTTTTCATCTGTCAGCTCTAATTGTTGTGCATTTTTGAACAGGCGAGGAATTGCGTTCTTCTTCCAGCCACTGTCAATGTGGATGCAGAGAAGGGGGAGGAGCTCACCAGTTGGACTTTCGGGATGGAAGGCGAGGATCTGATGCTGTACAACACAGATGGTGGGAGAAAAGAATACATGGGGATCCTCATCCAAGTGACAGACACTCCATGCAGTTCCATGCAAGAATATGGACTGGCACTTGTGGTAGAGACAGCGTCCGCCTTCAAGATCCACCTTGCACATCCTAGCGGCTTCCCGGAGGGGGGCAGCGGCTATGAGGAATTCCTAGAGGGAGCTAGGGAGAGGTTGTCCAGGAGGCCCACAATTTCAAAGACGCTGCGGGTTTATGAAGATCACATGGAATCCACGGACCTCACCTACGGCGATGTTCAAAAACTATATTCCAACATTGAGCCGTTGAGAGTGCCTCCAGTTTGCGAAGCGAAGGGGAAGGGGGTCGATCTGGAAACTACCCCGAAGCAGAAAAGGGTGGTCAAGCTCAAGCCGACGTCCGACTCTGCTGCTCCAAAAAAGAAGCTACTCGGTGATGCCATTGCCTCGGGTTCGAACACTACACCCACCAAAAAGAAGAGCCGCAAAGAGCAGAAAGAGCAAGAAGAGGCAGCAAAAATCGTCGCAGATAATAGTACTTGTTACTATTCCAACAAAGTATATACAATCGACGTGAGCCGTATCGAGATCCAAAGCAAATACAACCACAGGCTAGTATCTGATGAGTGGGTGGAGAAACTGAAGCAGAAGATGCTGGCAAGTCCAGTAACACCCGACATCGCAGACGTGATCCCCTACTACCGAACAATGAAGGGCGAGACGAGGTTTCCAGACTTGATCAATAGGAAGGTGTTGGACGATCAGAACATCCGGTTCTATGCCGTCTTCGGGCAGCATTCTAGCTTGGCGATGCAACAGATAGTTGTGGATATTATGGTGGGCGAGGAGGTGAAGAAAGTCTTCAAGACAAGAGTTGTCCGCCTGATAAAAGGCAACTTGCCCCTCCGATCTATCATATACATCTCCCACGCGCAGAATGTCAAGCAAGAAACGTGCTACAAATCGGGTCTGCACGAGACATTGGCACGAACACGGAAGCTCTGGGTTCAACTGAAGAAGCCACAAAAACCAGGACAAGGACGTGCACTAGCAACTAGCGCCTGGCAGGTAAGCCTCGTTGCATGTGGCATAGCATGTGGCCTCACGCCATTTCCATTGCAGGAATTCTCGAGTCTTCTCTCGAAAACACTGGGGGTCAATGACACACTCAGCATCCATAACATTCTACTCGCGACAAAAGTTGTTTTTGACAAATGGGTAGATGTGCTAAGGAGGTACCATGACGGGGAGTTGCTAAACTCAATGGGTGTGGAGGACGGCCGGAAGCCCAATGATTTGAAGCTCAACGCCTTGCGTTTCTCGCAGTCTCTAGACGACGACGACCTTCTGACAGTGGCTAATGCTCTTCTACTTGGTGAGGTAGTCTTCAACAAGACCAAAATGACTCCCGGCCATATTGTGACATACGAGGACTTGTGCACGACTCTGAGAGCTCGTGCGCTATTGAAGGATTGGATCTTCGAGCAAGTGGCCGTGGCGAGGGTGAGCATCGACACCACGCAAGAGATGATGGAAGAGCTGGACTTGTCAAATGAAGACATCGACGAGTACGTGAAGGGGGCCCCCAAGTTCATCGATCTGCTGCGGGATGCCACGAAAAGTAAAGCTGAGAAGTTGGATCAGTATCCAAATTTCATTAAGAGGGATGTCGACCGCCGGCTTCAGAAACAGCTCGACCCCGCAGCAGAGGCCTATCGAGAACCTTACCGGGTATACGTGAATTCGGATGAGGATCAAAGGTGGAGGAGCATCGTTTCCCGCGGAGATGAGCAGGTCAAGAACATCTTTTGTGTGATGGACTTCACAAACGAGGAGATCACTCATGCAGACGAAGTCAGCTCCATCATTGACTTAATGGTGGGACTTGCAGAGGTGGAATCTTCAGTCCACTATATGATCTACGACTCCGAATCCTATCACAAGTTCTGGAAGGCCTTGAACGAGGTGAAGGCTCGGTTGAAAGGCAAGGAGATGCGGGAGATCCATGGGATAATGGCTAAGAAGAAGATACCGACGAATGTCCGCATCTTCACAGTCGCCCTTGTTATTGGTCCTGCAGCAGAGTGGGACTGGAGTGACTTCCCAGCTTCGTTCAACAAAGCCGATCGAATTGATCTGAGGGAGGTCAATTTACCTGTGCCTGAGGAACTGAAGACGGCTATGGAGCTTTCGAATCCAAAGAAAGCTCCAGGTGCAGCATGGGAAATGCTCAGCTGGGTCTTCAACGCAATAGCGGGTGACTCCAAGGGCAAATGCATTGTCGAGTACAATTGCAGCGGACTATTCTTTCAAGCCGCACTACTCAAGGGTGTCCCGTGTGTTGCGGTGACAAACTCCATTGAAGAGGTGACTTCAATGGAGCATATAATTACAGTTGCCAAAGAAAAACAGTATCTTCTCTACGAACCTGGTGAGTACGCACTTTAAGTTTAAATGTTATCTCACAAGCTCTGTATGCAGGAGCGTGGCCACCCCCAGATGCTGAAACGGCGTTAACAGCTACTGATGTTAGGCCGAGGTCACAACCTGCACAAGGTAAGGTCACGTGAGGCCTCACGCCATTTTGATTATAGATCGTTGTGAATATTCAGACACGAGGACTGAAAAGCGCACTGGTGGCGCGTCGAAGAAGGACAAACAGACAAGCAATAGGAAAAAAGGAGGTACAAATTATATTTGCAATGGCGTGTGGTCTCATGCCATTCCTTGCAGGAGACACTTCTTCAAAGGCAAAACAGGCAAGCACCAGCCAAGCTCAAACTGACAGTGGTCATAAAAAGCGAAAGCACGTTGGACAGTCGTCGGGATCAGAGGCGTTTGATTCGAAAAGGAAGAAGGGCAACGAAAAGATGATAGGTAATGCCTCGCGGTTATGGCATGTGTGCTCATGCCATTCATTGCAGATCAAGGGCTGAGTGAAAGGAGCCAGTCACCACCTTCTGACTCAGATTCCTATGGCGGACTCCCCTTCCCCAATCTCAATGGAGAGGTACAATGGATGAGGGATGCTTTTCAAGTCAGGGCCACGTTTTTCTCATCTCGTCGTCTTCGAAGGGTGCAAGAACGTGCAGAAACCATGTTAAGACAGTCGGGTGAGGATACGGTCCTAGGTCACGCACTAAAACAGGCTATGGATGTCTTGTATTTTGAGATGGAGACTCGGCCAGATGATTTTTCCAAGATGGTCCTGGAAAAACAAGCAATCCAGCCTGAGCAGCCTATGGAAGAAATGCAAGAGGGGGATGAGGAGCCAGAGAAAGATAATGAGCAGGAAGAGCAGAAGGACGAAGAGGAGGACGAAGAAGAGGAGGACGAAGAAGAGGAGGACGAAGAGGACTTGGATGGTCCTCACAATGGTGACGATCACAATAACGACGATGACGATGATGACGATGATGGCCAGCCTGAGGTGGCCAAAGAGCAGCGGAGGAAGGTCATACAAGACAAACCATCAGGTAAATAATAGTACATCCATTCCTAACCTTTTACCATTTCTAACATTGTCCATGTAGGTCGCAGAAGAAATGGTAAGTAGAGATTATTCAGTTGAATTAAGATACAAACTCTAGCCTTTAGTGTCGAGGAAGGATAGTGCCAAGCAAGGGTCGAAACGTATGTCCAATCCTTCAGAATCAGCAGTGCGCCCAAGTGATATCGGTCCTAGTTCCTCAATAGCAGTTGATGGTAAATACAGTATAGTCGATTCAATGTGCTAATGAGTTTGTTTTTAGTAGCACGGGAGGATACCATCTCAATCGAAGGGAGATATTTGGACATGCATATGGATCCGCCAGTGGACTCTACTTGCCTGCAAGAGTCATTAGAGCTGGTGGAGGCTACTATCCATATCAACGCCAAGCAAGCTGACCACGCTCCACTTGATGCTGCCCATACCACTGAGTCAATCTTGTCCACGTATCCAACTGACGGTGACCAGGCGCCATTGGACCCGCATGAGGCCGCCCCAGCCGCCGAGCCGGTCGTATCCTCATTTCCAACGTGTGCCCAATCGTCTGACTACGCGCCGTTGGAACCTCCCTACACCGCCCCTGCTGCCTGTTCGGTCATGTCCACTTTGCCAACGGAGGCACCAGCTGAAATGGCGTGTGATCACACGCCATCGGAACCACCCCATGCCACTGTTGAGCCAGTTGTACCAGAGTCTACAGCTGAAATGGCATGTGCCCACACGCCATCGGATGCGATTGACCCCACATTGCAGAGGAGAGTATTTCCGCCCTTCACGTTTCCTCGACCAAAACCCTCTGAACGACCATCGGGAGCACCATTCGCTAATATTGTAGATGGTAAAATTGACTTGTACCATTTTTTATGCTAACGCATTTCATTTCAGAGTCACGGCGAAAGTACTGTATCGTTTTTTATCTGAACGGTGTCCTTTTCTCCCATGAACGTGGCTCGTCCTCGAATGTCACTGCACCCTCCAAAGCCTGCGGTCGCAAGTTGGTCAAAAGAGACAGATTCACATTAATCACACGGGAGAAACTGCGGGATCTAATAATGACCATGCGACACTTAAAACAGAGGGCCGGGTTCAATTTGCAATTGGGAGTTTGGACATCCATGATGCGCCACAATGCATTAACGTTGCTACAGATGATGCACGATCAGACGCGAGTAATATTACCATTTGACTTTCTCCTAACGCAGGAGGATTGCTTGACTATGGTCCATGTGAGGGGTAGCAAGCCCATCTTCGTCAAGGCAGAGGCTGTAGTGATGAACCGGACTGCTAGGTCAAGTGAAATCCTCATCATCGATGACTCGCCGATTAAAACTGCAGCGAACACGCACACATATGCAGTGCACCCCATCTCTTGCAGTATGGAAACTAGGGAGAAGAAACCGTATGTTCTGGGGGACCTTGCAAAACGGCTTGAAGCGATGGTGATAGAGAACCGGCCAGTCCAGGAGGTGGCTGCAGAAATCAACCAAATGGCAGATGGAACGGTATATCAGAAGCCATTTGATCGGACAGACACCAGTCATCATTTATGGCATGTATATTGTCTAGCCAAGCACTATCCGCATCTCCATAATCTGCTCAACCGGATGGGTTCTTCGACCACTGAACATGAGCGTGGACGTATTAGAGAAGAGATGGCATTACTATTGGGTTTAAATCCTGATAGTGTGGAGAGTGATGAAATTCCAAGATTATTGTATAGGCGTTGGAGGCAAAAAATAACAGTCTGAGATGGCATGTATTTATTTAAAAATGTAACTTATTATGGCATGGGGTTCCATGCCATTGTATTAATATTAAAAGACAATTCTTTGAGAGGATTTGCATTATACTAGAAGTGTTACAGCATGTTATTGGAAGTCTACGAAGTTGTTTTATTAATAAGGGGAAAGTAAAGATTGAATGGGGACTTGGGCTCCACCTAGACTCGGAGCAACTGAGCCAATATTAAAAGGATGGAAAGAAATTGGACGATGATGACAAGGAGAAGAGAGAGGTGAAGCAGTGAGAAGTGATTGAGTAGACATTTCCTTGTTTAAAATAAAATGGCATGTGCCTCAATGCAGTTGAATTTTGTTATATTTATATACTATATAAAGGTTTGGAAACCTTATTTTACAAGTGGGATAATGACAATTCCCACTTTAACGAAATAGAGCTTTAGTGCCAAAAGATACAAATGCCTTTACTCCCAGTTGTAGACTTCATTCTCTTCGACTTTCCAGATGGTCTTTTAGATATCAATGGGAAAGTTGAGGATTGGAACTTTCTCACACTTGACCACATACGCAATGCATTCCTATTGTCCAAAGCATTTATGCTCGAAGTTGGCCATGTCATCTTCATCCTACCAAACGACCCCAACTGGATGTATGAGTTTATGACATGTGTAGCAGAAGTTCATTTCAAGTCATTCTCTTTCGGATACATCATGGATCCTATTGGCGTCGATATGAGGGGCGTCCAAGAGAAGTCTGAAAAGGTGAGTATGTATTTTATATTTTTATCTAATTTCTAAACATTTTTATTTTTCAGGTTATGATGTGGACCTATCATACCTTCCGCAGAAATACACATGATGGGTTTCATGATAGCGAACGTGCAACATGTGTTTTGCTTGGGTACGATAGTTCCACTAACATCATACCCAACCTTGTGGATGAGCAAATCCGCAACACGTTTCCAGAGTATTGATTTCAAACTCCATTGGCAATGCAAGTCTTGCTTGAGCTCTATTGCCCACCAGATGGTGTTGTGATTGATTGCACAGCAGCTAGCGGTTCTATGATGAAGGCAACACATGACTCTGGTAGGTCGATGTTTGCTATTGAAGAACATCATTTCTTCAAACACCAGCTCAGAGGATTTTGTGAGTTGCCTCCAACCTCAAGGAGGTAAATTATGTTTATTAAAATTTCAATCTATTTTATAGATCATTGTCACCTAGAGTTTCTAGAATTGGAGGCTTTGGAAATCTCCTTGACTATGCAGGAGCTATGGCTCAACATATGCAAGGTGAATCTTCCCCACAATACCAATATAAGAGGAAGCATAAAAGAAATCATTATGTTAATGATGAGGTAGAAGAAAGTTAATTGCATCCTTACATAAAATGAAAAACTTGTTATATATCAAATGTCAATAAAAGCGTTAGATGTCAGTAAAAGTGTTAAATGTCAGTGTCAGTGTTAGTGTCAAATATCATAATTGCAAATTATCATTCTCACCTGATAGCACCTTCTAAAACAAAGTATGTTACCTACAACTAATATTATTTTATTATATTTTTTCTTTTAATAGTGACAATACTATAGTATAATAAAGTAATTCTAGATCTGACATTCCACTGTAGGGTGGCCTAAAAACCCTATATTTTGCACTAGCCGATACAGTGTTTCCCAAGGGGATGTTGTTCTTCACCTTGAAGTGATAGTGGGTATGTGTCTATAATTCATTCTTGAATCTATTATACATCCATACGTGCATATTTTCCAAAACCGCCGTTAGGCAATTCCTATAGTGCTCAAGAAAAGTTTGTAAACCCATAGAGCTATTTGTCTTGTCCAAGAAAAAGTAACATATTTGACACCAAATGTAATAGCATTCTATGCTTTCAAGTAGTCTTGCCATATCAAGAGCAAGATCTTGCAAAAACATGTGGCATTGCTCTTGAAGCGCTAGAGGCAATCCCTCTCTAGTAGCAAGATTCGGAATTTCACATATAGGGAACTCTAATTTAGCTTCACTAGAGCCCTCAGTAGAAAAAAGATTGTTATATGGAGGTGAAGGTGGAATGTTAGTAGAACTTAGGGATGCAAGTGGAGATTGATATGAAATGCTAAGAGGCCAAGTACGAGTAGCAATGACTTTCCTTCGAGCCATTTCAATACAAACTTCCAAGGAGCTCAAGGAGAACAAAAAAACTACGATAACTATAACTTTTCTAAATAGTTTATATATTAAGTTTTAGTCTTGGGAATGAGGTTTATTTATTATGACACTGACAATACTCAGATTCTTTAAATGTCAATCTTGGAAATGGGGCTTCATAATACTAGCTTGCTTGTAAACATAAGAGCTTCTAGAGTTTTAGATTATCGTGTATATATATGCTCTATCATTATGATGAAATCCTACTTTACTACACATATATTCTTTTCTACACATGCCAAATGTCTAAGGAAATAGACTGCAAGGAAATATAAACTATATTATAGTGGCAGAGCACGTTGGCATGCTACCATTTTCTCGTGTGAGATTGCCTTTCAGCCTTGGAAATGTAGATAAAGTTGATTCTTTGATATGATATTACTTTTGAGTCTTTCAAAAGATTTCAATTTCTTTTATTATTATTTACAAACAACTCCCAAAAACTTTTAATAAGGATTCATTGCAAAAATATACCTTGGTCTTATCATATGAGAGGATTGCAATATAGACAGGCAACAGAGTTTTTAATATGAATTAATATGTAAATTACAAATGTCATAGAAAGTTTTATAGAGTAGATTTTTTGATGCTTTCCACTGTGCTATTCATTTCTTCATTTCTCTTGCTCTAGACTGTTGTTTCAGAAGTAATAGAAACATTTTTATCAATCATGATAGTGGTCTTCACATTCCCAGATGGGTAATAAGGACCAAGAGTGTAATATGGAGATTGTGGTAGTGAAACAAAATTAGTATTTTCACATTCCTTTGCATTACAACTCTTACTCATAGATCTTGTATTTTCCTTGCTTCCCATCTTCTCAAGAACCTTAAAAAATCTTTTGAATGAAGGAATAATATCTATAGCTGTAGGAGGGGGGGAGGGGGGGAGGGGGGGAGGAGGGGAGGGTGGGTATGGCCAACCAACTTGAGGCATAGTATAACTTCTGCTTGTATGCTTGTCTTTATTTTATGTCCGACTTAGGGCTAAGCCCAAGTTCCATACCATATTAGTTGGTGGAATACCCATATTCTCATATGAGACCACTAGTATGCTGAAATAACACTAAACTTTGTTTAGCTCCATTTTGCATACTAGTCCTGGCATTGGGATACTAGATGCTCTAGGACTGTTCTAAGTCGTTTCATGCTCGTGTCCTTTCACTCCTTAAATTGTATACTTCAAAATTGCTCCATGATCCGGTTTTGTCACTCCTTGGCTCTATGCTTAAAAGTTTGGCTCTGTTCCTTCATTTAGTGGCCCAAGACCCTAAAACTCAGGTTCCACTCTGTTGTCTTTTGGACATGTGGCATGTGGCATATGGAATGTGACACATGGCATATAGAGGGTTTATGTTCTGCTTTATGGTTATCCTATGGTAAATCACCATAGAATAAAGAGTGAAAACCATGTGTGCTACATTTAGCATCAAAGAATATATCTCAACAAGTACTATCCAATGAGACTAGGTAACTAGTCTTATTACATATGTAGAGATGAAAACAATGATCCAAATGGATACACGTTTGGGTGCTAAAATTTTGTATTTGTTCCTTAGGTATGGATTTTGGTTACCTTTTATACCATATTATGTGAGCTTGCTCTTAGGCTCATAAGAAAGATTGAGTTGTTCTGTTTGCACAAGTTTGTGCTTGGGCTCGTGAGTGAGGCACATTAGCAATTCAAAGTTACACTTTGAGTTGACAAGATTAAGTTAGCCTAATGGTGATTCTGTGAATTGTTCTATGTACCATGGGAAAAAGTAAACCTCTGCTGGGTTTGCTATGAGTGGCGAATAGGCTAGTTCATAATTGTTTAGCACGGCACTAATGGATCCTTCTTAGGCATATTTATAAGTGGATCAATCAAGACTATAGGGATTAGTCTATTAGTTCAAATATTCATTGCCATACTCTTTCATAAACTTTTCTTGGATTGAACTAAAGGCAATGCGAAAGTAAACTTGAGGTTTGGTCAAAGATGAGACTAAAAAGAAAGTCCTCAAAGACAAAAGATCAAATATGTAAATTATTTTCTCTTCTTGGAGAGATGATTTGCAATGAGATGTGTGTGAGACAAAAAATCCCTAGGCTCCAAAGTGAAGTCGGAAGGGTGCCATGTGGTAGTGGCCGAAGCGAAAGCTAAACGAGCGTAACACATTTAAACTAAAAGCTCTAACTTGAAAGGTCAAGAGTGGGAGTGGAACTCCCAACAAAGTGCTCGAGGAATGAGCACAAAGTGAGCAATAAGCGAGGCTCTAAAAAGGGACCCAAAAGGACCTACACATGACACGTGGAAGTGTCCGAGATGGACCCGAGATGGAGTCCGAGATGGAGTCCAAGATGGACCGAGACGGAGTCCAAGATGGAGTCCGACATGGACCGAGACGGAGTCCGAGATGGAGTTCGAGATGTACCGAGACGGAGTCCGAGATGGAGTCCGAGAAGGACCTGAGATGGAGTCCGAGGTTGAGAAGGAGACTGGGACTGAGACCGAGACCGGGACCGGGACTGGGACCGGGACTAAGACTGAGACCGAGACCAAGATCAGGACCGAGACTGAGGCCGAGGTCGAGGCCGAGACCAAGCCCGAGCCTGAGTCTGAGTCTGAGTCCGAGTCCAAGTCCGAGTTCGAGTCTGAGAGGGTGAAAGCCCAAAGCGTTCATCTCCTAGACCCTGGGGGGTTTGGTGAGCTCCAAAAGTATAGTAAGGGGGAGGACTATAGTGGAGCCAGTTTGGCCAAGAAAGGCCAATTTGGCCCTGGAAGGCTGTACCCAGTGTTGGGTGATAAGCTGCCCATTGGGAAGTCCAAGACTAGAGTGAACACGGACCGATAAGTGGGGTAGCTTGGTGAAGTGTTCAAGAGCCGACTCTAGTTCCCCCGGGAGATTGACTGGCTGATGCTCCCAGTCCAAGTGTGGGTGGCACTACCTACTTGGATATCGGGTGTGGCCCAATGGAACCTCGCTCTAAGCCCACAGCTAGAGCACCCAAAGGCGGAAGGCGGGGAGAGTACCCACGAGGCTCATGTAAGGCCATGGTGTTCTGAAATGTTGCCCCAAGGTCCCAGACTGTGAAAAGGAAGAGGAGCCATCCTATAGTGCAGAGACCAAGGATACGGTCATGTGAAGAGGAAGTCCCAAAGGACCGTGGGACTTAGTGGTCGGGCCTATGGGCCTTGGTTTAGTGGCAGTGTTGGCGAACACGGCCATGGGCAGAAAGGGATTTGGTGGGGACCGGAAAGGGGATATTGGGGAAGGCTATTCCCCATGTTTATGGGCATCCTAAGGATGCTAAAGAGTGGATTTGGGATGATCACTCATGGACGGATGGCCCAGTCTTTGAGAGACGGGACTGTGATGTAGGTGGTGTCAGACCACCAATGTGACAAAGGTGAATGGGCATGGCTTTAGCGTAACGGGCCAATATATTAGTGGTACCTTGGGGTGTCGGTCATGGGATCGGACACGTGGAGCACTTAGACCAAGTGCAAAAGTTGAGTGGTGGGGATGCCATTCTTGGGGCTAGCAAGCCCAAGTCCAAAATAGGACATATGGAGGTTGTGAGTGAGACTCTTCCAAGTGGTCGGAGGTGTGGTTAAGTGATTAAAGTAGAATGGAAAATTTAGTCGCTTACAACTTAGTATCGGAGCAGTTCCTTAGTCCAACTTTTATTGGTGCTCAAGTATATCACCATTGATATTGGCATCGGAAGGTCCTAAGTGTGGGCCTATCCTTGAGGAGTAGCATGTCGAGAGGACATGGCTCTCCACTCAAGTTCATGCGTGAACTTGGGCGCGATGTGGTGGATAGAAAAGGGGCCAGTAAAGAAACGACTTTGGGATCTTGGGAACAATATAAGGGTTTCCTCAGAAAGTTGAGGATGTGATCTAGATGAGTGTTTGATATAGCCAACTGGCTAATGTAGTTGTGGTAAACAACTATAGTTGGGATCACGGGAAAGATAGAGACTCCAAAGCAATAAAGGAGTCATAAGATTATCCTCATATAGTTGAGGTTGGTGCTCATCAATGTGAAATCAGAAGTAATGACCACAAGAGGTCAAATATGGAAAAGGACACAAGTCCTTGAAATGGTAGTTGGAGCTACCTTTAATAAATGCTGAAACAACCCAAAGAGTTGGGGGTGTACTCAGAGAATGAGTTGGTATTCTCATCACATAGACAAGTGGTCTTAAGGGGCAAAAAATTGCCCCAAGGGAACAAATCAAATGTCGGAGTAACACTTGCAAGGATAGTCCTTGTAAGTAGGACCTGAATACAAGAAGTTGTATTCCAATGAGTTGGCACCTCAAAGGTAGGACCTCACGGGTCATCAAATGAAAAAGTCCAAAAAGCTGGATGACTCAAATAGAGTTAAGGAATAATCCTAAAGGATTGATGGAAGCATTTGGACTGAAGTGTGTTGTACCCCACGAAGGATGGGGGGGGATCATAGAATCTAAGTATGAGAACAGAGGGTATCTCATCGATGGCAGAATGTGCCATACTAAAGTCATGGGAAAGGTGTTTCCCAAAAAAAAAGCAACTTTGGCATCAAGTTGTGTGTGAACATTATGGTGCAGTGTTAACTGATAGTTAGCATGAAAAACTACTGCTTTGGTCTTGGCAAAGACCTAGACACAAGTAAGAAATGTCATAGAGGTAGGCTCGTGGAGTTGTTGGTGTGGAGACACCAAATATGCCAAAGTGAGATACCTTGAGGTTATATTGATGGGTTCATGGGAACCCCTTGCCAAGGGAATGGCATAGCATAAGCCGGAAGGCATGTGGTTAGAGTGTGGTGACCCAGATAATGATGGAGGTGTGGAAGCACCAAATAATGAGTTGTAGGACTTGACAACTATGGGGCAACTAAGCAAAAGGTGCAAGGTAATTGGTTAAACAAGTAGAAGGTAGCTACCCAAGACTTTTTAATGGCATAAGGAAGTTAGATATACTCTTACGAGGGATAAATTGCTTATGTTGCGATATAGAGAGTCAATGTCGAAAAAAGAATGCTCATTATCAAGGAGACCATCATTGGGACACCCAAACACTCTGGAACACCAGGAGGTGGTGTTTAGTGTCGTGAGGGCAATAAATAAGGCCCAAGGGACTAAGTCTCTAGCGAATGATGGATAGGAGATGCCATCCAAACGTCGAAAGTTGTGGAGACGGGAAGAATCTGTCTACCCGATTTGGATAAAGCCAAAGATGGGATTTTGGCAAGGTTAGTGATGGGCATATCAAGGCCCATAAGTAGCAACAATAATCTCGGTGTATGGGATTATAAGTTGAACATGCCCAAATTGAAGAACCACTCCCTAAGTTATTGGGTAGGTTCATTCCTATGAATACTTGTTAAGGCATGGTAAAATGTGCAAAGCTATCCTCCTAGTCTTGAGGAGAATAACCAAAGGAAACATATGGGGCCAAAAAGCAAGTAGTATTAGGATGGAATTGAACCATAGAAATCAAAAGGCTTAACTAACGATGGTTATGCAAATTGGGAGTGGAGAATCAAGAGGGTGCTTGAGGATGTTATTACTAGCAACCGTGGTGCTATGGAAAGTCTAAAATATGGAATTATCCATGTTGGACCATATGGTGAGTAGGGAGCTTGCAAAAGAGAAGCCTTAGTAAGCTAAAGAACAGAGTTTCTTGGAGTTTCCCAAAGACAATTCTAAGTAGATAAATACTTAGAAAGCCAAGTGTAAATAGTTCCTAGAGCGCGCGAAATCAGAGTGGCGCAGCAAAAGCATGGTCTTGAAGCTGGCTATGAGGCGAGGCTATCAAGGTTGGGGAAGTAGTTCCCGAGTGTTCAAAGAGAGGGCTTTAAACAAAAGTCGATGGTTAAAGACTTTCACGCTTATACATGAACCATGTTACGGTGGCCGGATGACTTGCTAAGTGAGATTGGCGAGTCAGGGGAACAAATCCCCTAGTTGAAGGTGCTAACTTCAAAAGGGATGGCCCATGGGGCCGAGCATGGAGGAGTCCATGCATGATCATAGACTTGTCAAGTGAGAGGACTTGGCAGTGTGGAGGAACTAGGTTCTTAAGCTGTGATCTATAGTGCGCTTTAAGTATAAGTTGGTGCACCAACGTGGGGAGTCACGCTAGGCATCCTGTGTGATGCCATTCGTAAATGCATATACGGAGGTTAGGTTCAAATCCTGACCCTTTAGTGCTTGGGTTTGAGTCTTAAATCACTAGGGCGTGGTGATGGTTTGGAATATGAGGACACTCATTTTTCGGTGGTCATGGACTCTCAGTGAGGAGATTGGTTTGGGCACACTGCTAAGTGAGGGATACCTCAAAGTCGTGATGCACGGTTAGATTGCTTAGTGTGGCTCGACATATGTAACTTGAACACTTGGTGCAAGTGGCACCAAGGACATGGTGAATGAGATGGGGACACTCAGTTTTAGTTGCTATGGACCCTTAGCCAAAAGGGCTGGCTTGGGTGCACTACCAAGTGTGGGGGATGCCCTTGGGGTCATGGTCAACAACTTAAAGGTCTGGAAGACCTAATACCTATTGGCAAACCTGTTAAGGTGCCAAAATGTGATCACTAGGTGATCTTATAGCTAAAAACAAGGACAAGGTCTTTGTGAGGTTAAGGGATAAAATTCCTAATTCAAAGTGTTTGTTTGAACTATTGATGATGGTGTGGCTTGGTCAAGGTGACCAAGTGGGAAGAACACCTAAGGGAAATGATTTATGACTATGCGATAGCATAGTGAGTTCGAAGAAAGTAATCTCTATAAAAGACCCATAGGAGGGTCACAAAGTTGGGCCAGGGATAGAAACCATAGTAGAAAATCCTAAAGAGACGTACTAGGGGTGAACACCCTCTAGACTTGGCAAAGCAAGGTCTTTGCTATAGAACCGAAAGGATACCTCGAGAATGGAGGTAGTGATCCGATGTTGTTGGGTGCAACAATCAAGGATAAGAGCAAAAGACTAGTGGCTAAGAAAAAAGCCATGGGAATCATGGGAAAGAATCTAAAAGGCAAAGTTAAGCCAGGAACACTAATGTGTTGGGTGCTGACGAATTGTGGGAAAGACAATGTGTTTCCAAGGATGGATTCCCAACTACTCCGATTTAGCGAAAGTGGAAGCTCCAAGGGAGGGAGTAGTAAAGTAGCCAAATAATAGGGCCATGGATAGCCCTAGCACAAAGTATGATAATTGGAACTTAGTGCCCAAGGTGGCATGAAATAGAAGAGAGAATGATGGTGCCCTCAAGTAGAGAACTTCCTAGGATGGGGAAGTGGAGTTGCACAATATGTGCAAAGCAAGGTGTTGGAGACACCTAGGAAATTGACTTCAAGAAGTCAAAAAGTAAAAGTTCCAAAGTGCAAACGTTCAATCGGTGGAAACTGAGACTACTCAAGAAGGAGTAGTGGGATTGAGATAGAGGAGGTGCCTCTAACGGGTTTAGTGAGGACTAAACCAATAAACGGAGAAAACCACCACAAGTGGTCGAATAAGTCTCTAAGTTGGAAAGACTATACTCCTTAGAGGATGGACAAGGCATGGTGAGCCTTCAGTGTCAAACCATAGACAAACTTTGGCTGGGTGCCAAGGATGGAAATGGTAATACATGCGGGTGTGACTTTATAAAAGGGGGTTTACCGTTTGATGAGGACATCGAACTTCGTCTATGGGTGGTGGAGTTGTGAGACACAAAATCCCTAGGCCCCAAAGTGAAGCCGGAAGGGTGCCATGTGGTAGTGGCTGAAGCGAAAGCCAAACGAACGTAACGCGTTTGGACTAAAAGCTCTGACTTGAAAGGTCAAGAGCAGGAGTAGAACTCCCAACAAAGTGCTTGAGGAATGAGCACGAAGCGAGCAATAAGCGAGGCTCTAAAAAGGGACCCAAAAGGACTAACATATAACACATGGAAGTGTCCGAGATGGACCTGAGATGGAGTCCGAGATGGAGTCCGAGATGGACCGAGATGGAGTCCGAGATGGACCAAGACGGAGTCCAAGATGGAGTCTGAGATGGACTGAGACGGAGTCCGAGATGGAGTCCGAGATGGACCGAGATGGAGTCCGAGATGGATCCAAGATGGAGTCCGAGATGGACCCGAGATGGAGTCTGAGATGGACCCAAGATGGAGTCCGAGATGGAGTCCGAGGTCAAGACCGAGACCGGGACCAAGACTGGGACCAGGACCGAGACCAAGACCGAGACCGAGATCGGGACCGAGACCGAGACCGAGGCCGAGGCTGAGACCAAGCCCGAGCCCGAGTCCGAGTCTGAGTCCAAGTCCGAGTCTGAGTCCGAGTCCGTGTCCGAGTCCGAGTTCGAGTCTAAGAGGGTGAAAGCCCAAAGCGTTTGTCTCCCAGACCCTGGGGGGTTTGGTGAGCTCCAAAAGTATAGTAAGGGGGAGGACTGCAGTGGAGCCAGTTTGTCCAAGAAAGGCCAGTTTGGCCCTGGAAGGCTGTACCCAGTGTTGGGTGATGAGCTGCCCACTGGGAAGTCCAAGACTAGAGTGAACACAGACCGACAAGCGGGGTAGCTTGGTGAAGTGTTCAAGAGCCGGCTCTAGTTCCCCCGGGAGATCGACTAGCCGATACTCCCAGTCCAAGTGTGGGTGGCACTACCTACTTGGATACCGGGTGTGGCTCAACGGAACCTTGCTCTAAGCCCACGGCTAGAGCACCCAAAGGCAGAAGGCGGGGAGAGTACCCGCGAAGCTTGCGTAAGGCCACAGTGTTCCAAAATGTTGCCCCAAGGTCCCAGACTGTGAAAAGGAAGAGGAGCCGTCCTATAGTGTAAAGACCAAGAATACGGTCATGTGAGGAGGAAGTCCCAGAGGACCGTGGGACTTAGTGGTCGGGCCTATGGGCCTTGGTTTAGTGGCAGTATTGGCGAACACGGCCATGGGCAGAAAGGGATTTGGTGGGGACCAGAAAGGGGATATTGGGGAAGGCTATTCCCCATGTTTATAGGCATCCTAAAAATGCTAAGGAGTGGATCTGGGATGATCACTCATGGACAGATGGCCCAGTCTTTGAGAGACGAGACTGTGATGTAGGTGGTGTCAAACCACCGATATGACCAAGATGAATGAGCATGGCCTTAGCGTAACGGGCCAATATGTCGGTGGTACCTTGGGGTGTCGGTCATGGGATCGGACACGTGGAGCACTTGGACCAAGTGCAAAGGTTAAGTGGTGGGGATGCCATTCTTGGGGCTAGCAAGCCCAAGTCCAAAATAGGACATATGGAGGTTGTGAGTGAGACTCCTCCAAGTGGTCGGAGGTGTGGTTAAGTGACTAAAGTAGAATAGAAAAATTAATTGCTTACATTGTGACTTATTGTTTGTGTTCACATCATGCAATTAAGAGTCCCCACCTTAATGCATGTTGAAAATAATGGTCTTACAAATGGTGAGTTGTGGGATAGATAGCAGTGAAGCGCTAAACCATTTTGTTTAAGTTTGCTATTAGAAATTAAGGTTACAATGCTCAATTCTTTCTGAGGAACCTTGCTATTGCTCCTTGAGTAACTTAGTGTTGGATTAGTTTTGAGTTTTGTCAAATAAAGAGTGGCATGAGCTTATCTATATTGTAAACAAAAGTTAATGGTGTTGGGTGTTATAAATCTCTATCGGTGGGGTGTGGTATTTATGTTACATTTTATTGAATTGAGTTGACATTTGATACTCACATAAACTTTTGAAGTAATGACATGGGTATTGCTCATGGTGTTGCTCAATTGATGATCAAGTCATTGTGATTTTATATCATATCCATATGATAATAAGCAATGTTTTTACGAAGTTGCTTGGTTACAATGATTAACCCCAAAATGATTGATGGTGAAATTAGTTTACTTACATACAATAGCATTGTAATAGCTTTGACTAAATTCTTAATGGTGATCTATTATGCTAAACTTAAGTTGGTACCTTGTTTCTTTAAGGGTTTGCCCATTGAGGAGTTAGAAAAGAGTTATAGTGTTTATTTGCTAAAGCTTGTCAATTGATCTATTAGCACTTGGAGTAAATTGTTGGATGGAAAGGATGTATAGTTAAGGCATTAACTTTGCTAACACTTGTGCTAGTGGAGATAAAATTATTATATTGAGTGATGAGGAAATTTCTTTAAATCCTGGTTTTCCATATCATTTTGAAACATTGTGGCCTTACACAAGCTTTGTGGGTACTCTCTCCACCTTCTGCCCTTAGGTGCCCTAGCCATATAGCTAGAGTAAGGTTCCAATGAACCACACCAAGTATCCAAGTAAGTGGTTCCACCCACACTTGGATTGGGAGCATTAGCCATTCAATCTCCCAAGGGAGCTAAAGCTAGCTTTTAAATACTTCACCAAGTTACTTCACTTGTTTGTTTATGTTCATTTTAGTTTTGGACTCCTTAATGGTTATATCATCATCTACTATGTAGGTATAACCTTCCTTGGTCACATTAGCCTTTCTTGGCCAAATTTGTCAGGAATCCCCCAATTCTTGCCACATTCCTGACCCTCGTCGGATTCCTGACCTGCAGACCACATTCCTGACTCCCGAGACACTTCCCTATTCCTGACTCTCAAGACACTTCCCGATTCCTGAGTCTCGAAACACTTCCCGATTCCTGAGTCTCGAGCCACATTCCTGATGATGATGTGGCGCCTCCTCGACCTCAGCTGTATTTAGGCCGTCCTCGATCCAAGAGTGGTGGAGCTTCATCAACCTATAGTATATATAGGTTAGCCTTGTTCCATTTCTCCACAATCTGAATCAACACCAGTCTAAGGCCTCTTCTTTGTTTTCACTAGCGTTTTCTCTTTGTCTTTAGCATTTTCCAGTCTTGATCTTGTTGGGGGTCTTGACAGTTTGATTCAGATTGTGTTTTTTGCTTTTCTTTTAGCTCGTTTTGATTATTTGATTGCCTTTATCTTTTTCCCCCTTTCTTTTCTTTCTTCTTGCCAATGGAGTCTCCAAGCCATCCTGATTTCTTTGCCGAAGTCCTTGCAAAAATCCACTCTGAGAATACTGAGCTGAAGGTGACCCTTCTTCGCATGCAGTAGGAGCTTGCTTCACTTTCGGCTCAAGGATCCAGCAAAGTTCCTGAACCGAAGGTGAGTTTCCCGGTGAAATTTTCAGGCAAGCGTTCGGAGCTTTGTGGATTTTTGAACCAAATGGAGCTGATCTTTGCACTTCAACATCGGCGGTACCCCACTCCTGAGTCTCAAATCGGCGCGATTGGGACGTTGCTCGAGGGTGCAACTTTGTCATGGTTTTCTCCTCTCTTGGAGAAGAGCATGAAAGGGGTCGTGGTTCCGAAGCTGATGGATCTTCAATTGTTCAAAGAGAAGCTCGAAGCATGTTTTGGCGAGACGGATCGGGTTCGGGCTGCTACCACAAAGATGAGACGTCTCTCTCAGGGGTCTCGTCCTGCCTCGATCTACGCTGCAGAGTTCCAACTCCTTGCCTTGGACACTCAGTGGGATGAGCGGGCCCTGATTGACCAATTTCGTTTCGGCCTCAACAACGGTGTAAAGGATTTGTTGCTCACCATGGAGGATCCCAAGGACCTGTCAGACGCCATCAACAAAGCTGTTCGATGTGACAATTGTCTCTTTGAACGTCGTCAGGAAAGTCACCGCGCCGCTGTTTTTCCGTCCCAGACTCAGGAATCCCAGCTTGAGTCTTCGGGGCATAGTCCTGAACCTACTGCTCCGGTCCCGATGGATATTTCTGGTACTCCCCGACTCATTAGAGGGAAGTTGAGTCCTGCTGAGAGGCAACATCGAATATCTCATAATCTTTGCCTCTACTGTGCTGATCCTAATCACAAAGCAGCTGTGTGTCCCAGGAAGCCTCCCCGATTGCTCGAGTTCACTCTGCCTCAAAGTCCACCTCTGTTGCAGTCGGGAAACGACCCTGTCCAAACAGAGTAGGAGCTGTCTGTTTGGACTCCCCAAATAAAAATCACTTTTCTTCCTTATCAAGCTTCTCACCACCTTTCATCAAAGCCACCACCAATTCCCGCAACTTCCGCGTCCCATGTCTCCTTTCTTTCACCGGACAATCAGGACTCAAGGCTCTGGCGCTACTGGACTCGGGTGCAACTTCCTGCTTCATGGACACGGACTTTGCTGCCCGACATCACGTTCCTCTTTCTCCTACCATACGGGATCTGAGGGTTGAAGGCATCGGCGGGCATTTTGTGTCTCCATCTTCTGGACTTAGGGAAACGTTGCCCGTTTGAGTACACATCGGGTCCACCGTCACCGATATCACCTTCAATATCATCAACAGCAAGTCCTCCTCTGTGGTGCTCGGTCTTCCTTGGTTCCAACTACATCAGCCTCAGATTTGTTGGAAGGACTTACAGCTCATCTCTCCCACATCACCATCTCCCACGGCTTCCTCTGGTGTTCATCGAGTCCGAATCAGGAAAAGTTCCCTAAACTCAAGTCGGGGTTTTGTTCCTGACTCTACGAAGTTTTCATCCTCTTCTTTTTCCTCTCTTCCATCTTACACTGGACAGTATCCTCGTCTCATCATTCCATTTAGTCGTACCCCTCCTCCTATCTCCACAATCACTATGAAAGAACTCCTTCATGAAGAACCTCTTTTTCTTTTTGCTTTGCATGTTTCTCCTGTCAGTCTTCCTGAGAAGTATCATGATTTTGGGGATGTGTTTGACAAGAAAAAAGCTAGTGTACTGCCTGTTCATCGGCCTTATGATTGTCCCATTGATTTACAGGAAGGAGCGTCACCTCCGTGGGGGCCTATCTATGGGTTATCCCCGTCCGAGCTTAAGGCCCTCAAAGAGTACGTGGATGAGAACCTTGCCTCGGGCTACATTCAACATTCGCAGTCCCCGGCTGGAGCGCCTGTCTTCTTTGTCAAGAAGAAGGATGGGAGCTTGCGGCTAGTCATCGACTACCGAGGTTTGAACAAGGTGACTGTTCGGAACCGTTATCCGCTGCCCCTGATCTCGGACCTGTTGGAACGCCTCGGCGGTGCCCGCTTCTTCACCAAGATCGACCTCCGTGGAGCATACAACCTGATCCGGATCCGGCCTGGTGATGAATGGAAGACTGCGTTCCGAACCCGCTATGGCCACTTTGAGTACACTGTCATGCCATTTGGCTTGACAAATGCTCTAGCGGTTTTCCAACACATGGCGAACGACGTTTTTCGGGAGTTTCTTGATCAGATGGTGATCGTCTACCTCGATGACATCCTCATCTACTCAACAACTCAGGAGGAGCATGACGAACATGTTCGCAAGGTGCTAGCGAAGCTGCGAGAACACGGCCTATACGCGAAGCTTGAGAAATGTTCCTTTGATCAGCAGTCTGTGGAGTTCCTTGGGTACATTGTCACTCCTGAGGGTATCACGATGGATCCTGCTAAAGTCAAGACTATTCTCGAATGGGAGCCTCCACAATCAATGTCGGACGTTCAGGTTTTCCTTGGCTTCGCCAACTTCTACCGCAAATTCATTGATCACTACTCTGACATTGTCCTTCCTCTCACACATCTCACTCGCAAGGATGTTCCCTTCTCTTGGTCTGCTACTGCCCAGCAGGCCTTCGACACACTCAAGGCGGCCTTCAGTTCTGCTCCTGTCTTGATCCATGCTGATTCCTCACAACCTTTCTTCATCGAGGCTGACGCCTCCGACTTTGCCATTGGTGCTGTGCTGTCTCAACTCGGAGCAGATCACGAACTTCATCCGGTCTCTTTCCATTCTCGGAAATTCCAGCCTGCGGAGATCAATTACGAAATCCACGACAAGGAGCTCCTTGCCATCGTGGATTCCTTTGGAGAGTGGCGCTGTTTCTTGGAGGGGGCGAGCCATCAAACAACAGTCTGGACGGATCACAAAAATCTCGAGTACTTTGCCACTTCCCGAGTTTTAAGCCGTCGTCAAGCAAGGTGGGCACAATTCCTGAGTCGGTTTGACTTTGTTATCAAGTACAGACCTGGAAAGTTTCAAGGCGTTCCTGATGCTCTTTCAAGGCGCTCCTATCTCAGTCTCAGGCCTGGTAATCCTGCCTTCGATCAACAGGATCAAGTTATCCTCGGTCCTGATCGGCTTCAAGTTATGGCAATTTCCCTGGCCCCTCAGGACTCCTCCTTGATGGATGCAATCAGAAACGATCTTCAATCCGATGATCTCGCTAGCGATATTTTCCCCTATCTTCAGGCTGGACACCCAGTGACTCCCGACTGCCGGCGATTTGACGAGTTCGAGTTCTTAGATGGCTTATTGTACCGTGGGGAGCAGCTTTACGTTCCTGAAGGTGATGCTCGAAGGTTGGTCCTGATGGCGTGCCACGATAGCCCGACTGCTGGTCACTTCGGCATTGCGAAAACCTATGAGCTAGTTGCACGGGACTTTTGATGGCCTCACATGGACAACTACATCAAAGCTTTTGTTACCTCCTGTGACACTTGTGCCCGGAATAAGGTACCTCGCCACCTTCCTTCAGGTTTGCTTCGTTCCCTTCCGGTCCCTTCAGGTCCTTGGGAATCCATCTCCATGGATTTCTTGAGTGATCTTCCGAGTTCTGGAGGCTTCAACAGCATTTTAGTCGTGGTGGATCGCTTCACAAAGATGGCGCACTTCTTGCCATGTACCAAGGAGTTTTCGGGCGAGGACATGGCAAAACTGGTATTCAGGGAAATTTTTCGACTTCATGGGATTCCTACAGATGTGGTTTCGGATCGGGGGCCTCAGTTCATCTCTCATTTCTGGCAACGGTTTTTGCAGCTGCTTGGAGTGAAGGCCAACCTCTCTTTGGCATATCATCCTCAAACTGATGGGCAGTCCGAGCGAACGATTCAGACGTTGGAACAATTCTTGAGGTGCTTCATCAACTATCATCAGGATAACTGGTTCGATATCCTTCCCCTTGCTGAGTTCTCCTATAACAACTCTGTTCACTCCTCTCTTCGAGTTTCCCCCTTCTTTGCGAACTCTGGCCGAAATCCCCGATTCAATCTCTCACTTCCTTCTCCATCTGAATCCTCTCGTTCAAATCCTCACTCTGAGGCATTTATCTCCAACCTCCAGGAAATCAACAACTCCATCTCCTTCCACCTTCATCATGCTCAGGAATCTCATAAAACATTTGCCAATGTCCATCGTCAGGATTGTCCCCCTTACAATATCGGGGATAAAGTCTGGCTCTTCAGGCGAAATATCTCCACCACCAGGCCCTGTCCAAAACTCGATTTCAAACGCCTTGGTCCTTTCCCTATCACTGCCATCATTAATCCTGTCACTTATCGCCTTGCACTTCCCTCCTCATATCAAATTCACCCCGTTTTTCACTCCTCTCTCCTTGAGTCTTATATTCTCAGTCCTATTCCAAATCGGGTCATTCCTTCGCCTCCACCAGTGCAGCTCAAGGATGGGTCTGAGTACAAGGTTCAGGACATCCTTGATTCCAAGATTTCACGGTCTAAACTCTACTATCTGATGGACTGGAAGGGTTACGAACCTGAGGAACGCACTTGCGAACCTGCGGACAACCTGATTCATTCTCCTGACCTTGTTCAGGACTTCCACCGCCACTATCCTTCTCGTCCCAGTCCTCATTTCTTTTCTCCATCCCCCATCCCTCGCCGCTCATCTCATCCTCCTCTTTGTTCTCGTTCACATCCTCGTTCCACTCGTTCTTGAGGAGGGGGTGCTGTCAGGAATCCCCCAATTCTTGCCACATTCCTGACCCTCGCCGGATTCCTGACCTGCAGACCACATTCCTGACTCCCGAGACACTTCCCTATTCCTGACTCTCAAGACACTTCCCGATTCCTGAGTCTCAAGACACTTCCCGATTCCTGAGTCTCGAGCCACATTCCTGATGATGATGTGGCGCCTCCTCGACCTCAGCTATATTTAGGCCGTCCTCGATCCAAGAGTGGTGGAGCTTCATCAACCTATAATATATATAGGTTAGCCTTGTTCCATTTCTCCACAATCTGAATCAACACCAGTCTAAGGCCTCTTCTTTGTTTTCACTAGCATTTTCTCTTTGTCTTTAGCATTTTCCAATTTTGATCTTGTTGGGGGTCTTGACAAAATTGGCTCTATTGGAGTCTTCCCTTTACTATACTTTTGGAGCTCACCCCCTATTATCTGGGAGATGAATGTTTTGGGCTTTCACCCTCGGACTCAGACTCGGACTCGGACTTGGAATCAGACTCAGACTTGGAATCAAACTCAAAATCAAACTCAGACTCGGACTTAGACACAGTCTTAGGCTCAGTCTTGGTCGCACTCTTGGTTTCAATCTTGGTCGGTCTTAGTCTTGGTCTTGATCTCGAATTAGATCTTGGAGTAGATCTCGGACTCGACTTTAGACTCTATCTTAGGTCCATCTTAGACTCCATCTCAACTCTATCTCAAACTCCATCTCGGGTCCATCTCAAGTCTATCTTGGACTCCACCTCGGACTCCTTCTCAGGTCCCATCTCGGACTTGTTTCTAACACTTTAATGTTAGAAACATTAAAGTGTCAGTCTTTCTTGTATCCCATTTTTAGTATTTAGCCTTTCCTAACATATCAAATATATCCTCAATCTTTGGTAAAAGGTATTTGTTCTACTTTGTATACTTGTTGAGCAACGAATAGTCTATTCACATGTGCATAGAGGCATTTTTCTTTTTCACAAATAACACCGACGCCCCATACAATGACTTGCTTAACCTAACATACCTTTTATCCACCAACTTCTTAAGTTGGCACTTGAGCTCCTCAAGTTCCTTTTCATTCAACTGATAAGAGGGACAAACCACTGCCTTATCACCCTCGATTAACTCAATTTTATGTTCTATTAGTCATGTGGAGGATAACTCTATCGGTAACTCCTCCGGCATAGTATCACGAAATTAGTTTAATACCTATTGTATCATTAAAGGTATATCATTTCCTATTTTTTTGTCACTCCTCATTAAGAGTAAGCACACAAAAATACTGCCTTGGTTTGTTTAGTGAATTGTCCTCTCATGAACACTAGGTTCAAGCAGGAGTCTTTAGCTTTACATTGCCCTACCTTTAAACCCTGGATTTTTCTCCTCAAGCATTCGCTAGTGCCATAAGGTTTTTACCTTATCCATGCAAGGCTACCACAAACTAATTGAACTAATCCATCCCGAAGATCACATCAAATCTCACTATATCTAACATAGTAAAATCCATATCCACTTTCCATGTTTCTATTTCGACTCTTGCTTGTTGAAGTACCTTATTGGTGCTTAACTACCTTAAATAAACTTTATAGTCTTTGGTTCACCCAGCCACTACACCATTAGTTTGGCTTGCTAGATTATGTTTGTAGCCATAAAACTTATCTAAAGCACCCATATTAATAAGAAACTTAACAAAGTTACCTTTGAGCTTCCCTTGGAAGGCTAGTAGATGTCACAAATGACTCTCTACCAAAGTTGCTTGTATAATGAGTAACTTTGAGTTAAGGACTGAATCATATACCTCAGTTTGGACTTCACTCAACTTGATGGCCATATTGACTTTGGACTTTTTCGGGTAAAGACATTCTCTCAAAAAGTGTCTTGCTTCACCATAATTAAAATGTATATTCTTTCCCATGTTGTTAGCAAATTTTATTTTCTTATCAATGGGTTTATCCCTTTTTACCTGACTTCCCCACATACTTGCTCTTTAGCCACTGGATTTACCTTCCCAAAATCTTAAGAACTTATTCTTAGAGAAACTTATTTTGAATTTCTTTTTGCCATATACCCCTTTTAATTTGGCTCCTTTGCTCAATGTAAACCCTAACTATATTGTGTTCCCTTTTTGCATGTTATCATTGAAATACACTTTAATAGCTACATCTAATGCTTCCTTATAGTTAGTTAAATTTCAACGCATCACCTCACCTCAAGCCCAAGCCTATAAACCTAAAGGCATGGAACACATCCATGTCACCCATGTCTGTAACAAGTATCCTTTTGGCTATAAACCCATTCAAGAGTAGTATTTGGAAGAACATAAGTTGTATTGTTCCTTGCCTTCATCATTCCAAGTGACCATTAGTCCTTCATTGGCCTTTGTTATTCTCCACAAAGACTTAGCATTATTTACTAAGTATAGTTTTGCATCCAAGCTTGATAACTGCAATGCTTTTATATTGTAAAACTAATCCTCCACCATCTTAGAGTTTTTCACTCCCTTGAAGACTGGTGGGGGCTTTGGTTTGTACTTGGGAACTGCTTAAGAAACTGATTCTACTTTAGTTTATTCGACCTTGTTCAGTTTTGACTCAATCCCTACCAAAGGGTCTATGTCTTCTTGTAAGGAACTAACTCCCTGAAGTGTTATTGGCCAAAAGTACAACCAAAATGACAAAGAGTTCATTGGATGAAATCGAGTTTGAGATCTAGTCCGAGACTGACTTTGAGACTAATTTTGAGACCGAGTCTGAGATCGAGTCCGAAACCAAATCCGAGACCAAGTTTGACACCAAGTCTAAAACCGAGTTTGAGATCGAGTCTGAGATCCAAGATCAGGTCCAAGACTGAGTCCAAGATCAAGTCCAAGATAGAGTCAAAGGTCAAGTCTGAGATCGAGTCTGAGATTAAGTCCGAAATCGAGTCTGAGGTCAAGTCCAAGATTGAGTCTGAGACCGAGTTCAAAACTAATACAGGTCATGGGGTGAAAGACCAAAGCACGTGTCTCCTAAGGGGGCTATAGAGGGTTCCAAAAGTACAGTAGAGATAGTGAGGTCCAAGAAGCAATCTTGAAGGAACTCTCCAGTAATGTTTCCAAACTAACTTGAGGTTGAAGTTGGGGCTTAGGGGCCTTGGGTGGGAGTGAGCATAGACTCAAGTGGTGCCGAAGGGGCCACCCAAGAAAGTGCTCAAGAGCAGCTCCCACTCCCAAAAGGGAAACTGACTATGGTGCTTCTGGCTTATGTGAAGTGGTGCGCCATTTAAGTACCATGTGGCTCATTGATCCTTGCCCTTTTTAGGGGCTTGGGCCTTTCCTGCGGGATGGAATTGAGGGAGTAGGGGTACCCATACTGGGCCGTTAGGCCACAGTGTTTCCCCCCGATTTCTTGAAGCAAGTTTTTCATCCAAAGCTTGGGATTTAAAGGGTCCCATGATCAACTCTTGTTATACCAAGGGATGTTAGGAACCTGGAGGTTTGGTGTGCTTGACTACTCATGCCTATAGGGACTGTAGCCAAACCTTAAGTCTAATTGAGAGAGAGTGTGGGAATCCATGGACGGATAAGTAATGCTTTGTTGCTCATGCAATAAATAGTTAAAACTAGGTAGGACCAAGTAAGAGCTAGTATAGTAGATAGAAACTTTGGTGAGGGAACTTAACTAAGGCCAAGGCTATAGTGGTTGGATAAACGAACTAATATAATAAATTGGAAAGGAAAAATTTGTAGGTTACAATTTGGTATCGAAGCTTTTTCCTTAGTTCTAGTGAAATATAAAGATGGATTGTTGAGAGATGGCTAAAGCAGGGTATAAAAAAACTAAGGCAGAGATGGAACCTCCTCCAGAACTAAAGCCTCCAATCGAACAAGAAGCTATGGATGAGGAATCCTTGCACAAGGAAGATTTAAGTAAGGAATCTTCCAAACAGAAGTCTAGTGGAGAGGTTCGATCATTCAAGACTTAATTAGATATTCTAGAAGGACAATTGGCACAAACCAATACCCTAGTTAAATAGGCTGAAGCAAGTGGGAACCATTCAAGAATATATGAATGCATTTATGATGAAGAGGATCTTTGTCACGGACATAGATGCATTCCATGCATTCATATTAGGCTTGCAGACCTAAACTTAAAGTGGGGTGATGCATTGGAACCTAACCAACTACAAGGAAATGTTAAATGTAATTATCAAGTTATATTCAATGATAATCTGCAAAAAGGGAACACAACAAAGTTGGGGTCCATGTTTAGTAAATGAACCAAACCAAAAGAGACATATGCCAAAGGGAAATTTAAAAAAAGTTTCTTTAAGAATGAGTCCTTGGGGTTTCGAAAAGTGTTAGTTTGCAAAGTTCTTCACATTTTTCAAAAGTACCTTGAATCTTTTGGCTTGGTTGACCACTTGAGTACCAAACCAATCATCTTGTTCACGGAGGACAAATGAGGTGAAGTGTGTGGTATTGTCTCTCCCTTGGGAACCTTGTACTATGTCTATGGCTACTAACATTAGTGTGCAATCCAAGATCATGGTGTTACAATCAAAGTTGCAGACCATGCTATCAAGAGAAATGTTGTTTGGACCGACAAGCACCACATTTGTCTTGTTGTTGTGCTTGACCACATCCTTGAAAGTTACGTCCACGTTTTGCTGCTTCCAAGTCAAGTGATTTCGAAACCAGTGACACAGGATCCTGTGATCCTGAGAGGCAGTGACACAAAGAGATTATATAAGCATAACTGAGAAGAGCAAGTCATATGATTCATGAGCTTACCGTAAGTGACAAGCTTCCACTGGGAGTTTCCACCATGGGTGGATGTCACCACTAGCACCCTGTCTTTAAAGCTGGAGTGTGGCTCAAGAATACGGACGAATTCCCAGTCATTGTGATGGAGACTTGATCGTCCGAGCTTGCGGATACAGACCAGAGGAGAGGATTGTCCTCAACTACTGGATCATAGTCTCCAACAGTTGCCTTGAAGATTTCATTTAGAGCAATGAAGTGTGAGGAAAGCATGCAGTAATTTATACCTTGACAATTCAAATTTTAATTTATTACACAAGAATATTTTTTAAGAACGCTAATACAGAATATTTATTAGTTAACCGTCTTCCCTTTTTGCCAACCTAAACACATTCGTTTTGTTGGGAAGTATATGAATTGATTACAAAAACTGGTGACATTGATCATACTGCAGCTGATTAAACATTTAGAAGTGTAATTATTCATATGAACATTCATGCATAGATCTAGCATCTTCTCATCTCATTTATGAACATAAAAGTCCCAGCTAAACATTGTTCACTGGATTGAATTTCCAGGTCTGCTGCTCAACATATCCTTGGTTTGCAGATGCCGGGCGAAGAACGAGAGGATGATATCACGCACTGTTCTGGTCCTGATCGTCGTTCTGCAGAGACCACTGCAAGTTCGTTCCATCCAGATTGATGGCCACATAGTCCGTGTTTCAAGCCTGGAATCGGTCCTCAGACCACACAAAACCGTAGTCAAGAGGATCAAATTGAGTCAAGAGCACCTGCCATGAAAGGTATCTTTTGTTTAGCTTGCAAAGTCCTTCAAAAGTTTTAGGACTTACCTTGTCTCCTGAGTGCTAGACCAGTCTTGTTTATTAGGATAAACGAGGTAAAGTACGTGGTATTGTCTCGGTCACCAGCAGGAACCTTGAACCATGCCTATTACAATAATACGAATGAGATCCAAGATGATAGTGTCAGACAAAGTCACAAACCATGCCGTTGAGAGAAATGTTGTTTGGACTAACAGCCACCACGTTTGTCTCGTCGTTGTGCATGATTGCATCCTTGAAAGTTACGTCCACATTTTGCTGCTTCCAAGTCAAGTAATTGCCAAACCAGTGGCACAGAATCCTGTACACATGCGAAGGCACTGTGCAGCACAACGAGAAAAATCAAAAGGAATTGACCAGAAGTCTAGAGGATTACCATAAGCAACGATCTTCCACCTAGAGTTTTCACCCTGGGAAGATGTCACCACTGGCACTCCGTCTTTAAAGCTGGACCTCGACGACGAAGTGTGGCTCAAAAACACGGACGAATTCCCAGTCTCTGTGACGAAGACTTGATCGTCCGAGCTTCCGGAAATAGACCAGAGGAGAGAATTGTTCTCGACTGCCGGATCATAATCTCCAACAGTAAGCTGGATCAGAGCTGGATAGAGAAAAATTCAAGTGTGAGACAAACTTGTCGTGATTTATATACCTTGGCAGTGCTCCGGGAAGTTGAGGATGACTGGGAGCGAAGAGCTTTCTTGGAGCCGTGGTTTATAAACACCAACGCGGAGAGGTCACTGTTATCCTCGCTCAGGAACTGCCATGACTCATCCCTGTACCAGAGCTGCACAAGAGATCAAAACCAAGATGCTAGATCTGGATTGACACAGATTGATACCTGGAAGGGATTGAGCGCATCCTTGAACTTGAGAACAATCTGGGTGCCTTGCTGAGTAATGCAGTAGCCAAGACAAGCAGTGGACTCGATGGTGTAGAGCTTTGGAACTGCTGTGAGAGGTTCCATTTTTAAGAGCTAGAGTAACTCTGAGATCTAGGCCCATTTTATACCACCACAACCTCGTGGAGCGCATGGGAATTCATCGAGGGATAAGGAGGCAAGTAGGATCGAACTAGTCACCTATCGGACTGCAGGCGATTGGCTAGGTTTACAGAGAATGCGAGGGAGGAGGGAGCGAAAAATAGAAGCAGCCGCCCAAGCAGCGGCGGCGGCAGCGAACTGTCGCTGGCGTCCCTGATCTGCGAAGGTGAGGCAAAATCTCGCTGCGATTGTTGGATGTGAATTGATCGGTCTTTCTTGCGAGAGAAATGTAGGCTTGCAGCGCCCTGGATTTTTCTTTTTCTTACGAGATTTGGACGCTTCTACGCTTGAGTCGGTCCAGCATCATGGTAAGTTTCTGGATCATATTTTATTCTATCTCCTCGTCTTCTCTTTCATTTGTTTCGGATGCTTGCAAAATCTATTTGCTTATCCTTGGTATAGCGTAATGTGCAGTTCAAAATCTACGAGCCACTGGAATACGAATTTGACGTCTGCGAAACTGGGAACAGGTATTTTCCTGCAAATTTTGCTCTTCATTGCTCTGGAAGCAACACTTTGAGGTTGCAGCATCGGAAACTTCCCGATGGCTGGATGGACTACGCTGCGAAACGAATAGCACAACTGTAAGCTAAGCTTCACGTTGATGGAAGTTTTTTATATCGTTGTGCAGGGGTGCAGCTAACTGTTCCAAGAACATATACTATCGCCAAAGCCATTGTTTTGGCCGCGCCAGTTTGAGACAGGTGGGAAACTTGGAAGACGGAGTTTGGAAAGGAGATAGATGCTCGCGATATTGTCATCTGAGACAATGAGGCACCAGTGACCACGGTAATTATCTAAAGCTTGCATCTTACTGAGAGCTCACAAAAGTTTATTTATTTATTTATTTTACATTTCACAGAAATACACAAAGCATATTGCCATGAAACGGAGTTTTCGGTTGATGCTCATGGAGTCGTAAGAAACCTGCTTGAGGTTGCAAAGGGATCTGGTACGTAGTAAATTCTAGATTCGGTGGATATGTATGGTTTTATGGTCTATATGGAATGATAGTCGATAGTCATAATGTTTTTGTTTTTTCTTAAATCTTCGATTTTTGCAGACACTGGAAATGAACGAAAGCTCATGGCTTCCATGGGAAAAGGAAACAAATGGGGAGTGCTCAGCTTCTTTTTCCCGTGGAAAGTCTTGTTATTTGCAAGAAGAAAAGTGGTAAGCGGTCCCTTATGTATACAACATGGCTGATAGTCAATTCCCTGCCACCACTGGATTGAATTTCCAGGCCTGCTGCGTATTAAATACTTGGTTTGCAGATGCCGGGCGAAGCACGAGAGGATGATACCACGCACTGTTCTGGTACTGATCGTCGTTCTGCAGAGCCCACTGCAAGTTGGTTCCATCCAGATTGATCGCAAGATGGTCCGTGAGTGAAGCCTGGAATCGGTTCTCAGACCACACGAAACCGTAGTCGAGAGGATCATATTGAGTCAAGAGCACCTGCCATGATCATCCAATTCGTTTAGTTTGCGAACTTCTTCAAGTTTTCAACAGTGTGCACTAGTTACCTTGTCTCCCGGCTTGGTTGACCCCTTGAGAGCAAGACCAGTCACCTTGTTTATGAGAACGAACGAGGTGAAGTACGTGGTATCATCTCTTCCTCCAGCGGGAACCTTGTACCATGTCTATATGTAATCAAATAGAATGAGATAAGATTACAAAGAACGACAAAAGTACAAACCATGCCGTCGAGAGGAACGTTGCTTGGATGAATAGCCACCACATTTGTCTCGTCGTTGTGCTTGATTGCATTCTTGAAAGTTACATCCACATTTTGCTGCTTCCAAGTCAAGTACTGCCCAACCCAGTGGCATAGAATCCTGTACTCTTGAGAAGGCTCTGTGCATCATCATCATATATATGAGCCACAACCGAGAAGAACAAATCATATGATTCATGAGCTTACCGTAAGTGACGAGCTTCCAGTGGGAGTTTCCATCGCTGTTGGATGTCACCACTGGCACCCCATCCTTGAAGCTAGCACTTGAGGAAGTGTGGCTCAGAAAAAATGACTTGTTTCCAGTCATGGTGATCAAGACTTGATTTTCGTGGCTCCCGGAAATACGCCACAGGAGATAATCGTCTTGGACTGCCGGATCATAGTCTCCAATAGTAGCCTTTTGCCATCAAAATTCCACATGATCAGCAACAGTGTATAGTATGAATACTGTTTTCTGTTTACCTTGCTTCGAGACGTTGAGTGTGCCTGGGACCGGAGAGCTTTCTTAGAGCCGTGGTTTACAAACACGAACGCGGAGTCCTGGTTCAGCAAGTTCCATGACTCATCCCTGTACCACAGCTGCACAAGAGTTTCCCATGATGATCGACAACCGGCAAAGTTTTCAAAGATTTTACCTGGAAGGGGTTGAGCGCGTCCTTGGACCTGAGAACAATCTGGGTGCCTTGCTGAGTAATGCAATAGCCAGGATAAGCAGCGGACTCGATGGTGTAGAACTTTGGAGCTGCTGTGAGAGCCATGTCTCTAAACTCTTAAGAAAAGACTAAAGCTTTTGAGAAGCCAAAGGGATGAGTGTGAAGTTATAGAGCTCTTTGAACGTATGCCAATTTATACAGTGGCAGCTTCTCTCGCATTATCCCATGTGTTTCACACTGCCTTCCACTTCCTTACACTTCTTACACTTCTTACACTGACTTTGTAGCGTTGGCTGAAAGGTTATCGATGGTGGCGTCCAGCTTATAAAGACCAACGCTGACAGATTTGTTTTGATAATTTATTGGCGAAGGATTGAACTGGTGACCTATCGGACTGCAGCCGCTGAGCTATACCTCCATTAACATTTTAATTAACTGAGCCTGCTTTAATCTGACAGCTGAGCATTGCTCCCCGAGCTAGGTTTACAGGGAGGAGCTCGCTTGATCCGTGCGTAGGAGGGGGCGAAAAATGGCGTGGAAGCAGCCGCCCAAGCAGCAGCGGCGGCAGCGAGCCTTGCTACTGTCGCTCCCACTCGCGATTGCGGCGCTGGTGTCCCTGATCTGCCTCCTGTTCCTGGCGCCCCAAGGGCTCTTCTTCTTGGAAGGTATCTCGCTGCGATTGTTGGATGTGGATCGATCGATCTTTGTTGCGGGAGAAATGTAGGCTTGCAGCGCCCAGGATTTTTCTTTTTCTTGCGAGATCGGGACGCTTCTACGCTTGATTCGTTCCAGCGTCAAGTCCAAAAATGCGTGGTAAGTTTTCTCGATCTTATATGTTCTTTCCTTTGTTTTCTTCGTTGGAGAGTAGTGATACTTCAATGCTTTCTTTTTACAGGAAAGAAATGGGCTTGGATTGACTGCAACCGTGAAGGATGCTTGCAAGATCGTGCTGAAATATCCGGAGGGAACAAATAGTACCTGGGTAAGTAACTAACAATATTTTTGCGTGATCGAAGCTTACAAGTTTACTCGGTACAGCGTAATGAGCAGTTCAAAATCTACGAGCCACTGGAATATGAATTTGACGTCTGCGAGACGCTGCTCCTGTGGGAACAGGTACTTTGCTGCAAATTTTGCTCTTGATTCAAATAACGCTTTTGAGTTTGCAGTATCGAAACGTCACAACGATATTGACTCGCGAGTATTTGGATGCACGTCCCGATGGCTGGATGGACTACGCTGCAAAACGAATAGCTCAACTGTAAGCTAAGCTTGATGTTGATGGAAGTTTTTAATCTAGTTGTGCAGGGGTGCAGCTAACTGTTCCAACCGAAGCCTGTGCGAAGAACATCTCGAGTTGATACTACCGCCAAAGCCACCGTTTTGGCCGCGCCAGTTTAGGACGTGTGCGGTGGTGGGAAACTCGGGAGACCTTTTAAAGACGGAGTTTGGAAAGGAGATAGATGCTCACGATATTGTCATCCGAGACAATGAGGCACCAGTGACCACGGTAATCACCTCACAAAGGTTGCGTACTACTGAGCTCGCAAAAGTTGCTTCCATTTCACAGAAATACGCAAAGCATGTTGGCATGAAACGGAGTTTTCGATTGATGGCTCGTGGAGTAGTAAGAAATCTGCTTGAGGTTGCAAAGGGATCTGGTACGTAGTAGAAGTCTATGAACAAAGTACTGGCTTAATGCAAAAGAGGATTTTTGCAGATGATGAAGTGTTGATTATCAAGAGTGTTATACATCGGGACTTCAACGCTAAAATAAAAGTAATAGGGCCTTTGACGCTTGCTATGGTGTTTGCTAACTGAGTTTTATCTTTTACAGCTTCTTCCGAATCCTGTCTACTTGTTCCAAGGTGTAGTTTTCCGTCGGGGAGCGAAAGGGACAGGCATTAAGTCTTTGGAGCTCGCCTTGTCAATGTGTGACTCGGTGGATATGTATGGTTTTACGGTGGATCCAGGCTACACGGAATGGTATTGACTCACACTTCTTCTAACTTATCATTGTACCATTCTTTTCATCTATAGGACTCGTTACTTTTCGGCTCCTCGCAAGGGACACAATCCACTACAAGGCAGAGCCTACTATCAACTGTTGGAATGCCTCGGGGTAAGAAGAACGACTATGGATTATCATTGACAGTCTCCATGTATGCAGACAATGAGGCTGCATTCTCCAATGCGAGAAGCCAGAAAGCAAGACTGGTCGGTCATTCCGACCCGAGCGACAGTAAACGCAGCCTACTACGCAGCAATGGGACACAAACGAAAGCCAGGCAAAGACCAGGGAGCTTTCAAGAACTGCAAAGTATGGGGAAGTTCATCTCGAAATGGACGCCTGTCAGGATCAAAAGACATGAGCGAGTCCCGCAAGAACTCAAACTACTCAAAGTGGGAGAAAACAAGCGTGAACTCCCTGAGGAGTCAAGCTCAACACCATTACCGCGCCATGGAAGGCGTCACCATGTACAAGATCGACGGCAACAAGCTCGAGGACCTGGTGTGCATCAGACCACAGCAGGAGCAGCAACGCAGCCATGGGAAACAAAAAAAATCTTAGTGACTCTCGACGAGGACGCAAACTGGCTCTGGCAGCTCGCCGTGCGTCACTATGGATCCGGCAGGAAGCTAGCAGGCTCGTCCAGCCAGAGCTCCCCGGCTGCGATGGCATGCATCGGCCTCTTCCTACTGGCCAGAGCATCCGAGGAGATCAACCATGCAGCGGCAGCAAGGAAAGCCCGTAGTTCACAGTGATGGAGCAGAAGATCTCGTATGCAACTTCGAGCAGACCAGCGTGGCTACACGCAGCTAGAACGCAGACGAACGTGACTTGATCCGGCAGCATTCCTTTCAGGTGGAAGCTGTGAATGATCTTGAGGGACCGGACGATGCGACCAGCGTGGCCAAATCGCGATCATCCAAGAGACATGGAAGAATCTAGACATCGCCGCTTTGGGCTTACGACGTCGCGGGACATCTCGAAGATCCTGGGAGCTGAGGCGATCTTGCCGGAGGTTAGCCTGAGATCATCGTGTTTGCGGAGACGATGATCGAGCCGATCATAATCAAACAGGGAGTTTTATTTGCAAGAAGAAAACTGGTAATGAGTACAGCATGGTTCATGGTTAACTGCCTGCCACCACTGGATTGAATTTCCAGGCCTGCTGCTCAAGATATCCTTGGTTTGCAGATGCCGGGCGGAGCGTAAGAGGATGGTACCACGCACTGTTCTGGTACTGATCATCGTTCTGCAGAGCCCACTGCAAGTTTGTTCCATCCAGATTGATCGCGAGATAGTCCGTGTTTGAAGCCTGGAATCGGTTCTCAGACCACACGAAGTTGTAGTCGAGAGGATCATATTGAGTCAAGAGCACCTGCGATGATCGTCAAGTTTAGTTTGGAAAGTTCCTCAAAGTTTTCAAAGAGTACCTTGTCTCCCGGCTTTGTCGACCCTTTGAGTGCTAAACCAGTCACCTTGTTTATGAGGATGAACGAGGTGAAGTACGTGGTGTCGTCTCGGCCTCCGGCGGGAACCTTGTACCATATCTATTATGATACCACATGTGAGATCCAAGATGATAGTGTCAGATCAAAGTTACAAACCATGCCGTCAAGGGAAATGTTGTTTGGACTAACAGCCACCACGTTTGTCTCGTCGTTGTGCTTGATTGCATCCTTGAAAGTTACGTCCACATTTTGCTGCTTCCAAGTCAAGTAATTCCCAAACCAGTGACACAGAATCCTGTAGACTTGAGAAGGCTCTGTGCAGCACAACGAGAAGATCAAAGGGAATTGGCCACAAGTCCAGAGGATTACCGTAAGTGACGAGCTTCCACCGGGAGCTTCCACCGTTGGTGGATGTCACCACCGGCACCCCGTCTTTGAAGTTGGAACTTGAGGAAGTGTGGCTCAAGAACACAGACGAATTCCCAGTCACTGTGATCGAAACTTGATCGTCCGAGCGTCGGCCAACAGACCAGAAGAGAGAATCGTCCTCGGCAGCCGGATCATAGTCTCGAACAGTAGCCTTTCATTTCATTTTGAGCAAACGTATTCAAGTGAGACAAACTCGCAGTGATGCTATACCTTGGCAACGTGTCGAGAAGTTGCGATTTCCTGGGAGCGGAGAGCTTTCTTGGAGCCGTGGTTTATAAACACGAACGCAGGGAGGTCACTGGTATCCTGGGTCAGGAACTGCCATGACTCGTCCCTGTACCACAGCTGCAGAAGAGTTTCCCCATCAAAGCCAAGATGATAAAAACTTTGATAAGTTCTACGTGATCTTGATAAGTTCTAGATCTGGATCACGGATTACCTGGAAGGGATTGAGCGCGTCCTTGGACTTGAGAACGATCTGGGTGCCTTGCTGAGTAACATAGTAGCCAGGATAAGCAACTGACTCGATGCTGTAGAACTTTGGAGCTGCTGTGAGAGCCATGATCTTATAAGAAACACACTAGAGAGGAGTGAGAGTTAGGCTGGAAACTGCGCCATTTTATACTACCACAACCACGTGGAGCGCATGGGAACATAAAAAAAATGGATTCCGAGGAGTCAAACACTACAGTGGTTTTATCAAACTCATGTTATGCTTTCTTCAAATTTTTTTTCTTGCTACTTGCTTGTTAACAACAATTCGCTGACGAACACTACAGTTCCTACCTCCAACAAGTGGAATGCTTCACAGCAGGACTATAAACACACTTGTGCACGACATAGAAATATGTTAAGGAGGCAATCTAAAATCTACGAGCCACTGGAATATGAATTTGACGCCTGCGAAACGCTGCTCCTGTGGGAAAAGGTAGTCTATTTTGCTACAAATTTCAAAACTTTGCAGCATCGAAGCGTCACAACAATATTCAACGTTTTACAGCTCTACGCGAAGGATATTGTTTCGTGTTCTTCATCGATACTTCTCGCCTATGATCTATGGAAAACAAAAAAATAAAAAACTCAGTGACTTTCGACGAGGATATTGGTGAGCAAAACTGGTGCTTTAGCATACCGCCCGGCTCTGGCGGCTCGCCGTGCGTCGCTATGGATCCGGCAAGAAGCAAGCAGGCTCGTCCAGGCGGAGCTCCCCGCCTGGGATGGCATGGAACGTATCAACTCCTCCGCCTCTTCCAGCCGGCCAGAGCGTCCGAGGAGATCAACCATGCAGCGGCAGTGATCTCCGAGCAAGGATAGACCGTAGCTCACAGTGATCGAGCAGAAGATCTGGTAGCCAACTTCGAGCAGACCAGCGTGGCTACACGCAGCTAGAACGCAGACGAACGTGACTTGATCCGGCAGCATTCCTTCCAGGTGTAGGCTGTGAAAGGTCTCGAGGGACCGGACGATGTGACCAGCTTGGCCGTAAATCGCGATCATCGCGTTCCAGCAGACCAGATCCTTGCGAGCAACGCTGTGGAAGACGTGAGCAGCGGTCTCGAGGCAGCCACACTTCCCATACATGGCGATGAGAGACGAAGAAACGCTGGTGGCGATGGTGGTGGAAGTTGCCTTGGAATCGTACTCCGCGATCATGCTATGGATTCGCTGGCCTTGTTCTAAGTCTTGCGAGTCGGCGCAAGCGGCTAGAGCAGCCACGAAAGTGATCTCATCGGGCTGGACTCCTTCCGCGATCATCAGCTGGAAGAGCGCAATCGCTTGGTCGGAGAGAGCGTTACTGGCATACCCCGTGATCATCGAGTTCCAGGAGACAGTGCTTCGATCCAACATTCCGTCAAAGATCTTCCTGGCCAGGCCTGGATCGCCGCTCTCGCTCATTGCCGCGATCATGGTGGTCCACGAGACGACGCTGCGAGCCGGCATGGAGTGGAAGAATCTGGTCGTGGTGGAGACATCGCCGCTTTGGGCATACGCCGCGAGCATCGCGTTCCAAGTCGCTGTATTTCTCTGGGGCATCTGGTCGAAGATCGTGGCAGCCGCGTCGATCTTGCCGGAGATCGTGTAGGCCGAGATCATCGAGTTTGCGGAGACGATGCTCTTGTTGCGATCCAGCCGATCAAACAGGGATTTTGCTTCCGCGATCTCTCCCTTCTGTGCGTAAGCAGCTAGCAGTGGTGCCCAGGACAGAGGATCCGGCAGCGCCATCGCTTCCAGCAGCCTGCGAGCTTCTTCCAAATCGCCCATCTGCGCGTAGGCCGCGATCATCGAGTTCCAAGAGCTCGGGCTTCTCTCTCGCTGGCTGTCGAAGATCTCCCTGGCTCTGTGGATCTTTCCTGCCGCCGCGAACACGAAGATCATTACGTTCCAGGAGAGAGTGTCCCATCGTGGCATCAGGTGGTAGAGATCGATCGCCTCTTGGATCATCCCGCCATGGGCAAATGCTGCCAGCATCGCATTCCAGGAAGCCATGTCTCGCTCGGGCATCGAATCGAAGCAGATCTTGGCGTGACGGAGGAATCCATTCTGTGCGTACAAGGTGATCATGGAGTTCCAGGCGATCACATTCCACTCCGCCATTGTGGAGAAGATGATCACAGCGGCAGCAAGATTCCCTATCTGGGCATTTGCTATGATCGCCGCTGACCAAGAGAAAACATCGCGCTCGGGCATCCGATCGAAGAGAGCTAGCGCTTTCGAGATTTCTCCGCTTTGGACGTAGCCAGAGACGATCGAGTTCCAAGAGACGATGTCCTTCTGCGGCATCCGATCGAAGAGATCCAGTGCCTGGCGCATGTTTCCAGCGTGAGCATTCGCCGCGATCATGGAATTCCAGGAGACGATGCTCCTGACCGGCATCTGATCAAACATCCCCGCTGCCTCCTCGACGAGTCCATTCTGGATCAGGCACTGGATCATGATATTCCAGGAGAAAACATTGGGATCCGGCAGCGAGAGGAACAACTGGCGCGCGTCCTCCACGCCGCCGCATCGCCCGTACATCTCGATGAGCAGATTCGCGAGGAAGAGGCTCGCGCGGTGCTCGCTGGAGCAAACCCTAGCGTGCAGGCGTCGGGCGGAGGCGAGATCCCTGGCACCGCCGCACTGCCGCGCCGCCGCCGCGAGATCCTGCGCGCTTGGAGCTGGCATTCCTCCCGGATCGAGAAATGTAGCATGACGAACGAACGATCGAAAGCAAGATTGGAAGAAGAGCTCTTCTTTCGTGGGGGGAGATTCCAAGGATCTAGAATCCTCTCATTTATTTTGCCAGAGCTTTGGGGCTATAATCACTTATATATTCTATCTCATTGCTAGAGTATTGTTTGCGGCTGCGATGGATGGATAGATAGCGCCTAGGGTTTGCCAGGAGAGAGGGACGAGCAGCGAAGATCCGCTCGCGATTGAGCTGCCGCGGCTGCAATCCCTACTGTGGCCACGAATCGGCGGGGGTCGCCTCCCCATGGGCTGGATCTGCCGGCCACAGATCCGGCTGTTCTTCGCGAGGTATGGAGAATGCCGCGCATTCGCTGGCTGCGAGGTAAGATCGGCGTGGATCTCCGGAATTTGAGGGTTTTAGGCCGCCGCTGGGGAAAGGATCTGCGGCAGGGAAGGGATACATTGCTAGATGTGAGGCTCGCCCGGCGCAGGGATGAAGAAGAAATGGCGGTATTGGTTTCCCAAGCTCTCGGCATCGACCAAAGTGGACAATGAATCGTCCGGGGATAGGAAATCCAATGGGGTAGCTCATCAGAATGGTCGCGCGGGTGCGGCGGCCGGGAAATCCAGCGCTACTGCTGCCACCGCTTATAGGAGTAGCTCCGGCCCTTTGATACAGCAGCAGCAGCACCAGAGCTTGCAAGCGAAGCCTCTGGAGCTCCAGAGCTCCTTGAATGGACAACCCACCTCTTTCTCAGATCCGCTAGTGTCGCTCAAGGACGTTCCCAGCTCCGACCGCCAAGCGCTACTCGTCCGGAAGCTCAAGCTCTGCTCCATCACCTTCGACTTCACGGACTCGTCCAAGAATCCAAAGGAGAAAGAGATGAAGCGCCAGACGCTGCTGGAGCTCGTCGACTACATCTCTTCGGGGACGACGGGGAAGCTCAACGAGGTGGTGTCGGAGGAGGTTGTGAAGATGGTCACAGCCAACATCCACCGATCTTTGCCGCCATCCGCGAGGGATTTGTCGGGGTCGTCGGAGAGCTTGGAGCAAGAGGAGGAGGAGCCGATCATGGATCCTGCATGGCCACACTTGCAGCTCGTCTACGAGTTTTTGCTGCGCTACGTGGTTTCGACTGACACGGACGCCAAGATCGCCAAGAGATACGTCGACCACGCCTTCGTCCTGAGGCTTCTGGACCTGTTCGACTCGGACGATCCCAGGGAGAGGGACTACCTCAAGACCATCCTTCACAGGATTTACGGCAAGTTCATGGTCCACCGGCCATTCATCCGGAAGGCCATCAACAACATCTTCTATCGGTTCATCTTCGAGACCGAGAGGCACAACGGCATCGCGGAGCTGCTCGAGATCCTGGGGAGCATCATCAACGGCTTCGCGCTGCCGCTCAAGGAAGAGCACAAGCTCTTCCTCGTCCGGGCGCTCATCCCGCTGCACAAGCCGAGGTTCGTGTCGCAGTACCACCAGCAGCTCTCGTACTGCATCACGCAGTTCGTGGAGAAGGATCTGAAGCTGGCGGACACGGTCATCCGGGGGCTCCTCAAGTACTGGCCCGTTGTCAACAGCCAGAAAGAGGTGCTCTTCCTGGGCGAGATGGAGGAGATCCTGGAAGGAACTCAAGCCGCCGAGTTCCAGCGCTGTATGGTCCCGTTGTTTCGTCAGCTCGCGCGCTGCCTCAACAGCTCTCACTTCCAGGTCAGTAGTGTTCACGCTGCCAGGATCGAAAGCTAACAAAAACTGGTTTTTCTTTCTCGCACAGGTAGCCGAGAGAGCGCTGTTTCTCTGGAACAACGATCACATTGTCAACCTGGTTGCGCAGAACCGGCAAGTGATTCTTCCGCTGGTGTTCAGCTCGCTGGAGAAGAACAGCCGGAGCCACTGGAACCAGACGGTCCACAACTTGACGCTCAACGTCCGCAAGATGCTGGTAGAGATGGATCCCGAGCTGTTTAGCGAGTGCCAGAAGAGGTTTGAGGAGGAGGAGGCCAAGCACAAGGTGGTGGAGGACAAGAGGGAGGCCAAGTGGAGGAGATTGGAGGCGGCAGCAGCGGCCAGGAGTGGATCGACCGGCGAGAATCTTTTGGCATCGGCGTCGGCATCTCCATGCAACGGTGTAAGCTTCGCGTCGGGCAAGCAACAAGGGAGCCACCAATAGGAAGGAACGTTTGATTTTTAAAAGTGGGAATCTATTTGTTTGTATTTTTAGGGCTCTTGGAGTGGCGCTGGACAATGCGAGAGATTTCTCGTCGAGGTTGAGAGCGCTGGCGCTAGATCGAGGTGGAGATGGCGCCGGCAAGCATGATCTTAGAGCTTTTTTTCCAGGGATTTGGCGATTGCGCAATATTCAATTGATATTTCGTGTAGAAACGGGGTAGAACGAGCGAGAATCGAGGCGAGAGAGGCGATGGGAATGGACTACGAACGGATCTACCAGGCCAGTGTCTTCTTTCGCACAGCCAGCTCTTTGATGCACTGAATGGTCGGTGGCTCTGATTGAGGCTCTTCTTTGCCTAATTCCCTGTTTGTTTCCTTGCTTCTAGCCTCCTCGGGAAGAACATATCCACGTACGAGTACTAGCTAGCGAGCTTTTAAAAAGAAGTCCATCAATCAGCGCTCGCTGCGAGTTCCTCGAAGTAAGAGTCTTTTTTCTCCAAGCAAGTATCTCTTTGTCACTAGATACCGCCTTTGCTCCTTTGGATCATCTCGCTCTAGCGTCTTAAAACTTTGGTGGATTGATTATCCAGTCGCATTCGACCGAGGAAAGCTCTGGCCAGCAGTAAGAGTTCTTCTTGGAGCCACACACTGTTTCATTTCATGACTAAAATCTCTGGCACTGTGCCAGATTTGCAACTTGCGATCTCGAGCGAGCGGGACAAAACTTTGGCAGCGTGAAGTAAGAATTTTTTGGTTCTCCACTTCTAGCGCTCGCTAACAGAGAATGGATCGATCTAGGCCTGCGGTGATCGTACGAAGAATTGCCTAGCATGGGCGAAATGAACTTTGTGTCAGGCGGAAAACACGAGACGGTGTTCTTCAGGACTTTAATCATGTCATAGTGATTGTGTTTTGCCACGCTAGCGGCACTTTTATGTCCACGTCGGCGTTTTCCCCTGGGAACCATGTCATATAGCCAAGGCGAGTATAACATAGGCTATGGCGGCCACTCTATGTGCTTGGGGCCGGGCCTACGTTTTGGCTAGGGTTTCTGCGAGGTTAGGCGCGGACGCTGTTCTAGGCGCCGCATCACACTGTCTGTGCGCCAGCGCTTCCAATCGTCGTCCTCTTCCTCGCCTCCGCTACGCCGCCATGACGCGCGATATGTCCACAAAGGTGGGAAACGCGCGCACAGTGCTCGATTCGTCGTCACCAGCGGCTGATCTTGCCACGGTCGGCCTCACCAAGGCATCGGAGCAGCCGATTCCAGAGGTAGAGCGAAGGTTTTTCGATCTCTCTTGGCTGACTGTCGGGATTTCTTTTTCTTTTCTTCTTTCTGATGATTCTAGCTGGAAGTGCGCGTATCGGAGCTGGACGTATCGCAGTGGAAGGGGGATTTGCTCGCAATTGCCGTGTTCGAGGGCGGGATGAGCGATGAGGCATTTGGAATTCTCGACAAGGATTTAAACGGGCTCCTGGCCGATGTCGCAGCGGAGGAGGATTTCACTGGGAAATCCGGCCAGGCATCGTTTGTGCGGATCCCCGGGCAGGGCTTCAAGAGGATTGGCCTTGTCGGGCTTGGGAAATTGGAGAAGAGCTCGCTGGCCAGACCGTGGAAAGGAGTTGGGGAATCCATTGCAGCTGCTGCAAAGACAGCACAAGCTAGCTCTGTTGGTATCGTTCTCTCGGCTTTGGATCAAGAAGGAGTTGATTCAAACGCTGGAGCGTCCGCCATTACCTCAGGTATCGCGAACTATTCATCTTTTGTTCGTGATCGCTCTAACGTTTTAAGTTTGCAGGAGTGATTCTGGGATCTTTTGAGGATACAAGGTTCAAATCAGAGCCAAAGGCACCTAAGTTGAAGAGAGTGGAGATTTTGGGCCTTGGGTCGGCACCGGAACTAGAGAAAAAACTCCAAAACTTGGTGAAAGTTTGCACTGGAGTGATATCAGCAAGGCAGCTCGTCAATGCACCTGCCAATGTTCTTACGCCTAGTAAGTTCTAGACTTGGAAAACTCTCTTTCCTTCGTAACCATTGGTCGAAAATTCTAGGTGCGCTCGCCGAGGAGGCTGTAAGTATAGCATCCTCTCACAGTGATGTTTTCACGGCCAAAATTCTTGACGAAGCCGAGTGTAAGGAGCTGAAGATGGGATCTTACCTTGGAGTCGCTGCTGCTTCGGTGAATCCTCCGAAGTTCATCCATTTGCAGTACAAGCCACCAAGTGGGGATGTCAAGACGAAGCTGGCAATTATTGGCAAGGGACTTACATTTGACAGGTATCTTTCATTCCTTCCATGTTATTGTGGTTTGCTTAAACGTTTTTGCTAAACTAGTGGTGGCTACAATTTGAAGATCCAAGGCTCGAGCATAGAGCTCATGAAGTTTGACATGGGTGGCGCAGCAGCTGCCTTGGGTGCAGCGAAAGCTCTTGGAGCTATTCAGCCTCTCGGAGTGGAGGTAACTCTCCACACGTTTGCTACGTATAATTGTGCTGAGGGAATGCTTGCAGGTCCATTTCATAGTTGCGGCATGCGAAAACATGATCAGTGGTGCGGGCATGAGACCCGGCGACATCCTCACTGCTTCAAATGGGAAAACGATTGAGGTGCGAAGATTTTGAGAACACAGAAATGGTTTGATTGTGTTGTTTCAGGTAAACAACACTGATGCGGAAGGCCGGCTAACGTTGGCGGACGCGCTTGTATATGCTTGCAACCTCAAGGTTGACAAGGTAAAAGCTACCTTTTTGCAGCTAGCAAGTACCTGAGCTAAACTTCTTTGCAAAAACAGATCGTGGATTTGGCAACCTTGACAGGAGCGTGCATTATCGCGTTGGGCAACGAGATTGGAGGTAACGTCCTCTCTTAGAATTGTTTTTCTAACTCCATGGCAAAACAGGCATGTTTACTCCCAGCGACGAGCTCGCGGAGGAACTGTCCCAAGCGTCAAGCGCCGCGGGAGAGAAGCTATGGCGGATGCCAATGGAAGAAAACTACTGGGAGATGATGAAGTCGGGAATCGCGGACATGGTGAACACGGGTGGACGTCCTGGCGGATCCATAACGGCGTCGCTCTTCTTGAAACAGGTACTTCTTTCGTTTTGTTGTGGAAGAACTTCTAATCTCTTCCATTCTTGATGGATGGATAGTTTGTCGATGAGAAAATTCCTTGGGCTCATCTCGACATCGCCGGACCCGTGTGGAACGAGAAGAAGAAAATGGCGACTGGATTCGCTGTGGGGACCTTGGTGGAATGGGTTTCGAAGCACGCATCCTCCTCGTAAAGTAAAAAAAAAGAGGTTGGTTTTTCCCACAGCAGGATTGTTTCTTGAGGCTCATTTTTGCTCGGTCGTTAATCCCGTGGAAAACAATTTACATTTATTAATCAATTTAAAACTAGCATATTCCTTGATCCGCAAATCTTAACCTTTACCTCTCCATATCGCCATCCTCGCAACCTTTTCACCTTCCTTCGCTCGAGAGATGCTCAACGAGATCCGGGCGTGAGAATAGCCTTGGTGAGAATAGCAGCGGAGGGAAACAATCCCCTTGTTTACAAGATTGTGGGATCACTGAGATCATGCCACCATTTCTTGGGGGTTTTCTCCCTCCAGAATTGCCACCGATGACAATTGCCAGGAACTTGGTGCCCGTCTATCGGCCCAGGTCGGAGATTGGGGGTTTCACTGAAAGGGTGGTGATTAGCCGCTTCGTTTTGGAAATGATTCGCTGGGCCATTTAGGCCAGCGAGACCAGGGTGTTCTCCAGTCCAAGCTGCTTTGCAGTGGGATTGACAAGGGAACTATTGCCTGGTAAATTCCAAGCTGATGACTGGAAGTAACGAGGAGATTCAATAACTTTTGGACGAGTGCTGCGATTGGATACCTGAGTTTCAGAATAAGTTCCGGCTTTGAGACAAAATAAGCATGCAGCAAATACCCAAGTTCGGCATCTTGCTAAAAACACTGAAGGACGAAAAGGAGAAGGTTGTGGGAACGCGGAGGTGAGGATTCCGAAAGGTGTTGGTCGCAGGGAAGGCATTGCCTGGTTTTCCCGGAAGGAATCCCGGTGTCCTTGCTAAAGGAAAACGTTTGCCAGTGAATTTCACGTCACACTTTCACGTGAGCAACTATAGGGCAAAGCGGGATCGCTCTTTGTCTGGCTCCTTACCTCCTGTGTGCTTCCATTGCTCACTATTCTTTTGAGCGGGGTGTCACCCTGTGAAAGGAAAAGTACACTATGAAAAACGAAAGCAAGAGCATGAGCAATACCATGGTTCCAAAAGTTGAGCATCTGTAACCAGATACAGGCTGGGTTCTGGAACTGTAGCCTACATGTGGGCCTGCTAAGTGGATTGTTGGAACCAAGGAGAAATCAAAAGGAACTAGGACATATATATAAATCAAGAAGTGGAGTATCAATACAAGCCTAGTACTTTTCCTTTACACTTGTTTCATCATAGTATCAGAGAAATCAAAAGATTCTCTTTTCTTGGGCTCTGGCTTTTCCAATATGGATCTGAATGTTTCTCCTTTAAGGCAAGAATAGGCTAGATAGTAAGGGCTCAAGTTGAGGGGAAAGGAAGAAGGGAAGTTTCTTCTTTCTCATGATAATGCATTTTGATGGTTTTCCATCATGGAAGCCAAGTTCTCCAAGAAGAAGGTATTGGGAGTGGTCATAGGGTGTGAATGGAGCCTTTACAAGCATATTAGTGACAGTATGAAGATTTCAAACAGAATGACATCACTGCGAGACCAATGTTGATAAAGCGAGTATTTGGTGCCAAACTTGAAGAACATAAATTATATCTTCAAGCTAAGATGAAAAAGAAACCACTTCCAAAGAAAGTGTCTATTCAAGGTAAAACGTTTTAGACTTAGTTCATGTTGACATTTGGGGAGCATCACCAATAAAGTCACTCAATGGTGTTTGTTCCTTCCTACTAATTTGTGGACAATCTAAGTCATTACATTTCTAATGACAGAAATCTGAGGTGCCTCATATAAGTTCTTGGAATGGATTTGAGAGTTAGAAAATAAATATGCGATGACAATCTGCACACTGAAAGTCAATGGAGGATGGGAACTTCTTTCACGAGAATTCTGGACAATCCGTGCATCATGTGGTATCTTCCTCCAAATCTCTGCACCATATGAACATGGTCAAAATAGGGTCGTGGAGCGAAAGATGTTAACAGTCCTTAATGTAGCTAGATCAAAATGTTTTAGTATTCTTTTGGGCTGAGGTTGTGAATACTGCAGTTCATGTGCAAAATATTCTGCCTATAAAAGCAATACTAGACAAAATGTTATATGAAATTTAGACAGGTTTGAAACCATCTGCTACATACTTATGTGTGTTTGGGTGTGTAGCATACATTTCAGTTGAGGAAAGATGAAATAAATTGGAAGATCACTCAATGAGATGCATGATGCTTGGCTATAGTGAGAATACTAGAGGTGGCTTGGGTTTGGATTTTCAGTCATAAGAAGGTGTTGGTTAGGTGTACTGTTTTCTTTCAAGAAGATGTACTAGTGTACTCTGCCTCATCAATCAGTAATAAGAAAGATGCCAAGTATTTTTTACATTCAATTCTAATCAGTGCACATGGAAATAATAGTGATGAGGAAGTGGTATCAACTCCAGCGACTTCTTCAATGGAACCACCACTGCTACTACCTCTTAAACCACCACTACTGCTACCTCTTGAACCACCACCTAAGGATCCACTACCACCTCAAGATATGGATGATAATGGCTCTAAACTCTCAAAACAAGGTACTTCACTTCAGAATTCTAGTGAGTTGGATATTATTTATGATCTAGAGAAAGTGGCTTATTAGAGTGAGAGAATGGTGAATCTTTGGATGCTCCAAATGCTAGTTCACTACCAAGACATTCTCTCAAACCTTGAAAACCTACATCCCACATTCTACATTATTATGCACAAGCCGCAAAAGTCATTCACTAGCCAACAAACTTAGATGAAGCACACTTTGGATTGCAATATTTTCATTAGCGAGAAGCAATGCAAGATAAATATCATGCTCAATTGGAGAGTGATTCTTGGACACTCATTTCATCACAGGAGGTTCCTTGTAAAGTTTCAATCATACAATGTAACTGGGTTCACAAAATAAAATATATGGAGACAAGTAAAATTGATTGGTATAAAGCAAGGTTAGTCACAAAAGGATACACATAATGAGCTGGAATCAATTATAGTGAGAATTTCTCACCTATAGTTAAAATGGTTTTTATTTGTTTTATTATTGCAATTGCTAATCATTTAGACCTTGAGATTGAGCAAATGAATGTCAAGAATGCATTCCTCAATGGCCAGCTGGAGGAATTGGTATATATGCAACAACCTCCAAATCTAAAGGAAGGAGTGCTATATTTATAAACTCATTTAAAACAGTCACTAAGGATTTGGTATAATACCTTGCACAAGTTTTTTCTAACTCTGGTTTCCCTCATGTAGAAGTAAATTGGAATCTATATTATTGTTTTCACGATGGCTCACTTATTGTTCTGTGTGTTTATGTTGACAATCTCATAATGGCCGGAAGGACAGCAAATCTTAAATGGCTTAAAGAACAACTCTCCAAATATAGCAAAATTTCCTTTTGTTTAAGTCTTATTGAGGAATATGGTGGTTTCTTTATTGCACCCCTAACTCCAACTCTAGCATTGCAATTCAACAAGCTCTCTAAAGCAAATCAACCACGTTCCGAGGGGGAGAAGAAGGAGATGGCTAAGCTACCATATCAAAATATGGTTGGAGTGTTGATGTATTTAGCCACATCAAGTAGACTAGACATAGCTGCAATTGTTTCTAGAGTGTGCTAGTTCATGTAGAATCCTAGAAAGAGATATTGGTATGCAATAAAGTGGATTTTTAACTATGTATTACAAATTTCATTGCTTTAAGGGGATGGTAGGAGGAGAAATTGAATTGGGTGCACTTATACTATATGGAATAGTAGATTATGATCTTGTTGGTGATTTGGATAATAGGAGATCAGTTGTAGTTAGAAACAAAGGATGGTGGCATTGTCTACTTGTGAATGCTATTATGAAAGCTATTAAGGAAGCTTTTGGATTTATGTTATCATTGTAGACATTCAGTGGTTCTTGCCTCTTAAAATTGACAAGTGTCAATATGTTTTCAGTCAATCATGAATCCAATGCATCATGTGTTAGGTACTAGGTCAAGATAATAAGATAAAGAAAGGGCCCTACAATCAAGTGATCACCCCTTTAGCCAGTTGACTTAGGGTGTAAAGGATAAGATCCTAACATTGGATTTGATTCTCGTGGCTGACAAGTGGGGCAAAAATATTCTAAAGGAATATTTAATATAGTGGATCTAGAGGGAGAACAAAAGTGTGGTTTAAACAAACACTTTAAGATGTTTCATTACTTTATCAAGGAGCAGATCAAGAGAGAAGAAGTCAAGCTGAAATACATCCCCACAATAAAGCTGACTTCAGATCTGCACTACAATTGAAATCTAATAGTTTGAACGACTATAACGACAACTCAAACTGGTCTCACAGGGAAGTAGAAATCTGATTAAAAGACATCAGATCGAGTGGGAGTCTTGGAACCAAAGAGAGATCAAGGCACAATCAAAGAAACTAGAATGTGTATATAAATCAAGAAATAGTGTATCACTACAAGCCCAATTGTAGCGCACCTTATCTCTCTCCTCTTAAGCCAACTGGAAAAGGGGCAATTACTTAATGAGAGAGCCCTTAGTGGCTATTTTATCCTTATTTATCCCCCAAGGTTCCAAGGATCCACAGTGACAGTATATCTAAATCTTATCCCATGATCACATGCACTACACTCACCCCCCCTTTAGAGATATTGACCCCATGAGGGCCAAATGTACGGCTACGATACCGTATACTAATATTAGTGTAGTGGGATTTTGGTAGCCGTCGGATTGGTTTCAATCCGGACCACTCGCTCCTGTATATAAACTAGGGTTTTTGGGCTAATTGATATGCACATTTCTATATTCCCTTTCCATATTCCATGCACTCACATTGATGGAGGTGAGGGGCACCTTTGATTGTCCCTGGGGAGTGCTTGGATTTGGGATTTCGGTTTAGATCTAGCTTTTGCATTGTCTAGATCTAGCTTTTTCCATTTCCTTTCTTTTGTTCTTTCCTTTCAGGATTTTGGTTTAGATCTAGCTTTTTGCATTGTCTAGATCTACCATTTCTTTCCAGCTTTTTGTCATTTCTCTTCTTTTGCTCTTTCGTTTTCATTCATCTTCATGGCCGATCCGCAATCTCCTCCTTTGACTCTAGAGCAGCAGTTGGTTCAATTGCTTGATGCTATGCGCTTGCAATTGAACAACCAAACTCAATTGATGGTGGCGTTCACGGCACATGGTACAACTCCTCCTGCTCTTGGTGCCAATCCTCGCGTTCAGCCGGAGTTCTTTCCTGGGAATCCTGGGGATGATGTGTACCATTGGTTCGATCACTTCACGGTGATTGCCACATATCATTCTTGGAATGATGCTCGACGTTTGCGTGAGTTCCCCACATGTCTCCAAGGGACGGCATTGCAGTGGTACAATGGATTGAGCGCAGCCACTTGTGGCGATTGGAGTGTTCTTCTGGACGTCTTCAAACACGCCTTCGGATACGCTGACGATTGTGACGATGCCTTCCAACAATTGCATCGTCTTCGCCAAGGGCCATCTGAGTCGGTGATGCAATTTGGCGTTCGTTTCCGAAGTCTTTTACTTCGTGCGGAGCCAAATATGTTGGAGCGGATCAAGCTAGGAATGTTGTGGCCAGCACTTCATCAAGATCTTGTCGGACTTGTGCATGCACTTGCTCCTGCCACTCTTGACAATGCTCTTCGCTTGGCACAACGTTATGAGACGTTGCCTCTTCCCCTTCTTGCTACACGTCCTTCAGCTCCACTTCCTATGAGTGATGGTCCTGTTCCCATGGAGGTTGATGCTGCTGCTACTCAAGTCCAAGGACAAGGGCGAGGACGTGGTCGTGGCCGTGATGTTCGTTGCTGGGCGTGTGATGAAGTTGGTCATACTTATCGGCGTTGTCGGCGCTTTCCAGATTGGCAACCTCCATTTCTTGGGTGGAGACCTTGGCGTCAGCAACGTCCCGTTGGTGCTGCTGCGGTGGAAGGTTTGGATACCGAGGTGCATTCGGGAAACGAGGAGTCGCGCGAGTAATTGAGGGACCTTGCACGAATAAGTTAGTGACCCCTCCATCTTTCTTTCAAGAGTATCATCAAGGGGTTCACTCGGCACCGGTTCATCCAGTGTTTACTTTCCAAGCTCGTTTTTATAACACGAGGTCTCCTATTCTTCTCTCCGTGTTGGTTGATACAGGTTCGAGTTTATCTTCTATTGCTCGACCTGTTGCCATACGTTGTCGTCTACACTTGCGTCGTGCGGCAGATCCAGTTTTCATTCTTTATGGCAACGGCCGTACACATGCATGTGCACGAGATGAGGCGGACCTGGTTGTGCGTGTGGGCGATCTCGAGCTTGAGTTGCAGTCGTTGCGGGTGGTGCCGAGTCAAGCTTTTGACCTCATTCTTGGTATAGATTGGTTGCAGTGCAATCATGCCAAGTGTGACTTTGAGGCTTCTCCCCCTTGTCTTATACTTCCTTATGTTTCATCCATTCCTCTCACTTCTGTACCTCTTCGTCCCTCTACTTCTACCTTTGCTTCCATTACTTTTGTTCCCCCACTATTTCCTCTTGTGTTTCCATCTTGTTCTGCTCTTTCCTTTTCCAATCCCTCCGATGATCTTTATGTTGCAGTTGTTGACCAGCTCATGAAGGAGTATTCTGATCTCTTTGAATTTGACCTATCATCTGGGGCCAAGATTGCCACATGTCATTCCATTCCAACTGGTCGTCCAATCAAGGTTCCTATTCGTCGTCGGTCACCCAAGGAGATCAAGATTTTACGTGCAAACGTCAAGGAGATGTTGGAGAAGGGTGTTATTCGGAAGTCGCGGAGTCCTTGGGCATGTGAACCTCATCTTGTGACGAAACCTGATAGGAGTATTCATTTCTGCATCGACTATCGTCCATTAAATGAAGTGACGATCCTGGACGTGTACCCTCTTCCTCACACTGCTGATCTCTTGGATCGTCTGGGGCGAAGTCGTTGGTTCACCAAGCTAGATTTTGCTTCTGGGTATTGGCAAGTACCGATGTCTGAAGAAGATATTCCTAAGATTGCTTTTCGTACACCATTTGGTTTGTACGAGTTCTTGGTGATGCCGTTTGGTTTGAACAATGCTCCAGCAACTTTTCAGCGGATGATGGACAAGGTTCTTTGCGATATGCCGGAGGTGACGGCTGACTTCATTGATGATGTCTTGATCCACTCGGAGGGGCCGTGGGAGGAGCACGTTTCTTGATGTTTGTAAAGTGTTGGATCGGCTACGCGACGTTGGTTTAAAGCTGAAGCGGTCAAAGTGTGTGTTTGGGTCCAAGGACACAACTTATCTTGGGTACCGTATTTCTCGTGAGGGTTTGCAAGTTGATCCTGACAAACTTGTGGTTGTTCTAAAGTTCCCTACTCCGAAGTGTGTGAATGATGTGCAGCGATTTTTGGGTAAGGTGTAGTATCTCGATCGTTTTGTGGATCATCTTTCTGATCGCACTACACCATTGCGAGCGTTGCTGAAGTCATCAACGTCATCTTTCATCTGGTCTCCGGATTGTGAGCAGACGTTCGTGAATCTCAAAGAGCTATTGACGACTCCTCCGGTTTTGGCATATCCTGACTACACTCGACCTTTTATTTTGCGCGTGGATGCCTCTGACATTGGTCTTGGAGGTGTGTTGATGCAAGAGAGCTCGAGTGTGCCTGGTCAGCGCCATCCCATTGCATACATAAGCCGTACATTACAACCAGCGGAGATGAACTACTCTACGACGGAGAAGGAGTGTTTAGCAGTAGTCTGGGGTTTCGAGAAACTTCATGCATATCTACATGGTTCTCGGACGTTACTTGAAGGTGACCATGCTGCTGTTACTTCATTATTGAAGCGAAAGAACCTGGTTGGTCGTATGGCTCGATGGGCTTTGAAGCTTCAGATATATGATTTCGATGTTGTTCATCGCCCAGGGAGTTCTATGGCTGATGCTGATGCCCTTTCTCGAGCTCCTCTTCCTTCTCCACTCACTTCTCATGTTTCTGACGAACCTGTTGTTCCAGCATCTGTGGATTTTCTAGATGAGGATTCTGTGCCGTCGGCGGTTGCTGTCCTTGACGTTCAGTGTCCACAGGGCGCAGAGCAAGATTTACCTTCTCTTGATGAGGTTTGCGAGGCTCAAAAGATTGAGCCGTGGATTCGAAGGCTTCGAGATAGGTTTGAGAATCCTGCATCACTTGTTGATAACTTGCCATTCCGGCATTTACATTCTCAATATCGCCTTGAAGATGGCCTTCTTTATTTTGTGGGGACGGATCCTGATGATCATTTACGGCTGGTGGTGCCTTCGGTGTTTATTCTGCGGTTTCTCCATGCCTACCATGATTCTCCTGTTCTAGGTGGGCATATGGGACACCGTCGTGTCACCGAGAAGCTGCGCAGATCTTTCTATTGGCCAGAGATGCGACGTGATATTATCCGGTATGTGCGTAGCTGCGTTTGGTGCCAAGCTCGTAATACTCCCCCTTGTGCTGCGGAAGGACGGTTGGAGTCAATTGCAGATTCTCGTCCGTTTGAGTTGGTGGCATTTGATCTTATGGGACCTTTTCCACGATCGACTGCTGGCAATGAGTATGTTATTATTGCTTCTGACTACTTGACTCGTTGGGTGGAAGTTGGTGCTCTTGCTAGTGCCTCTGCAACTGCTGTTGGATACTTCCTCCTCAATCGAGTGGTGTTCCAGCATTCTTGTCCAGAGCGGATTCTTTCGGATAATGGTCCTGCATTTATGGCTGAGGTATTTCATATTTTGACATCTTGGTTGGGGATACGCCACACTTTTATGAGTGCTTATCATCCACAATTAGACGGTTTGGTGGAACGGCTCGTTCGGATATTCAAAGGGATGATTGCTAAGTATGTGAACTTTCAGCATTCGGATTGGGATGGTTATTTGCCGTCTCTTCGGTATGCCTATGTCACAGGGGTGCAGAGTTTTGTTGGTGCTTCACCATATAAACTTTTATATGGTCATGATCCAATATTACCAACAGAGCTGGGTTTACCATCGCAATTGCCACGAGCTCCTGATGCTAGGTTATGGGATCAATATTTGACAAGCATTCTTCCACTTGTCCGAGCAGAGTCTGCTGAACACCTAGGCCGCGTACAAGTGGGACAACAACAGCGCTACAATTCCCATCATCGTCCACCTGCGGAGTACAAAGTGGATGATTTGGTGTTAGTCCGTTTTCCCCATCTTACGGTACGTGGTTTATCTAAGGGGCTCCTTGCGCAGTGGAAAGGACCGTATCGGGTGTTGCGGCAAGTTGGACCACAAGTTTATGAGGTTCGGCATAACGTTCAGCAGGCCGATCCTCCGGAGATTGTGCATGTGCAGCGGTTAAAACGCTTCATACATAGGGATCAGGAGCAGTTAATACCGTCTACAGATCCACCGATGCCTCCTCCTGACGTTCCTCCAGATCCCGGCCCATCTACAAGAGAACCTTGACGGCCTTCCATTATTCCGAGAGGAGGGGATGATGTGAGGACGGCTACGATGCCGTATACTAATATTAGTGTAGTGGGATTTTGGTAGCCGTCGGATTGGTTTCAATCCGGACCACTCGCTTCTGTATATAAGCTAGGGTTTTTGGGCTAATTGATATGCACATTTCTGTATTCCCTTTCCATATTTATCCTTATTTATCCCCCAAGGTTCCAAGGATCCACGGTGACAGTATATCCAAATCTTATCCCATGATCACATGCGCTACACTCACCCCCCCTTCAGAGATGTCAATATCTTCATTGACTATTGACTAGCAACCCCTACTATCCTCATTGACTATTGACTAGCAACTCCTACTGAGCCAAGGGGAACCAGCACTTCCATTTCCACACTAAATCTACCAATCCTTTCATTGTATAAACTAGCTACTACACTCACTCCCCCTTCAGAGATGTCAATATCCTCATTGACTATTGACTAGCAACCCCCCCAAGGTTCCAAGGATCCACGGTGACAGTATATCCAAATCTTATCCCATGATCACATACACTACACTAGTACTTTTCCTTTACACCTGTTTCATCGTATGCTCCTCCTGTGTTTTTCATCAAATCAAGCATTCGCATTGATCTACATAATGGAATGGAACCAAGAGAGATAAAAATGTGTTTCTACTAAACACCCACTTGTGATTCTTGAGCCAAATCCTTTTTGAGTCTCAATGGATTGACAAGGGAGAGATCCTAGAAGAATCACTTCATTCGTTCAAACTAGAAACGGGAAAAGAGCCCACAAACCAATTCCTACCCCAGGACCTAAGAGAAGATCTCCTGGAATAGATCACACTCCCCATTGAGATTCCTTTTGAGATTCCTCTTCTCTAGAGGAGAAGAGGAATCTCAATGGGGAGTGATCTATACCAACATGAAGCGAGCAAAGAGTTTATAGAGGCCTCTATCGTGTTGTGCTGGCTGCTGCTTGCCAATAGCAGCTCCTAGCAGCTACCAGCAAAAGAGGAGGTATCATGCTGCTCATGATCTGCTTATGATCGCTCTTGCTGGTTTGGTAGCCATCAGCAAGCCAAAGTAGCAACCACCAAAAGAGGAGGTATCATGTTTCTCACGATAGTGATCATGAGATCCATCCCATCTTTTTGCCAATGGGGAGTAATCTAACAGAATTTAGCCAAGAGATCATGCTATGCAGTTGCTGCTGCCAATAGCAGCTACCAGCAAAAGAGGAGGTCAGCAGAAAATGCTGCTAGCGATCCTGAGTGCTTACCTCCTCTCTTGCTGGTATTGGCAAGCCAAAGCAGCAGCCATCCTCCCAAACGGCCAAAACGGAACCTTATTGTGTGAGAGCTATTGGCACAAGAGAATGCCCGGGGCAACGAGAATTTAGAGTTTGCTGTGTGACAAGAAAGGGAATTAATAGTGAAAAGATATTGGGCTGGCATTGTAACCAAGGAGTTTTGATCGTTGCAAGATTTTCCTTCAAATGGACAGCTCAAATCTGACTTTCTTCTCCTTAGTTAACAGAATTCACACATTTAAGAATGGTCTCAGAATGGCAATTGCTCCCACCAGGATCTCTTGGAGAATTGCGATCAGTCTCCATGGATTGGCAAGATGCCCCATGCCCAGAAATGCAATGTGTTGCAAAAGCAATACATTAAGAGATTTTTTTGAAAGGATTTCAAAGCAGAGTGCAATGCAATAGTGTTTGCATATGCCCATCCATGGTATCATATTTGAATCTTTGGCGACAGTAGAAGACCCTGCTCCACGTAAGCGTGGGTCTAGAATCTGATTGTCCACCATGGCCACCACATGCAGTGTCACATTGGCCTTCCAAAAAGTCACTGCCTTCGGATTTTATGGAGGTGAAACCATACTTCTAAAAAGTGGTGTTCCCAGTGAAGCCATTGCCTAGGTTTCCTGGAATGAATCCCATTCAAAGTGGTGGTGGGCATTGTCCTTGTCCCTCTGATCACATAACTACTCTCAATTTTTATGTGAAACTGCAACATAAAATTCATGCAAGCCTAGTGGACATTCTCCTTCAACAAGAATGCACTTTGGGCAACTTGTGGACTTTACAAGTATAACTAATGTTTATAATAAAGGTCAAGAAAGCACACATTAGTATTTCTTCATTAATTTATTTTTTATACTTTGTTTTTATGTAAAATTCCAAACAACAAGTCCAGTGGGAGAATCTTATCTTCCTTACTATCTCTAATTGCTTGTTTTTTTCTTCTAATGCACGCTTGAACATCATAATAAAATTAACACTATTGCACCAAAAACCATATCTTGCTCAAACAGACAACTATAGTGTATTCATAAACCGGTGCTACATGAAAAAAGTCTATATTGCATGATATTGCATCTGCCATATGGTGACATTCATTGGCCCACCATAACTATGTTGTTATTATATACATCCAATGGGCATTTAATATGATGAGATGTCAGCCATACATGTCTATTATGCATAACCATGGTATGCTAATGACATATGTTTGCTCATCATTTGATTAGGGTCATTTTTGAGGTGAGGACTACTTGTTTGATGGAGTCCAAAATTAAAGGTATTGGTATTGAAAAATCAAGGGCAATAGCAAGGTGATTCATAATTAAAATAATTAAATAGTCTTATTTTCTTTTGATAACATGATTCATAAGGAGAGAATCTAGGAAATGTTGAAATTTTTATAATCATATCCTTAGGAATTTATAAAAATTAAATACCTTTACATATTGTTTCTTTTTATCACTCTCAGATGTTGTAAAAGAGTTTAAATCATATAAGATAAACTATCCATTTTTCTCATCTTGCACTTCTATAAGACTTGGCAAAATTCTTATGCAAAGAATGTTGTTATGTATAACAAAGAAATTTGAAATTAACAATAGAAATTTACTCATGTTTCTTAGACTTGACTATATATACTATATGTCAAAATAGCAATCTAACTATTTTTTATTTATGAATGCATTTTAAGATTTGTAAAACCAAAACAATGGATTACTTAGCATTTTATCTATAGATTTCAAAGCTAACATTGTACAAATATATGAGGTTTGTTGATGTAAATTAGAGAGTCATTTATAATAGGATGCCACCATCAAAGATACTTCATTATGTCCACACTAATATTGCTATGAATCATTTACTACATTGGGGATTGTGAATGCTTGTTCAAACTGTCAAATAGTAGGATACCATTTTAGCCAGCATCAAATTTGTAACATTTTAGTTATATAGAACTTAATAAAGTTCACATAAAAGCATTTGTTTAAGATTCAGAGGTAGATATATACCAATAAAGTGTATTATGCACTATGCTATATGGATTGTGAGTACTTGATATGGTTTTCAAACTTTTTTATGTTACTATCTCATGCCTTGCTCTCATCATGTATTGTAAATGTCTTCTATTCATATGCTATTCACAAATTTAGTAGACCAAAATGGATTAGAAGATATCATGCACTAAAGGCTAACAATGTGAAGAGGGATATAAATAGAATATGGGCCTCCTAAGTTAACCTTTTTATCCATAACATCTCAACACAAAAATAAGTATAAAATATACATTTAAATCTTTCTAAATTTTGGTTTTCTTCTTCTTGCACATTAAACATCTCTACAGCTTTATAAAAATGATATGATTTTATAAGTAGTTATTCAAGGCAATGGATGATATTGACATTTTAGATGCGTCTGATAAATGGTAAATTATGAGAATGACTCGAAAGAAATCTGTTAAGGTTCAAATATAAAAGAAAAAGGCCTATAAATAAAAGTGCATTAAGAGCAGTTTAGGGTAAAGTGTCAAGAGATTGAGGCTCTTAGAAGAGTTGTGTTTTGCAGCTTTTATATGCCAAATGTTGCACATTTAATTACAATTTAGAACATCCATGAAGTTTGAGCATTTCAAAATAGTGAATATTTAAAAAAATTTCATGTTCCAGCTAATTTGTTTCAACTGATAAAGCATGAGTTTGGGTAAAAATATGCATATAAACTCTAATCCAATACTACTCAAACTAAATGACACTTAACCCTAAGTATCTTAAAACCTTTAACTGATTGAAAAGTATTTATAGAATTTTTCCCTTTATATTTGAACCTCTATAGATCATCTCAATACATATATGCTTTCTATTTCTTTAATACATTTATTGTTTTTATAACATAGTCAAAATATTAAGCAATAAATATATTAAACTCTTGCTTAGACTGTTTCTATACAGTGATGAAGGTGCTACTTTGCCATAAGTATTTAGTTCTAAATTTTTATGATATTTTCTATGCTAAATATTTCTTTTTTTTTTTAGTAGTATATAGCAATAATCCAGAATCAAGCATTTTTCAGTCTATCATATTGGGCTAAACTTGAATGAACAATACCTTCTACATTTGAACTTATCAATGCAATGTATACTAGCAAATGTAAAAAGCATCCCATTTGCAAACTATATTGCAATAGCACTACATATGGCAACTCCAATAACTAAAACAGCCCTTGAGAAATTGCAGATAGCCATTCTCCACCTAGCTTAATTTTGAATTTTATAAAATTTATTTGTCCTTTGAGGTTGTATTCCAATTTTAAGTAGTGGAATTCAAATTTTATCACCAACTTTATATTAATATTAGATCTATGAGAGTATGGATAGTGCTTTCCATTATTTATTTTGGTTGTGACGTAGCTCATTTGGTAGTGGATCCTAGATTACATTTAGTTTATATGAAAGTTGAATATCATAAAATAAAAGATGCAGTCATTATTGTGTCTCTTAACATGTACATTCTACTTCAATAAGATTGTTAGTTCCTATAACTTGCCATATAATTCAAAAGACATTGTTCTAAAACATATTTCATACTTGCCAAGATCAATAAAGTGTTATGTGTCCTATCGTGATCTCCCAATCTAAGAATGTAGTCATGCTTTATTATATTTTTGTTTGTGAAGCAAGATGGGTTTTAACCCTCCAAGCATGTTCTAGCTTAGTCATAACTTTATTCTTTAACCGATTTAAAGTGACCAAGGAAGGCCAAATGCATCACTGAATACAATATTGTGGCTAAATTAAAGTACAATAAAGTATATTTAACTTTATTTCAACTATATAATGGTTTATTAAGGATATAGTGTAAGGGTAATGATATTAACCATGTTTGTCACTTTTTGCTCGCCAAGACCATACCAAGTACTTCACTTTGTAAACAAGGTAACTGGTTTGGCACTCACAGGGTTGACCAGGACAAGGTACTAGTGAGTGCACACTCTTGAAAACTTCGAAGAACTTTGCAAAATAAACAAACCTTAGATGATCACATATGGCAGATGCTCTTGACTCAATATGATCCTCTGAACCGCTTCAAACCAGGACCGGCAATCAATCTGGATGGAACGAACTCTGCAGTGGGCTCTGCAGAACGACGATCAGTACCAAAAATGTGCGTGGTAGCTAGCTTCGCCCGGCATTTGCAAACCAAGCATACATGGAGCTACAGACCTGGAAATTCAGTCGAGTGGTATGATGTCCGAACGGATATCCTTTTCCAAAAAATTTGCCATGAATCGGTAAGGGCCAGCCTCCTCGAACCTCCGCCGCCTGGTCACCCCATGCTCTGCTACAGAGCTGAGTGACAAGGTGCCACAGATTTCTGAGCTCGATGCCACCGTCTCCATTTCTCCAGGACCGCTGCTCTTGATCAGCGAAGGCTCTTTTGAAGGCGCCTGGACCAAGAGGAAGAAAACGCTCCGGATCGCTCGGTCACCTTGACGAGCCCATGAACAGCCGCAGTTGCTTCTCGCTTTCTGAGGCACTAATCGAGGTATAAGACGTTGTGAAAGCATCCCATCACGTCGTTTCTCATCTCGATAGCTTGTCCAAATTTCGATCTCAAAACTTGTAAAATATATGGAGGACAATGAGATGCTATGAGCCCACGCTTGCGCCCTTCCCAAAGTTCGTGGAGCGGGGTCTTCTACCATCGCCAATTATTCAAAGATGATACCGGGGATGGGCATATGCAGACACCAGACACCGTTGTTGCACGAGAGTTTAGATCTTGATTTGGAATCCTTCCAAAAACATCTCTTGATATATTAGTTTTGCGACACATTGCATACATTTTCATAGTTTTAGATGCCTCCAGAAACCGTTCCTGCCAATCGGTCTAGATTCCCTCTCTGGGCAAGTTTGGGGCATCTTGCCAATCCAGCGCTGGCATGGAGACCGATCGCACTTCTCCAAGAGAAACCTCCCAAATTCTCTCGAGTTTCCGATCAGCCCCTGGATTAACAGGGACGAGATCTTGGCGGGAGCGATTGCCACTCCGATGCCCAGGTCTTAAACGCCGTTAAAGAGAGGCGAAACTCCGATTCGAAGGTCCCATGGAATATCTTGCAACGATCAACGATTCAAAACTCCTTGGCGGCCCGCTTTCATTTCACTATTAAGTGACGCAGCTCCAATTCTCGTTTTCACAGACTCTAAAAGAATAGAGCCGCCCGTGGCCTGAAGCAATGAAACCGAGAAAGCTCATTCCCCGGAATATGCCCAGGCCAGCCCCAGGGCTCTCTCACTCTGTTTCCCTTTTGCCAGTAACTCTCATTTAGCTCTCTCCTCCCCCTTCCCGCCGGGCTTCCCACACACAAGGTAAGCCAGTAGTGCTTGCTTATTCTAGCTATGCTTTTGGGACTAATTGTGTGACATGCTCTCAACCTGTTCAAAGTCATGGACCTGGAAGCGGTGCCGCTGGACCACGCATCTCTATCCAGCGCTCTCGATGCCTGCGCGACTCTAGCAGCTCTCCACGAGGGGAAGTTGATCCATTTCAGCATCCTTTACTCGCGAGTTGTCGACGTACCCTTAGATCATGATGTTCCACGAGTAGGCGGTTCTCTCCGGCATGGCATCGAAGAGGGTCTTCGCTCTGGCCAGCTCCTTGTGGTTCGCGAGCACCAGGATCATGAAGTTCCAGGACACGATGATCTACCCAGCCATCCCCATTCATAGCTGGTAGCGGCTATGGGCGAGCCAAAGCAGCCAACCTCCCAAACGGCCAAGACGGCATAGCATGATGGGGATCTTGGGCTGCCTCTGTAAATTCTTTGCAATGTTGGAATAGATCACTTAGATTCCTTTTCTCCTCTTCTCTTGGGTCCTCATGATAATCGCTCCAATCGGTTTGTGGCCGTTTCCAATTAGAATGAATGAAGCGATTCTTGATGCAAGTGCATTCGAGCAGTGCGCCTGCAGAAGTTTCAAGAATCGCTTCCTTTTCAGGTTCTCATGATTCTCTTAAAACGAAATCTCGATGCGAATGCTTGATTTAAAGAAGAACACACATGACGACGATCTTGCAAGCATCCTTCACGGTTGCAGTCAATCCAAGCCCATTTCTTTCCTGTAAAAAGAAAGCATTGAAGTATCACACAAACTATAATTCACACCCCGTCTTACAAACAACAAGCAAGCGAAAACAATGGTTTATTTCAATCATCATGTTCCTGGCAAGGCCACGATCACTGCGCTTCGCAGGAGTTTTGTGCTCATTCACATCAGTGACTCGAGGATGTTCATTTGGCAGAGGGACGAGCAGCTGACCTAGGTCGCTATTCACTTGAAAAAACCTCACATGTTCAATCGCAGAAGGTCTAAAATTTCGCCACTCTCTATTCTGCCAAATGTTTGGGGCCAGATAGCCTCCTTACCATGCGCTTCCCTCACCATTCTTTCGAGCTTCCTCTTCTGGCTTGGAGCAAACCCTGATACACCTTGTTTCGCGCTCTCTTTTTCTTTTAAAAACGTTGCCACCTCGGGTGCCGCAGTTTGGACACGAGACGGCACACACCATGAACGCGAGAAGCTGCCCGTCTATCGGCCCAAGCCAGAGTTTGGGGGCTTCACGAACAATCTCTTTCACGTTCTGAGGATGATTCTCAAGGCCAAGGCCACCTCAAACCGGAAACCGGAGGGGAGTTATGCTTGCTCTAATCTGCGCTAAACTCAACTAGGCCTAGGGCAAAGCTCAATTATCCCACATGCCCAACCGCAATTGAAAGTCTTTTATTTAAACAGTGCGGCGATTTCGCTGCTATTACTTCCTGGGTTGTAGAGTATGCATCTGATGACCCGTCTGTGTGTCTCGAAGTATAAGTCATATTCCGACCCATGAGGTTTTGCGAAAAATTCTTTTCCACATTTTCAATTTCTTGAAGTATTTTGTTTCTTGTGAAATTTATCCGGAAGAATCAATGTACAAACAACAAAGCGCTCTCTCTCTCTCTCTCGATCGATCAAATCTCCAAACTTAAATGGTCACGCCGCCCTGCTTCGCCGGGGCGAGAGTAGCCCATCCAGCTCCCTTCTCAGCGGGAGAATCTTGTCTTTCTCCTCCTTCTCGGCTTTCTTCCTGTCCATCTCCGCTTGCTTGCTATTCTCTTCCAATGCACGCTTGAACATCACGATGAAATTAAAAATGATCGACACCGCTGCACCAAAAACCAAGAGAACTCAAGTCAGGCGCTATATACCAAATGCTAAGTACCTTGCTCAAATGGACATCGAGCGGGGTCTTCGTTGAAGTAGCGTGCCAAGGAATCAGCATTCCGGCCCTGCACAACAGTGAAGCTTGCTTATCACTTCAACAAACTTGCTCATCTCTTACCACTTCAGAGTACAACGACGCCAGTGTTCTCACGTCCGCCTCCGCTGTATCAAGGAAACTCTTCAAGCTCTGTGTGTGCAAAGAAAACATTATTAGCACAATGCTTGCAAGACAGAGATCATAATCAGTATCACCTTCCGAAACCCATCGGACACGGCTCCATCGTTTTCAGATGCTGTCAATTCCTGCTCAACCTTTTCCAGGCCTTTGCTTACGGCTTGCATTTCTTCTGCAAGGGCTTTCAATTGAATCTGCCACACACGTCAGAAAACCAAGACAAATACATTGAAGTGAAAAAAGATAGAAACCTTGGTGGCTGCTTCAAGGTGAAGCAATTCCTTGTCAAAATCAAGTATTTCGGGCATTTTCTCAGATACAATCTGCCACCGACATCAAGTGTAAGCAAAGCCAAAAACACGCAGTTGCATGGTACTTACTTTACACAAATAGTGTAATAACGTAGTTTTAGAATTACGAGCTCGAGTCTCTGTCAGCTTAAGTAGACTATCGAGCCTGAATCCAATCGCCGCCCCTGGAATGTTAGCTCAACATATAGTTAGCTCAAGTTCCCCAGCACAGGCCTTACCTCTAGCAGTTCCTTGGTTTAGCGCATTTCCCAAGGATAGAACCGTTTGCATTACTCTTTTAAGCTTAGCAGACTCTTTCACCTGCAAAAATCCGGCTTCAGGCTACTTACAAAAACAGTGGGAGATTACCTCTGCTGAAGCTTCATTGACTACTACCAGATTTTCCCGTAAATCTAGCACCTAAGATCAATGTTTGAAAGCGTGGACAAAATATATGCTGACCAAACCTGAGACGTGAACTGAAGTTTAAAAGAAAAAACCCTCAATTTGGACTCCACCCGAGGAACTTTCATCATTTCCAGAAAATACTGCAAAAACAAACATGTTGCTCAATAAACGATGCTGTGGCGGACAAAGCGGGACAAACCTGCTCACATTTGCCCAGACATTCTTTATCGCCCGTGTAGTTCTGAAAAATGACAAGCGAGTAAGCTAGATGTCAAGAACATGTCTGGAAATAAAACCTTGAGCGTTTCCATCTCCTCCTTCGTTGGACAAAACTTGATCAGATTATCAACCTGATCAACATCCAGTACCGTCCCATCCAACGCTAGTATTGCTTTCTGAGAGTTGGAAGTAAAAACCACATTGCATAATGTAGAGAGCAACTTACAACAACTTCCGGCAGTGGCATCTTCACTTTTGTCAGCATTATCTCGCAATTATACGATCGTCTAAGATCAATCTGCATAAAACAGAGTGAGACCTCCGCCTCTACTACGAAAGGTAGCTTACCAGGAGCACTTTTTCCTGCTTGGGAACTAGAGATGCACGACGACCACCCGCTCTCTCACCACCCACAGCAGCATTTGGAACAGCGTTCGAGAAAAGGTTCTCTAGCTCGTTCATGTCAAATTCAGGTTGCCTACCACGCACAAAAACATGTGAGCACGTGAATAAAAAAGAGCCAAGACATACCTTGACTGCTTCTGCTCCGCCCATAGACTGCCCTGCATAGCCCGTGTAACCTTTACCCAGTGGTATGGCTTCAGAGAGGTCTTCTTCGGCGTAGCAGATTCTAGAGTATTCTGTCCTCGGCCTCGACCACCAGGAGGCGAAGGTGTCAAAGGACTACTACCTCGTCCTCTCCCCAATGCAGGTGGCGGAGGAGGTGGTGCACCAGGCAATGGTGACTTCGTCCCCAGAGGAGGAGGCGGAGGTGGAGGCGGTCCTTTCAAAGGCGGAGGTGGAGGCGGAGGAGTGCCTCGCATTCCCGGTAAAGGCGGCGGCGGCGGTGGTGAGCTTGATGAAGCTAGAGGCCTTGCAGCTTGTGGAAGAGGAGGTGGAGGAGGGGCAGTAGGGACTGGACGTGGCGGTGGAGGAGCGGCATTGCCACGAGGGAGTGGTGGAGGCGGTGGTGGTGGTGGTGGTGCAGCCGAATTTCCTCGAGGCAACGGAGGAGGTGGGGGAGGCGGAGGCGGCGGTGCAGATGAATTTCCTCGAGGCAGTGGTGGAGGAGGCGGAGGTGGTGCAGCTGAATTCCATCGAGGCAACGGTGGAGGAGGCGGAGGTGGTGGTGCAGCTGAATTCCCTCGAGGCAACGGTGGTGGAGGCGGAGGTGGGGCACCTAAATTCCCTCGAGGAAACGGTGGAGGAGGTGGAGGTGGCGGTGGCGGTGGCGGTTGTGGCTTTGCAGTAGCTCCAGCAGTAGAACTTGGAAGCTTGAACGGAGGTGGTGGAGGTGGCGGAGGAGGGGGACGACCAGTAACAGAAACTGGTGGTGGTGGAGCAGGAGGTGGAGAACGCGAAATGGCCAACCTCGGAGGTGATGGAAGTGGCGGGGGAGGAGGTGGCGAAGGAGTACCTGGTGCGAAGCTAGAGTTGGACGATGACGTTGGACTCGTCCCGTTGTGATCGTCGTCGGTTAGGGGTAAGGAGGTGGCGGTGGTGCTCGGTATAATTGTCCACTCGTTGTCCGCCGTTGTTAGTGCTGCTCGATCCATTGTCAACCTCCTATCATTGCCAACCGTGGTCAGCTGCTGGAGAAACTTCAATGCCGCATCTCCACCACCGTCTAGCCAGTCCCCGCTACTGAAGAGCTCCTGGACCTTGGCAAAAGCTTCCATTGGCAAGCCACCGTTATCTTCTATCAGCGACGGCACAGGAGCCACAGGGGACGAAAATCCATCCGTCTCGCCAAAAAGCACCTAACAAAGAAGAGATCAATTTTGCCACGATTGGTTGAGCTTGCTTACCTCTGCTCGAAAGTCCTTGGAGAAGCGCTCCTTCCCGTTCCAAAGTATGTCAATGTCGTCCCGGTTGAGCATCAGGATGTTGGAGCGGATGAAAGCGGTGTTAAACATGACACGGAACATCATCTCCTCCCGGTCCGACTCCAAGTCCAAGTGGATGCACTCGAGAACCACGTCCCCTTGCACAGCACACTGTACGTCGATCTTGACCACATCACAATCTGTCTGGAACACAAAAGAGAGCGTTACACAAGAGATCAAAGCAAGAACAAGAAACAGCAAGTTCACAAACTTACCTGTCGATAGTGTCGGACAGACTTGTTCTTCTTTCCCAAGGCAAAGAGCATTCTCGTCGTCCTGTTCCCTGCCTTTGATCGGGGATCTCTTCCATAAATCCGGACGAGGGGCCGGCATCCACCGTCGGCGTCGAAAGTAGGCACCACCCTGAGAATGAGGCAGTCGAGGCTGAGCGAGCGATCCGGGGGTGGCCACTCCGGAGAGTTGTTCCTCCTAGCAACGTACTGGAGATATCTTAGCTGTGATGGCATCGGGTTGAGAGGTGTGAGCAGCTGCATCAATCCCTTTGGAGCCTCGCGGTGGAGCATATCGAGCGTCTTGAATTCGCCCGTGTACATCTTCCTGTAGATGAGAAAGCTGGCGAGAATGAACGCCAGCAGCGGCCATCCCCCCCTCTCGCAGTGCATCAAGACGATGTTTTGCTGCCCCTCGAGCGAGAGCCAGCTATCGCTGGATCGCAAGAAGTGGTGGATCATCTCCATGGGAAGAATCGGGCAGCCCTCGTACTGGCGTGGATAGTCCATCACGGTCATCTCGTACTGCGATAGCATCTCGGTCAGCTGGCTCTTCCTCTCGCCCTCGCGAAAGTTAAAGACGAGGAAGGACGAGTCGGGGAACTGCTCGTGGATTTGCATAGCGATCTGGCGCAAATAGAGCTTGTAAGTCTCCTCCTCGAAGACGTCGGTGGAGAAGCACGAGTCAAAGACTGGATCCACAGAAGCACAAGAAAGAATGGATGAATGCGCTAGAGATTGAAATGGATCAAGGACGAGCGCTTACCGAAAACCCTCTCGGATATCTCCAGGAGCCCATCGGGGGGCCTCCGGTAGAAAAATCTGCGAAAAAGCGACATTCTCCCATGCAATGACGAGCGCCTGGATTCTCCACGCCCTAGAACATCCCCAGAGAAATTTCACCTCGATCGCACTGGTGATCTCAGCTCAATGCGGCCATCGCGAGCACCCAGACCGACCATCGCGCCCGCGGCTTGCCTGATATCGATCGGCGCCATAGCCGCTCAGCTGGCGCGCTTCACAAATCCACAAATCCACAAACCCTAGGAGCTGTAGAGATCTGATGCGGTACCAAAGTTTTAATCCCGCCTCTCTCTCACCCGGTCGTGGAGAGAGAACATCGAGCGCTGGAGGGAGGGCTTCGCAGCCGCCGGATCGTCCGCATCGGCCGGTTCCAATTAAACCAACAACAACAGAGCATCCAGCGGCCACGGGCGCGACGCGACACTAAATCCACGTTGCACGATTGCGATCGTCGATCCCAGGAATAAGAACGTTACCGGGTAAACAAAACGATTAAATACCAGTGGTTGTGATCTTCCTACTATTGACTCTTGGGCTCATTGAAGTGGATCTTACGCTTGACAAGATCATCTATGTATTGAAGACAGTCGCGATCCCAGGAAGATCCACCACATTAACTTCTGGTGACAAAAACAACACAGTTTTGTGTGACATTCTTCCGCAAAAACTGTGAAGGCAGCTATTATACCATCGCTGTTTGATCGATCCATATCCATCCCAGCTCTTAAAGTCCGGCCTCTAGCTCAGCTCCAAATTTTTCGAGCCGTTCGGCCTCCTCGGCCAGATCCACCACCGCCGCGTAATCCACCAATCCAGCGTCTTCGGCTGCTTCGATCTGTCTACCTCCAAACCTGCGAGGGAGAAGTTTAGTTTTTGAGTTGGAAAAGAAAGAATTCAAAGCGAGAAAACGAAAGGTTTTCTTTTTCTTACCAGCGACCGTCCATCAGCTTGATGCAACTGAGACCTTCCTCCCGGTTCTTGAACTTCACCACGATTACTCCCTCCGGATGCCTCTCGAAGATACGGACCTTTTCCACCGTGCCGATTTTCGAGCACTCGATGCCTACGTCCGTTTCCAGCTCGGAAAGTAAAGTTGGTTCATCCTGAAAGCATGGGAAGGAAGCGCGTGAGAGCTTTTTCTCCAAATCTATGGAAAGTACCGTGATTTCTTTCGGTAAGAACATGTTCTTGAGCACCACGCTGATGGGCCGTGCTTTCTTTGCATCCGAGCCAGCTGCATGAAAAGAAAGTAAGCGTCAAACAACTTTTAAAACAGTGCAAACGAAAAGCTGACCCCAGCCCAGAGCTTTCTCCTCCAATTGCTTCATCTTTTTCTTCTTGTTCCTGTTGGTCTGTTTCTTGACGAAAACCTCGCCTGCAAATAACAGCAAAGGTACGTTTTATGGTGACGGGAGAAATGCTTCGTACCTTTTTGTTGAAACTGCGCCAATGACACAGTCATGAGCTTTGTTCCCCCGGGTCGCAGTGGAGTGCCGTCCAGGATTTTGATAGCTAGCTCTACTGATGGTTCCTTTTCGTTAAGGCAGAGATGATATTTTAAGAGGCACAAGAGATATGTTCATAGATTTACCTTCAAGTATGTAACGAGTCCATCCCCCTTCTGCATGCCCGTAGCCTTGTCGACATAAAGTTTAACACGAGGCTTCTTCGTCTCCAAATCCTGGAAACCAAACCAGCAAGTGAGAACCTGATGCAGCATCGACCGCAAGACTGACCTCTTTAATAAGCCCGCATTTGGAGAAAACTTCGACAACCTGCAAAACTCGATTTCGCTAGCCGTCTATCACGCGATTGAAAAATTTACCTCATCTACGGTAGCATCCTCCGGTATCCCGGTCACGTAGACATTGGTATTAACTTTCAGCTCAAACCAGCTTTCGGGCTCTGGTTGTGCCTCCTATGAAAAGAGAGAAAAAAGTTTTGCCTTTTAAACAGAAACAGCGCATACCTTCTTTCCAGTCGGCATTGCAGCCTCCTGGTGCTCTACGGATTTTTCTTTCTCTTCTGGAGGCGGTGCGGTCTGCTTTGATGCGTGGTTGCTGGCTGGCATGGTTTGTTCTCCTTGAGTGGCATTCTCCTCTGCAGCTGCATAGTTCGCACTGGCTGGCGCGTCCTCGTTCTGAGTAGAAGAAGTCGAGATCCAGCAAAATGATAAACAAAATCCAAAACAGGAAAGCAAGGAAAATTACCTCGGGTATCCAGACTTTGTTCCTCTTGTCCCAGTTGTAGATTGTTCCATCGTCATCAGTGAAGCGCTCTTCACCCTCTGGAAATCCTTCCGGACGATCTTTGTCAGCCTCCTTTCGCTTCTTGAACGGGTTGGATGCTCTCGGTGCTTTTCCAGACTTTAGCATCGCAGCCTCCTCTTCAGCCTTCCGAATCTCCTCTTGCCACTTTCTAAAGTCGTCGTCGTCCTCCGCAGTGGTTTCCGACGTAGTAGTAGCAGTGGTTTTAGTATCCACGCTACCATTTTCAGTCCCTGGCTTGGCTCCTCCAGCAACTTTCTCGTAGACGTCAGGGATGGCCGAGAGAGGGCTCCATTCACTTCTTCCATCGGCCCAAACCATCGAGCTTCCAGTTAAGTCGCCCGCAGAGTATAAGTCTGGGGACAAAACCCATGTACCACAATGCGAACATTGATGAAATCCTTAGAGTCTGTATCAAAACATCATCCAGTACCACTATTCTTAAGTGCAAGACTGGAAGAATCCGCAACAATCAAGCAGCACGAAGATGAAAAAGAGGTTCCCGAAGATTTAATAGCCATGCGGATGCATCTAAACACGCGAAGAACAAGAGGGAAAAGAAACATACCACGCAGCTGATCGATCTTGAAAGGACCTCGATGATTGGAGCCGCTGTCCAAGTAGAACCATCCGGCCTCTAGAAAAGAGAGCTTAGATCTAGCAGCGCTCTCAGGAGGATTGCGTACCTTTCGTCGTCGCCATTGCTCTTCCTCCTCTGTTTGAGCCCTAAAATTATTTTAGGGTTCTTGGCCGGGAGCTATGATTCTCTCTTACGCGGCCGCTGTTGGCCGATTCCATCCGCAAGTAGCGAGGAGCTCCAGCGGCGCTGCCGGGATTGCGCAAGCTCTTCGAGTGGCGCCGGCATTCATCACCAGGTTGGCTCCTCCGGCATTGGCTTGGAGGATTTCGTTTGTGACTAGAGCTAACGCTGGTGGGCGAGAAGGGCCTTCGTCGTCTCAGGAGGAAGAGAGCGATGATCCGGATGACAATGAGGAGCCTTTCAAGCGCCCGAGGGCCTCCAAGTGGATGATTGTCGGGCTGGGAAATCCGGGCTCCAAATTTGTGGGAACTCGTCACAATGTGTGTGTTTGTGGTGTGTCTCTTTGCTTTTTTTCTTCGCTTAGAGTGTTCTTTGCTTTGTTCCAGGTTGGTTTTGAGGCGATCGATCTCTTGGCTCTTCAGGAAAACATCAAGCTCAACACGATACAATGCAAAGCGCTCGTTGGAAAAGGTTGGATCCTTCTTTCACACAAGCGCTGAGAATTTTATTTTTTTTCCTTCTTCGTTTTTTGCTTGCTACAGGCATGATCGAAGGTGTGCCAGTTTTGCTCGTTAAACCACAGACATACATGAACTTAAGTGGCGATGCGGTATGGCCGAAACTATCACTTTGCGAAAGAACTTCTTTTGCCAATCTTTTCCCCAGGTTTCGCCTCTTGCTTTGTACTACAGAGTCAAGCCCGACAACATACTAGTGGTAAGCTGCTCTTGATTTCACTTGCTCGAGAACGATGGCGTTCCATTTTCCAGATTCACGACGATATGGACTTGGACGTAGCAGCAATGAAAATGGTTCCCAAGGGTGGTCCGGGTGGTCACAACGGGTAAAGTTCCACATCGTTCGAACCTCACGAATCATCTGATGTTCTACGTTTCTCGCAGCATGAGGAACATCATCGAGAGATTCAAGGACAACAAGAACATCCCTCGGTTGCGCATCGGTAACGGGACGAAGAATCCACTCATTGGTTAATGCGTTTTCGTTGCTTTTCTACGACAGGGATTGGACGGCCCCCGGGTGCCATGGATCCAAAAGCCTACGTGCTACAAAAATTCACGCAGCGCGAGAAAGTTGAGGTGAAAGAGAGCTTGGTTTGATCGAGAGAACTTTCACTAACTTGGTAGATCTTTTCCCGTGTTCTCGTTTTTGGCTCTTCCAGATTGATGTTTGCTACGAGCGTGGTGCCGACGCAGTTCGTCTTATAATGTCGGATGGATTCGTGGCGGCTGTGAGCAAGTGGCGTTCTCCAAAACGCAGCCGCGATCCAACCGCGAGCCCGGCAGCCACTGCGCAACAACGAGCCAAACAAGAATGAAAGGGAGCTGTTAAAATCGCGAAACGGTCACGTACGAGGGGGTAGTACGGACGAGTACGAAAATGTACGGCTTGCGCACGGACGGCCCACATTCGTGGTATATGCTCCCCAAACGGTCACTAAAGACCCCGTAGAACCCTAATTTATTGCATTTTGCGGCTTTGTCGCCCTCTCGGTGATCTTGGATTCCTGGATGAGCGAGCATCGGCAAGGGCTAGGGCTAGGACTGGGAAAGAAAGGCTGGATTCAGTGAGCGGCGGGAGGGTAATGGACGATTTCGAGCTGGGAATGAGCAGCGGGATATCGTTCTTCCGGGATGAGTTTTACGAGAGCTTCCAGGCGCCCAAGTTCTACGATTTCATCAATCCCAGAGATTCTGGCAACGCCGACGCGTGGTTCCTCGATGGATTGGCCTCCAAGAACATCAAGGTATGCCGGATTTCCCCGAAATATTGGCTTTGGGCTTGACCAGCCGTTGTTCTTGCCAGGATCTTGTGAACAGCACTGTCCAATCGATTCTACAAACTGGATCAAACAATGCATCCAGGTTTGAGCGTGCTGTTTCGTTTCCCTCTTAATCGGAGAGATCTTTCTTCCAGGAAACAATCTTTGATCAAGGACAGTTCTTCGTTGGATCCAAAGTCGCCAAGGTATGAGCAGTGCTCAGAGAACAAGGATCCAAACCAAGTAAAACCAGTTGGACAATTACCTGCCGAGGTTGCCACGAACGAAATCTTCAAGAAAGAGCTAGCTCCAGCAGCAAAGGGTGTGAGAAAGCTCCAGAAGCCGGGAGAGGTCTCTCCAGTGCCTCAAGTCTACAGGTATTTGTCAGGGAATTTTCCGGCAACTGTTCCACAGAAGAAGAAAGTTCTTGGAACTCGAAAAGCTACGCAGCAACAGCCGTTCAGCAAAGCGAAGGCGCTTTTCCAAAAACTGAGAGACGCCCCTCGAGACGGAGCAGACTGTGGATCTTATCGAGGAACTCTGACTCAAAACGAAGCGACTGTGCTTCCGGCTCGAAAAGCAGTTGAAGCTGCCCAGTCGGAGTTGCAAGTGTCACAGAAAAAGCAAGGCGACTCGGGCAGGGATAGTGAAGCTGCCGCAAAGTATGTCGTCGAGCAGGCGGTCATACTGGAATCTGCGATCAAACTACTGAGGCTGGGGGATGAAGAGAAGACCGTCAAAGTTTGCTCGGAAGTTCTCGGTGCTGTCTGCGCAGATCAAAAATCGGAAGAACTGGCCGTGGACAAATCTCGGATAGACACTGGTAACTTACAGGAAACCAAGCCAGCTTTTTCTTTTAAAGCAACACGTAAGGAAAACACACAGCAAACTGGAAGAAGAAGGCGGTACGCGAGACTTCACTCTTTTCTCTTCGTTAAAACACATGTTCTTTTGTTTCGCAGGAAAATTAGTATAGAGACGACCACGAGACGGAAGACCATAAAAAAGGTGAAGTGCCTGCTTTGCATTGCGTCGTGTAATCTAAGACTTGTGTGCTAACAGGCTATACCTCCCGTCGCTTGTCCCTCTCCTCCGCCATCACTCTCAATTCCGCTAAAGCGACCAAGAGTGACTTGTCCACAACCATTCAGGCTAAGAACAGAGGTAAGTAGCTCCTACGTTACTTCAAACTTCTCAAAGCCTTGAAAACCATCCAACAGGAAAGAGGTGCTCTCAAGGAGATTGAATTCAACAAGAAGATGGAGCAGTACATCGCTCTTAGAGAGGGCTCGGTTGTAATACCTCCATCTGCTGCTACAAGCCAGCCAAAGGTAATTTTCTTTGGCGTCTTCCAACACCGCATTCTGTGGATAACTTTGTTTTGTACAGGCTTTTCCTCTCAAGAGAAAACATCAACGAGCACCACCAAGGACTAAAGACAATCGAAGCCCAGTAGAAGTCAGCATCGAGGTGCGCAAACTTTTGCTGGTTATGTACTACCATACTCACACCACACAATCCAGATGATCTCTAAGGACTTGGCCACTTCTCAAACACTTCCAAGCGAACCAGTAAACATGAAAGACACACGCAGGCAAGTGAGAATGCCATTGTTCGATCGGCCTTTCAGGCCTCAAAGGTAATCGCCATAGAATGAAGCTTGAGAACTCCGGAACTGATATTTGATTTCCTTGCCAGGTCCACGAAGAAGCTCACGATTCCAATCGAGCCAAAGTTCCACGCAATCAACGCTCGGAGAACCTGTTCCAAGCACTGTCACTCGAACGCTCAATGAAGCAAACGAGAATTTTTTTAACATAAGCCAGAATAACTTCTCAAAACCGTATAGTTACTTTCTATTCCACTATTTTCTATTCCAACGATTTCTCAACTTGTAACATACATGGTTTTGACCCTTGTGGTCTTTGAGAGTCTTCTCGGTAGTATGAGCTGACATGGTTTTATGGAAATCAATGCGTCAGCTTTCCTTCGCCTCTAAAGTCGCGTTCTTGGCGGAGGATTTTGAGGTGGATCGGTGGATCTTCTCCTTCTTTCTGGCTTTCTCTCGCTCTTCGCGTCGATCCGAGCTGGAAATTCGCGATCTTGCAAGCGATGAAGGCCCTGGAGGCGAAAATGGAGCTCTCCATGACCGACTTCCAGATCATCGTTTACACTGAGCCTGCGGTGGTGGGCGGGTATAACTCGCAGAACCCCGGAGTTTTCCCGGTTGCCAAGGCTCGAACCCACCCATCTTGGACACCGTCACCGAGAGGATGTTCCAGATCGACAATGCTCTTGTGCAAAAGGTGAAATCTGCGAACGAGAACGAGCGCAATCACTGGCACAGACTACGAGCATCTTGGAGAATTCTCAAAGACGCTGATGGTAAGTTGTCGCGGTTGCCAAGAATGCTTACTGGCCTACTATATCAAAACAACTGGTGTACGTGAGGAGCTGCTGCGACAGAATCCTCGACGCACAGCGACTCGTAGCATCTGTGGTTGCGCTGGGTACACCAGGGACCGGCAAGTTCGGTGTTTTTCTGGGAGCTCTTCCAGAAGAAGCATTGATGTCATCCTTCTCAAGTTCCAAGCGTCCAATGCCTTCTACAGGAGCGGCACAATCACATCTACTGATCCTCTTGTAGGAAGGATTCTCTTGGATTCTTTGATTTAGAAGGATGATAAATGCTGCATTTTCAAAGCCTGGTCCTGCTTACACAATTTTCAAGCGCATCGCTTCTGAGCGTACTCCAGCTCGGCAGGCATGCTTTAGGCGGCTACAGGGAAATGGCTTTTCGAATCCTCGGCCAAAAGTCGTCACGAGACAACGAGGTTGACAAAGGATACAAACTACCTCCAGGAGGATATGACAGGACAAGGCTGTGCTCTTAATTCTGTCGCCTACAACACTCGATGAATGCTCTCCTCAGCCAGGGTCGTGCAAAGGAAACCTTTTCTCTCAGACGAATGGCACTCTAGTGCGGTCATCCTGGAAGGAGCTTTCAAAGTTGTGGACGGCACAGGCTTTCTCCAGATATTAAGATTCACACTCTGTTCGAGCAAGGCAGAGTGGATGAGGTGCAGTTCTTCTAACAGATACTCCTGACCTCCGGACGCCACCAAGCTATCAAGCTGGCATGGTATTGCAACGTTTGGCCGACATCTTCTCGTCACCGACTGTTTTCATCATAGGCAGGAAACTTGAAGTCTTCAGAGACGGAAGTTTCTCCAAATACTGTGACTTGCAAGGAGACAAGGGAAAAAAGCTCGCAGGCAGGCTGTGCCAGGCTCACAGGCTCGATCGTTTGAAACATCGTCTGGTAATGGAGGAGTCCGGGTCCATGCTGCGGACCTGGAGGAGATGGCTGGACAAGGCAGTGTTCCCATTGCTGTCAACTACAACACTTTGGTGACTCCTTTTCTCGGCCAGGGTCGTGCAAGCATTTTATCTTATCGAACGAATGGCATCAGGACTTTGACTAGTTCCTTCAGAAGTGGAAGTAGCTACACGGTCGAGCAAGGCAGAGTGGATGAGGAACTTGGCCGGGCTTTATGAAGTCTTCGAGTCTCCAGATACTGTGACTGACAACAAGGAAAGCTCGACATCTTCGCAGGCATGTTCCAGCTGTGCCAGGTTCACAGGCTTGATCCATGCCTTGCGTTCGAAACGTCTTCGGCTAATGAAGGAGTCCGGGTGCTCGCCGATGTGCGGGCTGCAGAAGCTTACGACTCACTTTCTAGAGCACTCCCACTGGTGGTAGAGCAGTGCCGCGAGCAAATGGTTGAAAAGGAAAACAGCGCAGCATCCTCATTTGGACTCCGTTTGTTCTTTTTGCCAAGTTAAGGTTGAATCAAACCTTATGTTCAAATTAATTAATCAAAAAGATTTGAATGCTAGCTACCAAGGCTATTCATCCTTACCAAAACTTTGAGGAAGCAATAACACACTTTCCTTATTAATCCGGAATGTGGTCGTGCTAGTGAGCAGGGGCGGCTGGGTGACTCGGTGGTAGGACAGCAGTGGGAAATATGCTCGCAAGAAGATCAATGGAGCAGATATTTTTATTCTTCCTAGGTCTTGTGCTTCAAAGATCGTGATTTTTGCCTTTATATTGCAAAGCCAAAGCAGCAGTACAGAGTAATGTGCTGTATGATCACTCCTTGCCAGCCTTTAGCATAGGAAATTTTGTATCTCTCTATCCTCAAAATCTAGATTGGAACTCTCTACTTTCCTTGCTGCATCAGCCACCACTTCACTGCAGCTCCTCCCACCACTTGGTTGGAACTAGGACTAGATCCTTTATCACTAATTGAGTAATTAAAATTATAAGATTTTCAGGGATTAAATGGCTACTTACAAACGATTTGCTTTCGCTGGAACAGTACTCTCGATCATGAGGCAGGTCGAGTGAACGATTTGCCTTCGCAGGAACAATAGTTCTCTCTTTAGGTTCGTTGAGGGCCCGAGCACTTGACTAATCTGACAGACTGTAAATCGACGGGAGGCTTTAAAATCGGAAGAGCTTACCTGGAGCTGAAGACGAAGGTCCATCCCAGCTACCATGAGATGGAAAAAAGCTGCTCTTTAGTAACGTACTCTCGAAAACGGAAAAAACAAATAGAAACGAAAATGATGGCCAAGACTGATGCAATTTATTATGCTTTATTTTAATTTTAATTTTTATATGATATATAAGAAATTGTACATAATTTTATTAGTATTCACAATTAAATTAAGTTAATAAATTTATTTAAAACTTAAAGTAATTTTATTGTGACAATGTTACAATAATTATAATATAAAAAATTATTAATTGACCTTGAATGTATATGACCCTATAATGTAAGCTTTGGAATTCAAGTTTCATGAGGTTACGTATTCAAACTCAATGTCCCAATACTATTCAAATGTAAAAATGCTTAATTTCACCTTCCCTCTATATTTGAACTCTAATAAATTGTATCTCAACTTCTCTTTACCCTATTTAGGTAAAATATTAATTATAATTATATAATATATAAACCATTCATTTGGAACTGAATTTGATCCATCCATTCTATATATATATCCCAAACACTTATATTAATTGAGGTTTACAAATTGTATTTATAGGGTAAAGCTTCATTGGTAGTGCTTTATTCTATTTAAGATTGGCTCCATTATTCATATTTTATTCCTTTAAACTTATTGTGAGATCTAGAGTTTTAGCTATTATTTTGCTCATTTCCCTCTTTTGTCATACCATACTATTATAAATTGAGGAGTGTGTCATTTGAGGCTGTAGATGTTGCCCCATTATCCTCATTTGGTATATTATTCTTACTACTATGTCATATGTTGATCGAGCTTTTAGTGTTATAAGTTATGATTATATTGGCATTGCTTTAGTTTATAGTGTGTTGTTATTCAACTTCTATGGGATGGGATTACATAACTTCTTCTATTCTCAATGTTCTCCTACTGATGTGGAGCATAATTGTAACATCAACTAAAATGGTATTAAAGTGACAATAAATGATATAGATTGTGGAGTAAAAATGAATATCCAACCCCAATAGAGTGAGTGCAAATGGATATAATAGTGGAGTGAGGATAAATATAACAAATCTAAATGAAACTAATGCTTCAATTTTTTTTTTCCTTTTGAGGAAGAGATAATGAGGATATAAAGGATAAAGTGAGTTTAACCCTTTTAGTATACAATGTTAAACAAATGATAATTTTTAGTCTAAGTTAACACAAGTTTTAAAAGATGACATGGTTATGAGTTTAAGTTAATAATGGTTTAGAGGTTGGCCAAAATAGGACAGACATAAAGACATAATTTATAATTTGTTACAACAATATTGCCTTATAAGTCCCTTGCTTTAGTTCACAATTATAGATTTGAGGTTGATTTGAGCATTTAACATTTGTCATACTTTAGTGGTTCTATGAGAGCTTCAACTAGTAGTTTATAATTTTCTAATAGATAATCCACCTAACTTATCAGTATCACTTTTTCATATTAAATCTATATTATTTTACATAAATAATATTATAGTAATATAATATATAAACCATCCATTTGGGATTAATATATCTATTCCCAAATCCCAAACACTCACAAATATAAGATACATAAGATAAACAGTTATAAGAGCATTCTTAATTGTTAAAAATTTAAATTTAAACTGGTTTACATATAACTAAAAAATGCAACAAACATTAAAGTTACAGTTGTTAGTATCATATCATCCCTTATAAATGTGTCTTTGGAAAGTATAACCAAGTAGTCTTGCAAATTATAGCTAAATAATGTTTGCAAAATTACTAAATTTACATATATAAATTTTATAGATTTCAAAAGCACAAGGGAGATATTAAGTAATCCTATATATATATCAATAATATAAATGTTATTAACAAGTCTAAATTTCAATCAAAGATAAATTCAAAAATTTTATAATTGTGAGTGCTCAAAATATGGGAATAATATCTTAATTGGGGTTTAGACCCTTGCTTATATACAAAAATGGATGGATCAAGTTCAGTCATAAATGCTATAGTATTATAATTAGTGTATTACCTAGGTACAGTAATACATGTATATACATATATGTATTTATATACCTTATATCATCCTCCTCTCTAGAAGATGAAAAAACAATGATAATAAGTCAAGTGAAACACTTAAAGCTTTTATTGGGTGATAATTGATTACCATAAGAATCTGAAGCTCTCATATAACCATTAATATATAACTGAAACAAAACCTAAAATCATAACACAAGTGTCAATTGACTATAGAATCCTCCACTTGCTCTCACAAGGGTTTGGCTTTTTATTGGCTTTGTAATTCCATATATAACTTCCAAATGCTAGAATTAACCTTGAAGTCATAACTTTAAACCGAAGAGCCATTATAGTTTATAAAGCACTATTGTAGCAAACAATATATCCCATTTCTAAATTTGATTGTCAACTATTTTCCAAAACCATCATTAATTTAGACTCACAACCATAAGTAAAATTTACTTTTGCATCTTCACTTTGGTTGACATTTGAAACTCATATTAACTCAAACTCATGACTTTCATCCTCGTTTAGCACTGTATATAGGAGGTTAGATTCATTTCATTTGTCCTCCACCTTCTCCTTATTCATTCTTCAAAAAAAAAAAAGTTTTGAAACATTAGCTCCATTCGAACTTGTTGTGATCGTCCTCACTTCATTATTTATGTTCAGCCTTACTTTAATATCACATTCATTTAGACTCACTATGTTAAAATTGAATATTCCATTTAGACTCATTATACTCATTCTCACTCTATAATCCATATTATTCATTTTCATCCCACTATTATATTCACTCGTCCTCACTCCATCATTGGGATTGGATTCCCATCCATCTTGTCTACCCCCTCCTCCAAAAAATAAAAAGTTTGAAGTGTCGAGGTAAAAAGGATAAAATGAAAAAAATTGAGGAAGAAATATTGTGGAAAAAGAAAAAGTAAATAAAGAAGCATTAGAAGAGGAATTTTCATTAGCTATCAATGTAGAAATAAAAATATAAAAAAGATATGTGCTCAAAGCTTAGAAAAATAAAGAATTTCCTATCATAAAATAATTCAACCACCACAATATAAACAAAAAATTCACACCATTCAACCTCCTCAACACACAACTTAATACTTAAGATGGAAAAATTAATAAAAATGTTCACACTCTCAAAGTAATATATAAATTCCTCAACAATAATAGTAAAGTAAAAGCACTCACAAGTAGGGATATACACTCAACTCGAAACTCTAACCAAAATGACTCAATCCTTTGTATAAAAAAATACTCAACCCTAGAATTGATCAAAGACTTTATCAATGAAACAAAAGTAAGATTCTCAACTTCATACATATGCTCTACATTTAAATTAGTGTGAGGAAGATAGAAAAACACTTAACTCAACACTAAACTGAGAATGAAAATTATAAGAGTCACAAATGATCAACATATCAGAAAAAGGAAACACTGTAGATGAGGAAGAAACACTAGGAACATGATAAGGAGGAAAAGCTGGTAAAAAACAAAAGGTTAAGAAAAAAGATCAAATGATAAATTGAAGGATTAAGATCTATCTTGTGAAATCTCAAACTCATCTTCAAATTTATTTTCATAATAATCCAACTTTTCATCATAATCCAGATTCCATTTAAGCTTATAAACATCATTTTCCTATAAATTTAATCTTTAAACATTTTTCAAGAATCAGCATAGCTCTCCAATCAATGTTATGATCACATTCTACATCAATGGGAAATAGAAAAACACTAAGAATAAAATAAGTCATGTAATCATGTTCTATGGAAGTGGATGATGGCAATACACCAAAAATAGTTACTTCACCAAGATGATCATTTAACAAAGCAATATTAACATTTATATATTCCTTGATTGATGATGGCATAGTATGGCAGAAGAAGGGAATGTAATGAAGATCCAAAGAAAGAATAAATCTAAGTACAATAATAACAAAGTTTTCAAAAAGCTAATATAAATCTAGATCTAAAAGAGAAAGAAAGGAACAAAAACAAAAGCACTATCCCATTGCCAAGTTTCTTCTTTCATTTACTTCATACTAGAGTTTCTAGTTAAATATCATTTATAATAATTTCTCAATAATTGGTAATTGAATTAATCAAATTATTCATTTCATTGCCATAAGTTATATATTAAACAATATCAAATTTTCAATCATATTCTGAATTTTTTTGTTTTTTTAAGGGCAACTAGGATGGTAGTGAATATACCTAAAATATGCCTAAATATTCTAGGATATTCTACCATCTAACAGTTGTTATTCATTTAGATTAATCTTGTATTTATAATTTATAATCATGTTTATAATTTATAAACTTTCCTAAAAACTTCCTAAAATATTCTGTTTTATTCTACTATCTAATGGTTAATATGCAAATGTTAATCTTGATTTATAAATTATAAACATATTTATAATTATTGATAAAATTAAATTATTTAATGCAGCAAATCAAGTGATGCACAGCAAAAGAAAAATTTATAAGAAATAAAAAAAAAGTTAATTATAATATTATGGCATTATATTCAATTGTAGTTTCTTGCACTTCTTGCACACATTGCAAATTCAGTTTTCCTAATAAAATTCTTCATTCCTATCTTGTTTGACAAAAGATTATTAGGTTCCATGGGCCTTGGGTAACATTAACTATCCAAGGGCAGTCAACTGGTCAAAGCAACAGCATGCCTAGTTCCATTACCTTTTCGTCAAAGAGTTTGATCACATGGTGGAAAAGGATAGAGAAGAATGATGCGGGAGCAAGGACTACATGGGCTCTTACAAGATTTGCCTTGGAAGGGCATCTTGTGTTCTTATTGATGCTACAAAGGCATTGCAAAGGGATGCTGTGCAAGTATTTGGCGAGATGGCCTTGTAAGCAGGACCAAGGATGCTGGCTTGAATCCAACAACAAGAGAATCCTTCTTACAAGAGGATTGGTGGAACACGGTGTAGAACTTGTTGAATGCGTGGAACTTGAGAAAGATGAGATCCCAGTATTTTTTGCTTCAGAGAAAACCAGTGATGAGGAATTTCTCGCTGCAATCGATGTTAGATCATGACATCTTGTGGAGGAGCGCATGAAGATAAAGCCCGAGTTCCCGGTCAGCGCAACCACAGACGCTACCGGGTGGCTCCGCACGTACACCAGCCGCTCGTGCTTTCTGATCGAGTATTGCCAGAGGCCGCGAGCAGTCTTGGCAACCACAGGAACTTCAAGCTGCTCGAGTGACCCGTTCGCAGATTTCGCGAGAACTCGCAAGAATTTTTAAGTTATTAATCAAAACAGTTATTCCAATGGAGAAACGATATTCTACGTCATGCTCACGAGATCCCTGAGCCTCTGCACGAGAGCATCATCGATCTGGAACGTCCTCTCGATGACGGCGTCCAGGATGGGAGGATTTGAGCCAAACACGGCCTTGGCAACCTGGGAGACTCCGGGGTTCTGCGAGTTAAACCCGGCCACCGCCACCGCAGGCTCATTGCAAACGTTGATCTGGAAGTGAATCAATCCACGGGGGAACACGAACAGCTCGCCGGGATATATGGTCTGCGCGAAGAGCCGGTTCTCCGGTGCGGTGGTGACGAAGCCCACGTAGAGAGCTCCCTGGACGAGGAAGAGGAGCTCGGTGCCCCGGGGGTGGACGTGTGGGGGGTTGACACCGCCGGGGGCGAAGTCGAGGCGCGCAAACGAGACGCCCAGAGTGTTGAGTCCAGGGAAATTGCCAACGTTTGCAGCGGTGACGGCGGAGCCGAGCCTGTTGCTGGTGTTGCCCGGGTTCCTGAGCAAGCCCGACTTGAAGTCCTCGGCCACCACCGCTGCCATGGGCTTGCACACCTTGCCATTGATGATGATAGTGCTGTTGTTGTCTGCGACGCAAACGTCCTGGAGCATGTCCTCATCGGCAGCAAGGACGAGTGGGGGTGGCGAGCACGCAAAGACAAAGATGGAGATGAGAATTGCCAGCATTGTTGCTGCCATGGAATGAGAGAAACGATGAAGAACTACCCTTGACCGAAGGCACTGTCGGAGAGGGAAATGGGGTGGGGTTTATAAAGAGGTTTTGGGACGATCTAGCACCTCTAGACTTGCATGCCATCGATGCATGGGGCTTGGGAAAGAACTGGAAGATGAACAAAGCGACACGGAGTTTTCGCTCTTACTTCCAGGTAAGTTACGGAATTGGCTCTTACTTACAGGTAATTAGTTGCGGGAGATTTTCGCATTCGTGGAAAATATAAAACGAGCGCGTTTTATGCACAACAAAGGAAAACTATCAGGGAAGGGAAAACACAGGGCTAAGGACGAGTCGCGTTTATTTTGGAGCTAAAGAGAATCTCATGGTTACTTGCAAAACTAGGCTCTTGCAAGTCTTAATGTGCAGCCCGGCGTATTGCGCAGCATGGATTTGGTACGCTCTGGTTCAAGGCGCTGTCTGGATTTTGAGACTTTAGGTAGGATTCTTCTTCGTTGTGGCGCGGATCGAAGATGGAGCTCGGGACTAAATGTGTCTCTTGCAGGAGGAGATGAATCAAACCAGGCCGTTTCTTAGATATGTATGCCTCAGCTGGCGACTACATGGCGTCCTGCAGCATTTGCCTTGTGTTTGGTTGATGCTGCAATGCTCTTGCCTTTCAGACGTTTCCCTCAGTCTTAGCAAGAAATGCAAGTATTGAGTTCTCACAAATACCGGCTTGCAATCCCTGCTGTTGCACAATTGTGTGGAAAAAGCCAACTTGCTGAAGTCTGGATCAACGCTCGCCATCCATGCTAAAACTTCCGAGAGCCACCTGAGCCTCGTCCAGCCGCGCGTAACTCCAAGCAGAAGATGCTTTGCTGTTGTTGCCCACTTTATAGATTACATTATCTTCTTCTTCTTCAAGTTATGCTCTTGTGTTTCCAAGCAGCTGTGTTTCATTTGACCGTGATAATCTTTGAGCCGCTCCATGTGGAGCCCAACGTGAGGAAAATAGAATTGTGCCTCCATACTGATCGTCATCGTGTCAACTTCAATTATCTGTGAAAGTGAGAGCGCCGAGAGCTCGCTCGTTCAACCATCAAGCTGACAAAATCGTCCTTGTCGCTGTATAGGTGCTGCATACGCTGAAAATGGCTAGCACACCTTCTGTTTTATTCTGATAGCACCACTTATCGCCTTCTCTATACCTGTTCAAGTGTTCGTGTCAGTGACTGTTGAAAGGAGAAGAGAAACAACAGAGGAAAAAAAAAAAAAACACTTACCAGTGGCACAAAACAATGGTGTCGCTATGTCGCCCATGAATGTCAAGGTTGTTAACATTGTCGCTGGTACTGCATCTAGCAGTTCTGCTGCTGCATAAGGCGTCAAATCACCCTCGTTCTCTGAGCTCCCAGGTTGATCAGCTTCACGGATCTCCACAAAAACAGCACTAACTCCTTGCTCATCGCTCACCAATTCGGAAAAGTCGCTCCATCCTTCATCCATCGGCAATTCTTCCCAGCCATCCTCCAGGTCTCCAGCTGGCTCGTGCCGCATCAAATCTCCTCCTGCGTCTTTGAAGATGGCATCCGAGAACTGCATAACTTATATTCAGGTATAACATCCATGAGAAACGGAAAGAATACTTACGTGGGAGCTACAGGATCGTCTTGAACCACGAACTTGGAGCTCCAAATCCTCGAAGGAGCAATCCGCCGCAATCGGTATCACCTCCAAGAAGTTGCCAGAGCTTCCAAGTTGATGGATGGATGGTGGCAAAACAGCACCGTCGTCTGACTGATCATCCAAGCTGGCCGCTTCTTGTTTTTCTAGCTCAGATAGAATGTTGTGACTTTCCCACTCATAGTTTATAAAAGGCGGAGCACCACGCCTTAGCAGCTCTTGTACCTGAGCCCGAAATTGGCCACCACGCAAAAGCCAAGCGTCTTTAAAGCCAGCGTATAGTTCCTGCATTCGCAAATTAATATAAAAGATCCAAAAAGCATCGAATGAAAATTGAATTCAAACGTACATGTAAATTAGAATATTTCCAGCCACCTTTTGACGCGTGAATAAGATTAATAAACATGTCAAAGACCTCCTGCTCAATCAACACATAAATTCAGAGCTAAAATCCACAAGGAATTTGGAAGAGTACTTACATCTGTATAAGCATTGTGATCATCAGGGAGTGTTGATTCCAAAGCACGAAGGCTGCCATGCCACGGGAAAGTAAGCCCCGACACTGTCAAAACAGTAAAAAACAAACCTAAGGGGCATGATTTTATTGAGCGTGATCTTGCTGATGTCGATGACACAAAACGAGCACTCCCTCCGGGGCCCAAACATCAGTGTGACTCTCCGCTCCCCGATAACCAGAAAATGCTGGGGTTTGCCAGTATGAAATCGTTCAGTTAGAGCGTCCAGAACGTCCAAGACGCTGAGTGGCAAACCAATTGTCGTCAATTATCGTAAAGAACGAAAATCTGAAGTGCAGCGCTTACGATATGGTTCATAAAGTAACGCTCGCTCGATTAATGATGGATAAATCGGCGCCTGGAGCTCAACACAAGTCCCGGAGGAAAGAGCGCCACAAAACCGTAAAGAGCATGGAGGGCTTTCATCATCGTTGAGCAGCAGCCGAGCACCAAGGAACCAAGGAGCTTCTTGTTTTCCTCTCTCAGGCACAATGTCGCGATGTACTTCCCGCTCGCAGATTGCTGGAACTTCAAACCAAAACACTTGATAAGGATGATGCAAACAAAAACATAAACAGCTTACAGTTAGTAGTATTGTAATCTCCTTGGAAGTTGACGCAGACTAGCTTGATAAGCAGTGGGGTGATTGGAGGCTGCGGAATAACTGCGTTGAGTTTGAGCACCGCCAACTCAAACAGTGATGGATAACTCGGCACCTGGAGCTCCACACAAGTCCACGAGGAAAGATCACCAGAAAAGCGTGAACAGCATAGATTGTTGAGCAGCAGTGGAGCACCAGGCCGACCAGGAAGAGGAGCTTCCATGCCGCTGGTGATGCGAAGAACAGAACGAGCACCACTTGCCAGCTCCGGCAACGCAACCTATAGAAGCCAAGTGTTAAGTGTGGAGCGAGGAGAAGATAGACTTACATTTAGTGGAAAAGAGTATGCTGGACTTGGAACCACTGAGCCAAGGAATATGGAAAGTATTCTTACGCTAGAGTTGTAGGACTTCGAACCACATCCGGGAATTAAGCCGGGCTCACTAATCACCTGGAGCGTGAAGATTGCATTGCTCCGTAATCCCTTGATCATCACCGATTGACGCTGCAGAGGCATAAAGTCTTGACCGTAGAGTTGTGAGACCGATATGTCTTGATTGAGGTCGAGGAATGTACACTTGGCTTCTCTTGTGTGCTTTACCAGCGTACGTAAAAACTGCATGGACAAAGAGATTAGAAAATGACTCCAAGTAGACTGGAAAGACGAGAAAGCTTACCTCATTGGACGTGTTGAGCACACCATCGTCATGACTCTGCTGCTGAAGCAAGATCATGAGCAAACACTGTAGCTGGCCATAACCAACACAAGCCATGGCCATGCGTGACTCCTGGATTGACCTTGCGATAAGGAGCTCAGAGACGACCTCCAAGCGCTTGAGAAACTGCATCAGGTGTGTGTTAGTGACAATATGAAAAGCAGAGTGGGCTTACTTCATTGTCAATCTCCAGCAGTAACTGCGGCTCAGAGCTCACGCTGGAGGCAGTCGTTATGTCGTGATGGCTTTGCTCTTGCTGCAGCTGACCAGGCATGAAAGCCGGAGGGATCACAAAGTCGAGCATTGTCAAAGGCAAACGAACTTCCGAGGTGATTGGAGGCTGTGGAACAACGCTCCTTGGCAGCTCAGCTAGATCAGTGTCAAGGGACCCGCTGTGAACCGCTGGCACCATTCTTGAGCTCTGGAAGTCAAGAACAACACCTGGCATCATTCTCGAGTGTTGGTAGTCAAGAAGGTCTATGAAAAAAAAAAAGAAACAAATCAAAGTCAGCCAGGTCCTGGAAGATAAACAAGAAACTTACATTCGTAGTCACTGATGCGAGGAGCATAGAAGATTGGGTTATTACTCGATGGTCGTACAGCAGGAGTCCGGCCAAAGTCAATATTCCGAATCCCGGACACTGTAAACAGAGGTTTAGAAACAAGTGGAATAAAGGTCAACACCAAAACTAAACACCCTTTATAAAAAAAACTGGAAAATGCTTACTTGTCTTGAGCTTGAGCAAGTTGATGTCGATGCAGCAAAACGAGCACTCCCTGCTGGGCTGCGCGAAAGCTGTGAGTGTGGATTGTCGTCGCTGCGCGAAAGCTCGTCGTCCCTTTGGCTGCTGCGTGTTGCGCTTCCAGAACTTGAAAACGAGCGGCGAGAGCACCAAGAACGAGAGCATGCCCAGCACCACAACGCACAGCACTAGCAGCTCCCAAAAGGACGGTGCCGCGGCTACGACAACTACTCCTTGGTAGTACCTTGGATTCGCGATGCGCCTCGCCATTTCTCGCCCTCCTCCCGAAATGAAAGGTATATGCCAAGAATAAAATTAGGGTTCCCATTAGGGTCGGCTGTAAAAATATAAACCGGATAAAAAAATTTTGCGCGAGGATCGGAAGTATTCCGAGTTGCTTGCTTGGTTCTTATTTCTCACAGCGTCCTTTGCTTTGGTCAGCCAACCAAGTGGAGGTTTGTGTTTTGGGACTGTGGCATACACATCTTCATCACAAGCAATTCCACACATTTAGTGCCCGATCACCATAGTCGAGCTCCATCTTCAATCTGCGGCAAAGCACAACGAATAATACAGCAATTGCAAGCTCTACAAAGTTGTTTTTAAGCTGATTTTCTTAATTCCACAAGAAAAAGCAAAAGGCCAGAGCTAGTTGGTATTGTTTAAGCTAAATGCATACAACGCCTTCTTGGTCGTAACTAGATGGAAAGTGATTACTTGTCAGTCAGCCTTCCTTCAATTCTATTGTCCACGAATGCTAGATCTGGTTATTTGATAGTTACATGGTGAAGAACTAATGTATCGATGGATGAGAAAGGCCATGCAAGTCTAGAGGTGCTAGATTGTCCTAGACTCCCTTTATAAGCCCAATCCATTTCCCTCTCAACAGTGTCTCATATCAAGGATATTTTTCTCTCATTCCATGGCGGCAACAATGCTGGCAATTCTCATCACCCTCTTTGCCTTTGCGTGCTCACAAAAACCACTCATTCGCGCTGCATGAGGACATGCTCCAGGAAGTTTGTGTTGCGGACAACAACAGCACTATCACCATCAATGGCAAGGTTTGCAAGCCCATGGCAGCCGAGGACTTCAAGTTGGGTTTGCTCAGGAACCCGGGCAACACCAGCAACAGGCTCACCTCCGCCGTCACCGCTGCAAACGTTGCCAATTTCCCTGAGCTCAACACTCTGTGGGCATCTCATTTGTGCTCCTTGACTACGCTCCCGGCGGTGTCAATCCCCCACAAGTCACCGAGCTCCTCTTCCTCGTCCAGGGAGCTCTCTATGTTTCAGCTCTAGACCATCTATCCCGGCGAGCTGTTCGTGTTCCCCCGTGGATTGTTTCACTTCCAGATCAATTTGCCACGTGCCGCCACTCCTTTTTGGGAAAAAGGATAATTCATTGTATAAATCTAGGTTTCTGTAAAGGATTTTACATTGTAGTAGATGGCGTTAAAGGATATGAGCTCAGTTGCGTGCATACCGCACAGATCTCATGGAGAGTTGTGTCTTCGGAAACCTCACAGATCAAAAGTTTTTCCTATGAAAGGAGAGATTGATTGGATGGAAGATAACGATCATTATTATGAGTTGCTAAAAGCCAAGTTAAGGTTTGATATGTGGAAAGAGAAGGAAAGAGTGTTTACTGAACAACAAAAAAAGTTTTTAAGTCAATGTCGAGATTACTTTGTTGCCGGACTTTTGATCCTTACGGGTTTCTTATGTGTTAACTGTCTTATTCTCAAGGAGAATAGCTTTTACAATTGCTATTATGGTTATAATGAGGTATGTAAAATTGTGTGAATTAATTTTTTTCTAATGCTTCAATGTCTTTTCCAGGGATCTATACTCAAGTATGGGTATTGCTTCATCACGGAGATGAGCAGTGGAATGTTTAGCATCATTTGCATGATAAATATGATGCTTTACATTGTGTGGATTTATTTTACAAGCGATATCAAACCCATCACCTTGTTTGTTACTGGAGGTTTAGTGGGAGGGATGAATGTCGGGACCACAATAATTTCACTCAAGGGTCATTGGCCGGGTTGGATTTTAACATGGATCATCTATACTGGACTTCACACCATTCCAAATATATGCACTGCTCAATCAGTTCATTTCCTCAACAAGAACAAAAGGTTGAAGCTGATATTTCATTTGATTATGGGCTTGATCATTCCATTTCTCATGGGGGCAACAATGACACTTGTGGAGCTCCTGTGTGTAAAGTCGACATTCTGAATCTGTGGCAATACAACGAGCAGTTTATGCTTCAAGTGGTGATAGAGGAGTGAGGTTACTTTAGACAGAATTCTTCTAATTAAAGAATTGTTTCTTACCAAGTACAGCTACACTGGAATAAATTTAGAAATAAATTTACAAAGATGCTTTAAAATGATTAAAAAAATTGTTCAATAAAGAAATAATGCTACAAATTTTACATCAGTATATATAAAATGTTAGAATTATTATATGTTATTTAGATTATCGATAGGATAGTGGACTATAATATAGAACAAGCTAAGAGATACAATACATGAGAATAACCATGTTATCATGTGAATAATATGTAGGATTCAAAATTGAATAAGATCTTGGCATTTATGTTTCTGATTCCAAGATTTTATAAAAAAGAATGTGCCTTTTATCTAATATTTACTTAACTAATTAGAACTAAAACATAATAATTTATATGATAAATATTTTCTGAGAAAATGGATTGAGAGACTGCTGGCTAAATTGATCAATCAGTTCAAAGCACTGGCTGCTAAGAAGAAAGCAAGAAAGGACCTTGAAGTTCTAAGAAAATAAGCCTTGCCAATGCATGACACCCTCTAATAGAACTTACAATAACTGTTTTTCCATTATTTTCTTTTTCTCTAACTCTTTTCTTCACATTAATGTAAAGTGTCCTTCCAGATCGCTACTCGATCTCCTTCTCATCAGCCTCGAGCTTGCAAAGCTCTAGCATTCTCTCATTGATGAGATTTCATACTAATTCATACTTGTTTGCATTTGGCAGCACTTGAAACAATCTCTTGAGGATATATGTGTGATAATTGGCTTCTGGACGATTCTGAAGTGCTGGTATATCTAGAGCATATGGAAGCAAGCGTCTCCATGGTCATATTGTCCTTTTGCTACTAACCTGTGAGCTATCAAGGCAAACAATACAAAAATTCATTTCATTATTTCCCAGGAACTCACTATCCAAAAACCCATTGACAAAATGAGATGAGCCAAATAGTGCCACAAAAATTTCTTCATAGATTTGCTAGAAATCGTAGAGCTCACTGGCAATTTGTTCAGGGAACTCCTGCTACAAAAGAGCTCCTGGAATCTCCACAAACTTGACCGCTCCCTCAGCCACAGCCCCCGCGTCCACATCTCCTCGGCCCACTGCTCACCGTGCTCCTGCTCCCCGGTGCGCGTCCGCGTGGGCGACGATACCACGGTGCTCTACTCGGGTGGCAGCCACTGCCACCGCCCCTCCTTCTACCACCACCACCACGACTCCCTCACGCTCCACATCGACGATTCGCCGCCGTGCACGCCCCGGGAATTTAATCATAGAGCTCTTTGGCAGAGAGATGATGATTGTTTTCAAGGCGTTCTAGAGCCGAGATGGAAGCTCCTTAGGTGCCAGGCTCTTGACTGGATCGAGCAGGCTAGTGAGGAAGGCGGCTGGACCGTAGCAAGCTTCTGGGAGCAGAGCGAGGCAACTGTCGACAATGGCATCAGTCACACTGCTCAACTCCCAGTAGACGTGTTTTCCTATGTTGCTTTTGCTTCTCACAAGTGCGTTATAAAGAGCCCATCCATGGCAGTATCTCACAAAGCTCCTCCATACCTGGGCATAAACAATATAAAGTTAAGCAAGAGAAAAAGATTTTGGAACTAAGTACTACTTTGAAAAAACAAAGTTCATAAGAGACAATTTACAACCTAGCATTCCAACTGAACCAGAAATCCACTTGAGGTACATGAATACTTCCAATCATCATTTTTGCTTCAAATAAGCATGACCTTCAAAACCAATTCCCTGAAAGAAATTTCTTAGCTTTTCAAAGTTTGGAGAATCCAAGCAAATGCTCCAGAAAAGGATGAGTGAACATCTGCAACAGAGAAGTTGTATTAGATGACTTGCATATTAGATTCATTCCCAGTTGGAATGCACAAACCTGTTTTATATTACTCTAAGGTTTATAAGGTTTATGATAAGATTTAATCTTATAGCTCCAAAGTCCCATCAGCTCCAATTTTAAGACTCCATGCTTTGAGCTCTTTAAATTTGATCTTGTACAGCACTAAATACACTACTCCCAAACCTTGATCTTGAATGCAACATTTGCTTCAAGATTTGGGATTTAGAAGGTCCCATAATTAAGTTTTGTTATATTAAAGGATGTTAGAAACTTTGAGGCTTGGTATGTTTGGCTGTTTGTGCCTGTGGGGAGTGTAATTGAATTTAAAATTTAGTTCAACTTAGGGAGGGGGATTGGGAGAGAATTTGGGAATTTATGTATGGATAGTTAACGCTCTATTGCTCATGCATGAGTTATTGAAACTAAATAGAACCAAGTAGGAGTTGGTACAATAAGAGAGAACATTGGTAAGGGAAATTAACTAAGGCCAAGGTTGTAGTGGTCGGATAAATGAGGTAAGTTAGCAAATTAGAAAGGAAAAATTTATGGTTTACAATAAGTAATTAAAAAAAATGTTATTTTCTTCATTTGAAATATTAGGCTAATTGATCTTTTGAGAAGTCCAAATTCAAAAACTTATAGGAAGTGATTTATTTATTTGTTAAATATAAAATAAAGCTTTGTAAAAAACCAAAAAGAATGATTTGAGAAACAATTTATAAAGGTTGAGGAAAGGGCCCATAAATAAAAATATTTCTTTCTATATGCTATAGTCCTATATTCAATATATCACCTAACTAATACATATATATAAATATATATATTTATAGACCTTATAGGTCTAATTTTATAGAAAGTATTTAACTGTTAAGATTATGTCACATTTCAAAATAACTGGACCAGATTTAATAACTAAAATAACAGATAATAGGGTTTTCTTCAATCCAATTACTCAAATTTAAGTAGTTTTTAATCTTATTAAATAATTTTTTATAAAAGTATTTATTTAAGTTCTGATCTCTTTATAAAATTAGAATTAAATTAGTATATAATCAGCGAAGGC
>NW_003314266.1:199328-202608 GCF_000143415.4 Selaginella moellendorffii | reverse complement strand
TTATGCCCACAAATGTGTCATGAATAATTTATAATATCCACTCTCTTCTAACAAAATTTTAAGAATTTAACTTAAATTACACTTTCATCAACTAATAATACTAAACTGGAAAAACACTACTATTAAATAAATTAAGTGTTGTTATATGCAATATGGAATAAATTATTGTGAAGAAGAAGGTTACCTTGCAGTGTTACAAAACAATATTGAAAATTATATAATTGAATTTAGTTAAAAAAACTGAATTTCAACCATGGTTGTAAAACAAGCTATAATTTTAAAAATTCAAGCAACAACTTCATGCTGTAATAATATATACTTGCAGCAATATATGAAAAAAAAAGATAGATAAAGATTTATATTTTGATTATATCTTGTTTATTTAAATCTAGATTGATGTAGTTTAACACATAATCTATGGTCATTCTGAAATTACTCAAAATCTCTTGAAAGCCTTCAATAAATTTCTCATAAACTTATTACAGTTTTTATTCCAAACCCAAGTGCCTAGTTATAATAAAATTTGATGGAAAACACTAGTTAGTCTAGAAGATGCATTCATTGCAAAACTGAGGAAGTAGTGGGTCTTGAGCTCTTGTGCCCATAATTCCTCTGCTCTTTCCTAAAGAGCTCACATGTCATACTTATTGTGAGATAAGTCTTGTTTTTTATTACTAAATTCATCATTATATATTTAAAAGAGCATCAAAAGACATGTATGAAGAAACTATTAGGGTGGTTTCAGTAGGTTTTAGGGTGATACCTATGCATTGGCAACTACTCCCTTTCTTTGGTTATGTACTACATTCCTCTTACTCACAATATTCTAGTAGAGTATGTCAAGAGCTTGCATTTTATTTGGGTGCTAGCAAAATTAGACTAGGATTAATATATGCACTTTGTAGATCTTGGGGGTGTTTAAGTAGCAATTATGTAGTACTTTAATAAAGGTATGTTCTTTCTCTCTCTATATATAAAGCTGATTCTCTTGTTATAGCTTTTTTTTTTAGACATGGAAGACTATTTACTTAATGCTAAACTAAGGATGCAATATGGTAAGATATAACAATTAGCACAAACAAAAGTATTTATAATATTGATTTTTTTAGCAATAATTTTCTTTGTTCCTTCGGATTGACCCAGCTAAAGCAAACTAAACCAATCTCAATATGTGGTGTGAATTCTCTAGCTAATCAACAGAGTTAGACCCAATACTTCTCTATACTAAATATAAGTTCTTGAATTTAAACTTTTTGAAAGATTAATTGGCCCAATAATTCAAATGGAGATAGCCCAATATTAAGATGTTTAACCCTAAATATCCCAGAACCCTTAATTCAATATAGATCATCTATTTGAGACTAAATTTGATCAAGTAAGGGTTTAAACCCCAATTAATATACCTATTCTTATATCTTGAATACCCATATTGATGGAGGTGAGAGGCATTGCGATTTGTCTCTAAAGAACAAAGCTTTTGAATAGTGTTTTATTCAATGTTTAAGATTGTGTTTTTGTTTTAATTCCTTCATTCTCTTTTAGATCTATATTAGTTTTTCTCTAAATTTAGGATTGTAGTTATTAGCTATTAGCTATTCTTCTTTTTCAATTTCTATTATATTTTCTTCTGCTATGCTATACCATCATTGATTAATGAGTATATCACTTACAATTACTAATGTTACTCTATTAAATCAAGCTTTTGGGGCTATGCATATTAGTGTTCTAGTTATCCTTGGTGTATTGCCATTACCAACTTCCATAGAACATAATTACATAGTATCTCTTATTCTTGCATGGTGTCTTCTATCTTATATTGTAACATCTCCAATTGATCTAGGCATGACCGTAACATTGATTAGAGAGCTACGAATGATGTAATTTAATTTTTGGAAAATATTTAAGGATTAAGCTTATGGGAAGATGATGTTTACGAACTTGAATGGATTCTTACTAATGAGGAATTGGGTTATTTTGAGGATAGCTTTGGAAACAAGTTAAAGATTTCACATGATAAGTATCAATTTTTTAATCTATAATTTGATCCTTTCACTTTGCATTCTAGTCTTTCCTAACCTTTTTTTATTTCTCAAATTGAGCCATCTTCTTATATTTTTAGTGTTTCTTTCTCATTTATAGTTCTTTCTCTTGGCATGTTGATTATATATGGTTTTTATGATTCTCATTTTTAGTCCAATGATTCTCCTAATACTAATCTAGATGTTAAACATATACATGAAACTGAGAATCTTTCTTTTGTTACATTAGTGGAGTCTTTGATTAATTCTAGTATTGAATAGTCCTATGTTCTAAAAGTTGAATAACTTTTGCCAGAGTTTTGAGTTGAGTATGTATCCTCAATTATAAGTGCCCCTAAGAGTATTTATTTTACCATTGTTACTAAGGAATTTATATGTTCCTTTGAGAGTGTGGACTTTTATACTAATTTTCCCACTTCAAATGTTAAGTTGTGTATTGAGAGGTTGAGTATTATAAATATTTTATTTATCTTGTGATGGTTGAAGTATTTAATAATAGCAAATCCCATGTTCTCCAAGTTTTGAGCACATTTCTTTCTTTTTATTTCCCCACTTCCATTTTGGCAGCTGCTAAAAATTCCTCTTTTGATACTTCTTTATCCACTTTTTCTAGTTTTATACTCAAATTCTCTCACTTTCTCCTATATATATATATATATATATATATATATATATATATATATATATATATATATATATATATATATATATATATATATATATATATATATGTGTGTGTGTGTGTGTGTGTATATATATGTGTGTGTGTGTGTGTGTTCTCTCTATATAGATAACACACAATGGAGAGGTCTAGAGCATACGCGCCATGTGTGGGGGAGTGTATCTAGTCTAGGGGGGGGGGGTGTAAACCCAATATATATATCTATTTCTATATCACAAATATATATGGGGGGGGGTGTGAGAAGCTCTACTTTTTTTTTGGGGGGGGGAAATTTTTTTATGTGTGCTTTAATGTGTATGGGGGAGTGTGTTTTTACTTTTATTTTATCACTCTCCCTTTCCTCTCTAAATGTGATATAAGTGTGCGCGAGATCTAAATATAGAGCTCTCGAATATATTCGCGCTTTAAATCTAGAGCGCACTCCCTTGGAGCGCGTCGCGGGTGGGGTATTTATTGGGGCACCTCAGGCATATGAGACTCGTGTGACTCTCAATAGCGTAGAGAGTATATATTCACACACGGCGGGCGTGTGAGACTCATATCTCTCTCACTCGCACGC
>NW_003314266.1:163156-197460 GCF_000143415.4 Selaginella moellendorffii | reverse complement strand
TCCTATCATCACTCAAACGCGTTGAAATATGTAATAACTTTTTGCTAGATCTAAAATTATAGCTATCTACTATATTCTTCCTTTTAATCTTTATTGCATTACCTTTTATTGCTTCTCGTTTGTAGTATTTATTTTGGCACATCAGTCATTTATGACTCTTATGATTCTCATTATCGTTTATAGTATTTATTTTCACACATCGGTCATTTGTGACTCTTATAATTCTCATTCTTAATCCAATGTTTAGTTAAATATTTTCTATCTTTTTATAAGCTTTTAAATTTAAACTTCCCAGGAAATCACCCACCATAATATTACACAAACCTAGAAATGCTTAATATCAAATATCCTAAAACCCTTAATCAATTGAAAAAAGGGTGCACTATTGTTTATAAACCCTTTCCCTTTATATTTAAACCTTTATAAATTATTTTTTGAGTTTTTCTTTTTGGTTGTTTACATTTTCTTTATACTAATCTAAATGCTAAACATATATATAAAGTTGAGAATCTTACTTTTGTTTTGTTGGTGGAGTTTTTAATTAATTATAGTGTCAAGTGTTTTTTTATTCCAAGTGTTGAGTCACTTTTGCCAAAGTTTATATCCCCATTTGTAAATGTTGCTAAAAGCTTTTATTTTACCATTGTTGCTGAAGAATTTTATGTTCTTTTAAGAGTGAACTTTTAAATTGATTTTCTCGTCTCAAATGTTAAATTATTTGTTAAAGAGGCTAAGTAGTGAAATTTTTTTGTTTATCTTATAGTGGCCAAAGTATTTTATAATAAAAGCTCCTCTATTCTCCAAGCTTTAAAACATATTTTCTTATTTTTACTTCCTCATTTTTGCTTTGTCAATTGTTGAAAAATCCTTTTCCAATGCTTCTTTATCCACAATTTATTCTCCCATAATGTTTCTTCCCCAAATTTTTCTTATTTTTTTTTCTTTACCTTTACTCTTCAAACTTTTTTTTTCTTCAGAGAAGTAGTTACAATAGCGGAGCAAGGACAAATGGTATAAATTGTGGAATGGGGAGAACCATAATAAGTCTAAATATAATATTTAACCTTGACATGGTGAGGTAGAATAGATATAATAGTGGAGTGAGGCCGAATATAGATAATTAAATGAGGATAAATGTAGAGAATTTGAACAAAACTGGTGCTTTAGAACTTTTTTTTCTTCAAAAAAGGGATAAAGAGTGTAATGCACGTGGTTTTTACCCTTTATCCTATGGTGATTTACCATAGGATAACACCACAAAGTTGAACTTAAACCCTTTTTGTGCCACATGACAAATGCCACATGTCACATGCCACATGTCCAAAGGATAGTGGTGTGGAACCTGAGGTTCAAGGCCTTGGGCCACTGGATAAAGGAATGGTGCCAAACTCCCAAATATGGAGCCAAGGAGTGACGGAACCGGACCATGGAGCAACTCTCAAGCATATAGCCCAAGGAGCAAAAGGACAGGAGCCTGTAGTGACTTGGAATAGTTCTGGAGCAACCAGCATCCCAATGCTAGGGCCAGCACACAAAACGGAGCTAAACAGAGTTTGGCGCTATTTCGGTATATCAGTGGCCTAATACAAAGACATGGGTACTCCACCAGTTAGCATGGAATGGAACTTGGGCTTAAACCCAAGCTGGACGTAGAACAAAGATAAGCACACAAGCAAGAGCTAGATTATACTTTAGGTTAGTTGGCCATGCCTGACCTACCCATTACCCTTACTATACATTTGGAATCCCCCACAACACCCCTCCCCCCCCCCCCTTAAGGAACAACACATGCTTTGGGCTTTCACCCTAATCCTCCCTTAGTATCAAGAGTTAGTCTCTGGGACAAGCTCAAAACTTACTAAATATGGAATGTCCTTAGATTACGAATTTGGACATGGGACGAATACCATTGTGTTCAAGCCAATCTCTACATTCCGTAGATATGCCAAATGAGCAAATCTAGACACTTTCCATAAATAACATTTGGGACCAAAATGAAACTAAAACAAAGGGCATAATAGCAAAGGTGTTTAGCAGACATGGTAAGCTATCATCTAACGATATTGAGGGACTAGTCTCAATATGCGAGGGTTCTTGTCAAGCCAATGCAAGATAAAGTAAAATAGAACTAAAAAGCCAGGCCAAATAGGCTTGGCTAAATAGACACCTAAGAATTCCGTCCTTATGCTCATTCAGCTAAGTACAGATGCAAAGTCGAGTTTATTAACACTTGAACAAAAGGGACTGATAAAGGGTCTAGCAATACCGACCTCCTACTGTCGTGACAGTAAGGAAAGAATATCTGAAAAGACTAGCCAATAGGTAACTTTCGATACCCGAAGTCACATTCGCGACACTCTCGCCCTCTAGGGAATATCGACATCCTTGTTGATGCATATTCAGTCTCTGGGACAAGCTCGAAACTTACTAAATATGGAATATCCTTAGATTACGAATTTGGACATGAGACGAACACCATTGTGTTTAGGCCGATCTCTACATTCCGTAGATATGCCAAATGAGCAAATCTAGACACTTTCTATAAATATATTCTATAATATTCTATAAATGAAACTAATACAAAGGGCATGATAGCAAAGGTGTTTGGCAGACATGGTAAGCTATCATTTAGCGATATTGAGGGACTAGTCTCAATATGCGAGGGTTCTTGTCAAGCCAGTACAAGATAGAGTAAAAGAGAATTAAAAAACCAGGCCAAGTAGGCTTGGCTAAATAGACACCTAAGAATTCCGTCCTTATGCTCATCTGGCCAAGTACAGATGCAAAGTCCAATTTACTAACATTTGAACAAAAGGGACTGATAAAGGGTCTAGCAATACTGACTTCCTACTTCGTGACAGTAAGGAAAGAATATCTGAAAAGACTAGCCGACAGGTAATTTTCGATACCCAAAGTCACATTTGCGACACTCTCGCCCCCTAGGGAAGATCGACGTCCTTGTCGATGCATACTCCAGTCTAGAATACTACTAAGGAAACAACTCCAGAAAAAGTTCACAATATTCACACTATGTGAGAAATGCACCAACTTAAATGAGTTAGGGTAACCTCTTTGTCTAACGCAAATGCGCTACCCACTTAGACACCTTCCGGCCATTGCCAATAAAGAAATGACAAAAGTTTACAAAAGTGTGATACGCCCCTGCCCGTAGGGACATAGAAAGAGAAGCCAGAGGCCTCAACCCTCTTGAGTAAAGAAACCAAACCTGTCAGTAAGGTTTAGATAGACTATTGTAAACAGGGTAGTTAGAGTTGTTTACACGCCTCATGCCCTTGAACAGAATAAGGAAAATCGATAGGGAGGCGGGTGATGTGACCAGTCGACAGTAGCTACCCTATGACTAGAGATTTCACCATGCACATGAAGTGCCGAAGCTAGTCTGCCTATACTGGCCCAAACTCAAAAATTAATAAATGAACAATATCAAAGTCAGAGACAATGATATCTTAGAGACGTAAGTATCAATGATTAGATCTTAGATTAGAACACAAAAGTATTCCAATTAAGTTATCATCTGATAAACCAGTAGTATAGTACAGGAATCACTAAGATCATTATAATTAATAAACACAAGATTCACCATCCAATAAAATTCAATAGTCAGTGAGAAAACTCGATGACAAAATTTAACTATCAAAGATTGTAGAAAGAATGCCAAAAAACTTATGAAAGTTAACTCATAGAACTCAAAGTATCATTGATTGGCAAGCAAGATGCTCGCAAATGTATCACCTGAAGGAAATAACTTTCTAATCTATCGAAACTAACTCGAGTAATAATTAACAGAACAGAATGAATGTGGCAAGATCAACAAATATTCGGTCATGCTAATTATCACACTAGCTAATCTGAATCGATCCCAGCAAACAACACCAAGGAACTTAAGTTTCTTAAGCAAGTGTCAGCAATATTCTACTGATGTCTCAAACCCAAGAGACCAATCTAGAGCAAACCACAAAGAATATGTGGTTTTACGAAAAACCAAAAACCATCAAAGAGAACAAAAACCAAAAACCATCAAAGAGAACAACCATTATGAAAGATCATCAATTATCCCATCAATAAAAGACATGCATAATCATCGTCAAAGAAGGAATCCACCATTCCAAAGAACAACGAATCATTCTATATCAACAACAATCAAGCAAAACCTCTGACAAGGATAATTGACCATCATAATTGATAGTCAATCACCACTAATGATTGCTAAATGCAAATACTAACTTCAACATCAAAGCTAAAGAGCAAAATGCCTTCCCCAACAACTTCTAACAAATGAAACAATGAGCATAAAATTTAAGGAACCAAAAGCTTGAAGAAGTCTATAGCCAAGTTATGTTTAGCAATGATCACGAGTCTCGTATGAACTAATTTCAATACTAAAGAAGAAAATCATGGTATAACCCATAACATCCTCCTCAACACATCCATAAACTAAACATCATAATGCAAAGCTAATGAAGAACATATATGCATCAATCCAAAGCCAAACACAACAAAGTTATACTCAACAAGTGATCATCAAACCAATCCTCCATGAATCCATCTATAGCAAGACGTAATTCACTTGATAACAAGCACAAAAAGAACTATCAATGATCAATATATATTTCAACTCAAATCCAATAAGGATTCAAACATTCCAATATTGATCACTAACTCTTTCTTTAGTAGAGTTAGCATATAGTCTACGACTGAATCACTTTTCAAGGAAAAGCTTAAAGCTCAACCCTATTAAACAATCTCATCTAGAATATAACTAACTCAAACTTGCCACTCAGTTCATTTGAACGTCAACATAGTTGCTAACTAGCGAATGCATGAATGCCAATAATATAAAGCTACAACTAAATCATCAACACTATCTTCATCAAGACTAATGAAACTCAATATCAACCCTAAAGAGAGATATCTTATTTCACTCAAATCTCAATATCAATATTGTCAATGACAAGGCATCACTTCAATGCTATCAACACTAGAACAAAGTTAAAAGAAAGTAAGAGTGAATCATCACTCAAAGCTCTTTAGCAACTAAGTTAACCAAAGTCGAAGATACTTTACTCAATATCCGAGACTAATCCTTCAACAATACTTAGTTTCAAATAACACATCATCAAGGAGTGAATCACCACATCCAAGACTCGATAAAATCCAATACTATAAACTAAACACAACCAAATGATATTGATAGAGGTAGAGTCGACATGCCAACATGGAAAAAGCATGTAAGTCCAACGACACGATCCTCCACAACACCATCCGGTAAAGCAAATTTATCACTACTAAATCATCATCAAGTGAAGCAAGTGTCAAACAGTCCTTAACAAAGTTTACAAGCAATCACTAGTCATAAAGCAACCAACAATCAATCTCCAACTTGCTTTCCACAAAACCGAAATACTAAACTTTTGTCATCAAGTTATATACTTTGTTCAATATGAACGTAATACCTCATGTATGAGATAAAGGTTCATGGACAAGCACAAACTAAATGACCACTTGAATTCAACTCAACCGCGATAAGCCCACCAACATGTTTAACTAATAGCTTTGAGCATGCTTTGAAGAGGCTAACTATGCATGATCAACACTCAGCCTAAAATGAAAACCATGAGATGGACTCATGTTGGTACACAACTTTTTTATAGATAAAGCTATAGTACGGGTACTAACATTTTAACTGCAAACAACTAAGTTGGACATCACTATCCTTAGCCAAGGCACAAGACCACCAAGACCAAGTCAAAATCAGTGAGAGCTCACTACTCTCATAGAGTCCTACGAAATGCAAGGTGCAACTTACCACCAAGTATAATGCTACAGAAGAAAGGCACAAGAGTCATCTTTCTTAGAAAAGTGTAACAACCACGTTTTTACACCAATTCCAGACTTTATCCAACTCAATTGCTTTAGCCCCAAAAGTCAGCATCCCTTTTGGGTCGCATTATACAAACTACCTACTAAGGTCTAAACTAACCAAAGTTAACTTCAACCCCTTCACTAGTTTGTACTAACTTGCGAAAATGGAATGGTTTTCGAGCAAAATAATTAACAAATCAATAGAAAATTTATGAAAAATTTTCCATCCTAGAGAAAGAATGATTTTAAGTCTAAGAATACAAACTTTCAAGACTCAATCAACTTCTTCCTACCAATAACTTCACATAGGTTCACCTCAACACACATTCTCATGACCCATAGTATGCTTTAGCCTTGAACATCTTTTTGCCCATACTTTCGACATTCAACACCAACCACAAAATGCAACATGAACATCTTGAAGGTGGTTGAAGAAGAGTGTTAGTGCAATGTGGATATCTGAAGATGTGGTCTTCATGATTAAGCTTTGGATGATCCAATGTGAAGCCCAACACTAACAAAAAAAATGACATAGAAAATCAAGCTCTAAGGAAAACCCTCATCACTTGAAATAACAATGCTACTTCCACTAACACAAATGTTAGTGATGTCAATGCTTCAACTACACATCTTCTCCATCTAACAATCTACTCCAAGTGTTAACGAATCAATCGACAAGCTATAGCAAATGAATGCTATAACCTTTCCAACACCTCAATAGGCAAACTCAAGGAACTAACGTACCAACTACACCTTAGCATAATGGACCAACATTGAGAATCTAGTTAAAGCTATTACAATGCTACTACGTGCAAGTAGACTAGCTTCTCCATCAACCACTTTGGGGTTGATCATCATTTAACCAAGCAACTTCGTAAACACATTACTCATTATCACATGGATATGATATAAAATCACAATGACTTGATCATCAATCAAGCAACACCACGAGCAAGGCCCATACCACTACTACAAAGGTTTATGTGAGTATCAAATGCTAACTCGATTCGACAAAATGCAACATAAATGTCACATTCCACCGATAGAGATTTATAACACCCAACACCACTAACTTTTATTCACAACATGGACAAGCTCATACCACTCTCTTTCTGACCAAACTCAAAACTAATTTAACACCAAACTAATCAAGGAGCAATAGCAAGGTTCCCCAAAAAAGAATTGAGCATTGTAACCCAAGTCCTTCAACAACAAGCTTAGACAAAATGGTTTAGCGCTTCACTGCTATCCATCCCATAACTCACCACTTGTAAGACCATCATTACGAACATGCATCAAGGTAGGGACTTTTGATTGCATGATGTGAACACGAGCAATGAGTCATCATTTTGTTGCAAATCATCTTTTTAAAAAGAGAAAATGATTTACGTATTTGATCCTTCGTCCTTGACAACTCTCTTTTCGGTTTCATCTTTGACTAAACCTTAAGTTTGCTTTCACACTGCCTTTAGTCTAATCCAAGAAAAGTTTATGAGAGAGCACGGCAATGATTACTTGAATTAATAGACTAATCCCTATAATCTTGGTTGATCCACTTGTAATCATACATAGGAAGGATCCACTAATGTCGTGCTAAAAAGCTATGGACCAGCCTATTTACCACTCATAGCAAACCTAGGGAATGTTTACTTCTACCTATGGTATAAAAAACAACTCATGGAACCAACGATAGGCTAACATTAATCCTGCCAACTCAAAGTGTAACCTTGAGTTGTTAATGTGCCTCACTCATGAACCCAAGCACAAACTCGTGCTAAATGGAACAACTTAATCCCTCTTATGAGCCTAAGAGCACATAATAAGGTACGAAAGGAAATAAAATCCATACCTTAAGAACCATTCGAAGCTTTTGCACCCAAATGTGTACCCACTTGGATCATCATTTTTATCTCTGCATATGCAATGAGACTACTTGCTCAATCTCATTGAATAGTACTTGTTGAGACTCATCCTTTGATACCAAATGTAATGCACATGGTTTCTACCTTTTATTCTATGGTGATTTACCATAGGATAACATCATGAAGCTGAACCTAAACCCTCTTTGTGCCACGTGACAGATGGCACGTGTCACATATCACGTGTCCAAAGGATAGTGGTGTGGAACCTGAGGTTCAAGGCCTTGAGCCACTAAACAAAAGAATGGTGCCAAACTCCCAAGCATGGCGCCAAGGAGTGACGGAACCGGACCACGAAGCAACTCCCGAGCATATAACCAAAGGAGCGAAGGGACAGGAGCCCAGAGCAACTTGAAACAGTTTTGGAATAATCAGCATCCCAATGCTAGAACCAACACGCAAAACAGAGCCAAACAGAGTCTAGTGCTATTTTGGCATACCGGTGGCCTAATGTAAGGACATGGGTACTCCATCAGTTAGCATGGAATGGAACTTGGGTTTAAACCCAGATCAGACGTAGAATAAAGATAGGCATACAAGTGGGAGTTAGACTATGCCTCAGGTTAGTCAGCCATGCCCGACCTACCCATTATCCTTACTATACATTTGAAACCACCCACAGTCCCCCCCCCCCCCCCCCTTGAGGAACACATGCTTTGGGCTCAATCCTCCCTTAGTATCAAGAGTTAGTCTCTAGGACAAGCTCAAAACTTACTAAATATGGAATGTTCTTAGATTGCGAATTTGGACACAGGATGAACACCATTGTGTTCAGGCTGATCTCTACATTTTGTAGATATGCCAAATGAGTGAATCTAGACACTTTCCATAAATAGCATTTGGGACTGAAATGAGACTAATACAAAGGGCATGATAACAAAAGTGTTTAACAGACACGGTAAGCTGTCATTTAGCGATATTGAGGGACTAGTCTCAATACACAAGGGTTCTTGTCAAGTTAATGCAAGACAGAGCAAAAGAGAATTAAAAAGCCAGGCCAAGTATACTTGGCTAAATAGACACTTACAAATTCCATCCTTATGCTCATCCAGCTAAATATTGATGCAAAGTCCAATTTACTAACACTTGAACAAGAGGGATTAATAAAGGGTCCAACAATACCAACCTCTTGCCATCGTGGTAGTAAAGAAAAAATATTTGAAAGGACTAGCTGACAAATAACTTTCAATACCCGAAATCATATTCGCGAAATTTGACTTCCCATGTGTGGTGTTAAATGAAAACAAAGGTCATGAGTTCGAGTTAACACAAATCTTGGATGTTGACCAAAGGGAAGATGCAAAGGTAAATTTTGCTGATGGTTGTGAGTTTGAGTTAGTAATAGTCTTGGAGGATGGTTGGTGGGTAGACTAAGAAGCATGATGTATCATTTATTGTAGTGATGCTTTACAAATTGTAATGGCTCTCAAAATCCCTTATTTCAAAATTATAGCTTCAAGATTGGTTTGAATGTTTAGTAGTTATACACAGAGTTGTAATTAGTTCATCAGGATTTAATAATGAACTAATGTAACTTTAGATTCTCATAGCAATCTATAATTGCTCTGCAAAAGCTCTAGATGTTTCATTTGACTTATTATCATCACCTTACATTTCATCTTCTGGGGGGTAAGGTCTATATATATATATAAAATACCCTGCCTAAGTAATATGTTAATTATAGTATTATAGCATATAAACTATTTATTACTCACAATATATATCACTAACATTCAATAAATAAATAATAAAAACTAATAATTTAAAGAAAAATACATTTTCTACCAATCAAAATATATTGTTGAATAATATTATTAACTAATATAAAAGAGTGGGATCTCCTTCATAAACTTTAAGTGCATGATGTTAACAAAAGTATAAATTGGTTTGGAAAGTTTCGAATGCAATATATCTCAACAAACCAGTGATGCACTAAAAAAACTTTTAAAACTTATAAAACTTTAAACATAAAAACAATCATACTACCTATGATTTTGAGTTGGTAATTGATAATAAATAGTTAAGGATATAATTAATCAATGAGGGGTTAATGTAAGCTCTTGAATTTGGTCTTCTCAGGAGATTACTCAGCCCAATACTATTCAAACCCAAGGACGATTAACCCTAAATATCCCAAGACTATTAACCAATTGGAAAAAGGGGTGCACTTTTGTTTATAGGCCTTTTCCCTTTATATTTGAACTTTATAAATCATTTCTTGAGTTGTTCTCTTTGGTTGCTTACAGTTAAACCCCTCTAGAAAGCTCTTGGTTTATTCAATCTTTAAAAGTTTCCAAAAGTTTTCATTTAAAAGATTTTAAATTTTGAACATCATTCTATATTGAACCAATATCTTCTAGCAGTTCAAGGTCTTTTTCTACTTTAATACACATAATATATTTTCTGTGTTCCACATTAGCCAAAAAAAACTCTAAAAATTAATCTTGATAAAAATGCAAGTGAATCCATATGTAGATTTTAGCAGGAGGAGCCTAAGATGACTCTTGTCCAATCTCATTATTCAAATGTATAGCATAGAAAGTGCAGAAATAGAAGTCACCTTCTAATCCATCAAAGATCCCATGAAGGGCTTTTTCATCAAATAATTGCCTCTTTTCTAGTTGGTTTAAAAGAAGAAAAATAAAGTGCTAAATCAAGCACACAATATTGTTCTATGAAACACAATATAGATTGGGGATATCATCAAGGCCATGAAATTTTTTTGGGAGATTCCTTCCAAGGATGTGGTATTGTGGAGCGAGATCATGCAAAGCACACATATGTTGGGGATCTGGGTAGTGTGCTTCCAATGCCACAATGAAGAAACATCCAAGTGAGGATGTTTGGTCGCTATAGATCTTCCAAGAATCTCATCTTCTTGGTTGCACTGGAACTCAACCTTCCAAATCTTCCAGATAGATCTTCAAATTCTTTGCAAGATAAATTATTCATAAATGATATAAATTAATGTTAATATGGTTATTGGATAGTTTCAACTTACAATGATCAATGGATGAGGAAGGCCATGCAAGTCTAGTGTCAATTAGAGGTGTTAGATCGTCCTAGACCCTTTTTATAAACCCCTCTCGACAGTGTCTCAGGTCAAGGATAGTTCTTCATCGTTTCTCTCATTCCATGGCGGCAACAATGCAGGCAATTCTCATCACCAACTTGATCTTTGCGCACTCGCCACCCCCACTCGTCCTCGCTACTGACAAGGACATGCTCCAGGGCGTCTGTGTCACAGACAACAACAGCACTATCATCATCAATGGCAAGGTATGCAAGCCCATGGCAGCGGTGGTGGCTGAGGACTTCAAGTCGGGCTTGCTCAGGCCGGGCAACACCAGCAACAGGCTCGGCTCCGCCGTCAATGCTGCAAACGTTGGCAATTTCCCTGGACTCAACACTCTGGGCGTCTCGTTTGCGCGCCTTGACTACGCTCGCGGCGGTGTCAACCCCATCCACAAGGAACCGAGCTCCTCTTCCTCGTCCACGTGGGCTTTGTCACCACTGCACCGGATAACCAGCTCTTCGCTCAGACAATCAATCCCGGCGAGCTCTTCGTCTTCCCTCGAGGACTGGTTCACTTCCAGATCAACACTGGCAGAGAGCCCGCGGTGGCGGTGGCCGGGTTCAACTCGCAGAACCCCGGAGTCTCCCAGGTTGCCAAGGCCGTGTTTGGCTCGAACCCGCCTATCTTGGACGCTGTCATTGAGAGGACGTTCCAGATCGATAATGCTCTCGTGCAGAGGCTCCGGGAGCTCGTGAGCATGACGTAGAGCATCGTTTTCCATGGATTTTGTTGATTAATAACTTCAAAGGTTGTGTTGATCTACTCGGTTTTGTGCTCAAGATCATTGTAGAATAGCTTCATCCATAGGGCATTCATGTTCTCGAGGTGAATCTCTGACAGATGCGCTCGAAATACCATCCAGGAAGCTCAAGTTCAAGGATCTGCCCAGAAAATGGCAGCATCTTTTAAATTAATCAATTTAAACCTAATGGGCTACTGTCAAAATAAATGTTTAATTCAACCTTTAATTTATTGGCAAACTCTCGTACTCGCTGTTCCTTTTCAACCATTTGCTCTTAGCACTGCTCTTAGGAGAGATTGCGGCAATCATTGCGTCCGCCATCACCATCCCTTTGGGAGCATGGATCGAGCCTGTGAGCCTGGCGCAGCTGGAACATGCTTGCCTGCAAGCTTTTCCCTACGAAGATGTCGAGCTTTCCTTGTCTCAAGTCACAGTATCTGCCGGCCACCTATGGTGAAAACACTTGGTGACAAGAGGAAGTTGCAATATCAGAGATCAGCACCTGTTACGCCTCATCCACTCTGCCTGAAGCTAAAACACTTGCTTTGCAGCCGAGAAGAGTCACTAAAGTGTTGTGGTTAACAGCAATGGGAGCACCTGACATCTCCAGGTAGTTTTGGGCACGTAGTGATCACCACCGCCAAAAGAGTTCTCAAGTTCCTCATCGGGAGGAACAGCTCCAATGCATTAACGTTATAGGTGACTATATTCTTGAGTAACACCTTGAACTCCGCTTCTAGCATTTCCCTGACTCCTGTGATCCCAGCTCGCAAAGTAGAGCGACCAGAGCTTGCTGGATTTAGATCCTTTGCCTCGTCCAACCGTCAAGGTGAGCAAATCATCTCTGCCCATGAGCTCTATATCTCCGGTGTGAGTGATCGTTGGACACTTTCTATGGCAGGCCGCCCGAACGCGTACCTTGTTCTGAAAGAAAAGCTGATGAAAGAACAGTCACTTGCACAAGTGTTTCATTACCACCTCCCCAAACTCAACACCTTCCATATTTTCCTGCTTAAGCGGTCGATGTACTTGCACTGCCACCACAACATTATATACGGGAAGAATCGGTATCATTGCCATTCTCAGCTGGTCCAGAAGTTCAAATATGTGCGTCCTCAGATCGTTGCTGCCGCCAGTTTTTCCATCATCAAGGAGAAGCTAAATATCATCTTGAGCACCCTTGAGGTCTCGACAAAGTGGAGGTTGCACACCACTGGTCATGCTCGAGAAATCTGTTGAAGGATCTGTTCCAGCTTCTGCATCACCCTGGAGTTTCTACTCGACTTTCCAAACTCCGTAAAACCCTGGAGTTGTGCCTCAATCCGGAAGCTATGGTGCCTCAAAACCTGTCCTCGCGGCCTCAAAACTAGCTCGCTCCTTTCCTTTCAAGAATTTGCTCGTAGCACTGCTCAGGAACCTGTTAGAAGAGATAGCCTCCACCGCAGAGTGCTATACACGAAGGTGACCACATTGTCGTAAGCTTCTGGAATCCTCCGTAGCAGGCACGTCGGCCGAGCACCTGGACTCCTTCATTACCTCGTGAATCAGACGACGTTTCGAACGATCAGGCCTGTGAGCCTGGCACAGCATGCCTCCGAGCTTTTTTCCCTTGCGAAGATGTCGAGATTTCCATGTCGAAGTCACAGTTTGGAGAAACTTCCGTCTCTGGCACCGCGTCAAAGACTTCATACAAGTTTCCTGCCTATGATGGAAACAGTCGGTGACGAGAAGCTTTCAGCCAGAAGTTGCAATACCATACCAGCTTCAAGAGAACTACGCCTCATCCACTCTTGCCTTGGTCAAACAGAGCAAAACCGTGTAAATCTTAGCGTCTGGAGAAAGCCTGTTTGAAAGCCTGACGGAACTAGAATAAGAGTACAGCCTTGTCCAGGTAGTTTGTATCCTTTGTCAACCTCGTTGTCTCCAGAGGACTGTTGGCCGAGAATTCGAACCGGATCGCCATCTTCCAAAGCCGGAACATTTCTCTCTGTAGTTGCCGAAAGCATGCCTGCCGAGCTGGAGTAGATACATCTGTGAGTTCTCACGAATACCAGAGTTCCCGGCTTGCAGCAACACTCTGGCCTGGCGATCCAGGCTCGCCTAGTAGCCACACATTGCACATATCCAGAGCGTCGAAACGCAACTTGCTGAAGTCTATCCTGAGACCTTCCGAGACCCGCCTGAGCCTCGTCCAGCCGCTCGTAGCTAAGTCAAACCAACTGTTTGCAGCAAGCCAGCTGCTTCACTCCCGCAACTTGCTACCGTAAACTTCGTGTCGAAGGCAGCTCCAATACTTCCGGTGTTTCATTTGACCGTGATGACCCTTGAGGGAAAATAAAATTATGTCGGCTTCAATTATCTGTCACGGTGACAGCGGCGAGAGCTTGCTGGATTTTGATCCTTTGCCTCACGGCTGTATGGGTGCTGCATACGCTGAAATGGCCTTGAAAATGCTAGCACACCTTTTGTTCACCACCACTTGTCATAATAATCGCCTTCTCAATTCCTGTTCAAGTGTGTGTGTCAGTGACCGCTAAAAGGAGAAGAGAAAACAACAGAACAGAAAACCACAATTACCGGTGGCACAAAACAATGGTGTCGCAATGTCGCCCATGAATGTCAAGGCATCTAGCAGTTCTGCTGCTGCATAAGGCGTCAAATCATCCTCGTTCTCTGAGCTCCCAGGTTGATCAGCTTCACGGATCTCCACAAAAACAGCACTATCTCCCTGCTTATCGCTCACCAATTCGGAAAAGTCGATCCATCCTTCATCTATCGGCAGCTCTTCGATTTCTGGATATTTCTCCCAGCCATCCTCCAGGTCTCCAGCTGGCTCGTGCCGCATCAAATCTAAGTACTTTTCTCCTCCTGCGTCATTGAAGGCGGCATCCGAAAACTGCATAACACAAATTCAGGTATAACATCCATGAGAAACTGTAAAAATACTTACGTGTCTTGAACCACGAACTTGGCGCTCCAAATCCTCGGAGGAGCAATCCGCCGCAATCGATATCACCTCCAAGAAGTTGCCAGAGCTTTCAAGTTGATGAATGGATGGTGGCCTGCTCATTAAAATAGCACTGTTGTCTGACTGATCATTCAAGCTGGCCGCTTCTTGCTTTTCTAGAATGTTGTGACTTTCCCACTCATAGTTTTGCTGCTCGCTCGTGGCACTAAAAGGTGGAGCACCACGCCTTCGCAGCTCTTGTACCTCAGCTCGAAATTGGCCACCACGCAAAAGCCAAGCGTCTTTAAAGCCAGCGTATAGTCCCTGCATTCACATATTAGAATAAAGATCCAAAAAACATTGACTGAAAATTATTAGATTCAAACGTACGTGTAAATTAAAATATTTCCAGCCACCTTTTGACGCGTGAATAAGATTAATAAACATGTCAAAGACCTCCTGCTCAATTCAGAGCTAAAATCCACAAGGAATTTGGAAAAGTACTTACATCTGTATAAGCATCGTGATCATCAGGGAGTGTCGATTCCAAAGCACGAAAGCTGCTATGCCACGGGAAAGTAAGCCCCGACACTGTCAAAACAGTTAAAAACAAAACAAAGGTAAAAAGAATGAGAAAAGCTTACTTGTCTTGAGCGTGATCTTGCTGATGTCGATGACACCAAACGAGCACACCCCTGCAAACCAATTGTCGTCAATTATCGTAAAGAACGAAAATCTGAAGTGCAGCTTACGATATGGTTCATAAAGTGACGCTCGCTCGATCAGTGATGGATAAATCGGCGCCTGGAGCTCAACACAAGTCCCGGAGGAAAGAGTGCCACAAAACCGTAAAGAGCATGGAGGGCTTTCATCATCGTTGAGCAGCAGCCGAGCACCAAGGAACCAAGGAGCTTCTTGTTTTCCTCGCTCAGGCACAATGTCGCGATGTACTTCCCGCTCGCAGATTGCTGGAACTTCAAACCAAAACACTTGATAAGGATGATGCAAACAAAAACATAAACAGCTTACAGTTAGTAGTATTGTAATCTCCTTGGAAGTTGACGCAGACTAGCTTGATAAGCAGTGGGGTGATTGGAGGCTGCGGAATAACTGCGTTGAGTTTGAGCACCGCCAACTCAAACAGTGATGGATAACTCGGCACCTGGAGCTCCACACAAGTCCACGAGGAAAGATCACCAGAAAAGCGTGAACAGCATAGATTGTTGAGCAGCAGCCGAGCACCAAGCCGACCAGGAAGAGGAGCTTCCATGCCGCCGGTGATGCGAAGAACAGAACGAGCACCACTTGCCAGCTCCGGCAACGCAACCTATAGAAGCCAAGTGTTAATTGTGGAGCCAGGAAAAGATAGACTTACATTTAGCGGAAAAGAGTATGCTGGACTCGGAACCACTGAGCCAAGGAATATGGAAAGTATTCTTACGCTAGAGTTGTAGGACTTCGAACCACATCCGGGAATTAAGCCGGGCTCACTAATCACCTGGAGCGTGAAGATTGCATTGCTCCGTGATCCCTTGATCATCACCGATTGACGCTGCAGAGGCATAAAGTCTTGGCCGTAGAGTTGTGAGACCGATATGTCTTGATTGAGGTCGAGGAATGTACACTTGGCTTCTCTTGTGTGCTTTACCAGCGTACGTGAAAACTGCATGGACAAAGAGATTAGACAATGATCCAAGTAGACTGGAAAGACGAGAAAGCTTACCTCATTGGACCTGTTGAGCACACCATCGTCATGACTCTGCTGCTGAAGCAAGATCATGAGCAAACACTGTAGCTGGCCATAACCAACACAAGCCATGGCCATGCGTGACTCCTGGATTGAGCTTGCGGTAAGGAGCTCAGAGACAACCTCCAAGCGCTTGAGAAACTGCATCAGGTGTGTGTTAGTGACAATATGAAAAGCAGAGTGAGCTTACTTCATTGTCAATCTCCGGCAGTAACTGCGACTCAGAGCTCAAGCTGGATGCAGTCGTTATGTCGTGATGGCTTTGCTCTTGCTGCAGCTGACCAGGCATGAAAGCCGGGGGGATCACAAAGTCGAGCGTTGTCAAAGGCAAACGAATTTCCGAGGTGCTTGGAGGCTGTGGAACAACGCTCCGTGGCAGCTCAGCTAGATCAGTGTCAAGGGACCCGCTGTGAACCGCTGGCACCATTCTTGAGCTCTGGAAGTCAAGAACAACACCTGGCATCATTCTCGAGTGTTGGTAGTCAAGAAGGTCTATGAAAAAAAAAAAGAAACAAATCAAAGTCAGCCAGGCCCTGGAAGATAAACAAGAAAACTTACATTCGTAGTCACTGATGCGAGGAGCATAGAAGATTGGGTTATTACTCGATGGTCGTACAGCAGGAGTCCGGCCAAAGTCAATATTCCGAATCCCGGACACTGTAAACAGAGGTTAGAAACAAGTGGAATAAAGGTCAACACCAAAACTAAACACCCCTTTATAAAAAAAATGGAAATGCTTACTTGTCTTGAGCTTGAGCAAGTTGATGTCGATGCAGCAAAACGAGCACTCCCTGCTGGGCTGCGCGAAAGCTGTGAGTGTGGATTGTCGCCGCTGCGCGAAAACTCGTCGCCCCTTTGGCTGGTGCGTGTTGCGCTTCCAGAACTTGAAAACGAGGAGCGAGAGCACCAAGAACGAGAGCATGCCCAGCACCACAACGCACAGCACTAGCAGCTCCCAAAAGGACGGAGCCGCGGCTACGACAACTACTCCTTGGTAGTACCTTGGATTCGCGATGCGCCTCGCCATTTCTCGCCCTCCTCCCGAAATGAAAAGTATATGCCTAGAATAAAATTAGGGTTTCCATTAGGGTCGGCTGTAAAAATATAAACCGGATAAATTTTTTTTGCGAGAGATGCTCTTTAGTTATGGAGCTCCAAGCAAATCCATCGGAAGTATTCCCATTCATGTCTGGATTTCATAGCCGAGCTTTATCTTCACAAAAACAACGATTTTGCATCTGCTCGAGAAACTGGTATAAAAGCTTGGAAAAGTTCCACTATCAAATTAGTGATAATAAAAGCTTGGAAAAGTTCCACTATCAAATTAGTTCGCTGCATGAATGAAATGTACACAGACCTGAGTCATCTAGAACTCCCTACACGTCATTTGAACATCTCATATAACTGCGAGAATGTGAAAAGAACGTCGTCTTCACGAGGGCCATCAGACACCTGCAAAGAAAAAGCAAAAACAAATCAAGCAGTTCGTGAGTTCCCATCATCTCGTCCTAAACTATCTAACAGCTACTCGAATCAAACAACGAGGAATCTAATCAACGAGAGCAAAACACTTGCCTTTAAAAAAAATCCCGAAAACTCCCCAAACTCAAAGTCCCCCCTGCCGCAAAGAACCCATCAAGTTGCCGGAGGATAGCCTCCACCTCCCGGATTGAAAAGCCGAGGGGCAAAAACTGGAGAATACGATCGAGCTGCTGATCCCCGAAAAGGCTGCCTACCCGACTGGAAAACTGCCGACTCGGTGGCCGATCTGGGAGCAGCATTGAAACGCGTCGTTTGATGCTGTTGTTGCTCCTGCTGCTGCTGCTGCTGATGCTGCTGAGAGCTCGGCTTCCCTGTGCCCGGGACGTGAAGAGGTCCACCGAAGAAAATGCTGTTCTCCGGGTACAAGAGGTCGTCAGCCTTCCGGAGAGGAGCGTCTTGAGCCTTTCGCACTGTGCTTGGAAGGTTTGACGTGCTCTCTGTGGCTGGGACGAACGCTGGGCGTGCTGTTCTTTGCCCGCTTTCTATATCGTAGGACGAGGCAGGAACCGATACCTCCGGCCATGCCTGCCTGATGTAAGAGAACACGGAGTTCTTCTTCCCCGGACTCGCTTTCCCGTCACCACCCTTTGGTCTACCCAGGAATCCCGACGCCCTGTCCTCTAAGCTATCCAGGCTCGAAGAATCATTCCCACCATATTTCCCAGCCCCCCAAAGTGTGTACCGCTGAGGACGAGTGAAGGGTCTCACGTTGGAGGTACGAACCGTAGATTCTTGTGTTGATCCGAGTGAGCGAGGAGTTGACAGGCGCAGTGTGCTGGTTGGAGCATAGTTCGGCTTCGAAGGTAGAGGACTCAATCCGTCCGAGTCGTTCAAGACATGCCTGGGACTGCTGATGCTGCTTCTGCTCGAGGTCACGTTGTCTCCCGAATCGAAGTGGATGTTGTATTCCTCCCTTGGGCGCGGCACGACAAGTTTCGAGGCCGAAAACCGCCCCTCGTCAGCTCTTTTCCCACGCATTGTAGCAAAGTCGGTACTGGCACTGCTTCTGCTGCTGCCTACATCGCTTGAACTGTAGTCCATCTCTACCCCTTTGCCTGGTATCTGCTTTATAACCGACGAGGTTTCCCTGGCTTTTGCTGCGGCCTTGGCAGCTTCAGTTGGATTCAGCTTTGCCAGCTTCCATGCACTTATCCTCACTTGTGGTTTCTGAGACTTCTTGTCCAGCTTCGGAACAGAATCAGGATCAACGGTTGACGGTACTCTTCCTGGCTCTAGATGTGGAATAACTTCGTCCTAAATCAAAACAAGGAGAAAAAATGGAATAAACTACAGCGCACGACAGCAGATAAACGTACCTGGTGATCAATGAAGACTCTTGGCGGCGTACACCAGGCACCCCTGTATTGAAGTCCCAGGGAGCTGGAGCCCGTTATCCCAGTCGCGGTTGAACTTCCTGGTGATGATGGAGCACTTAGTGCTTCTCCTTCCACGGATGGCCCTTGTTGCTCGTTTTGCGCTCTCATCGCTACGACGTACTCATATGTTGTAATTCCCTGGACAAAAATAAAAGACTAAGCACTGAACCAGATTGCGCGCACAACACACCTTTCTCATGAGTATAACGTGGAAAAAGAAAAGCTCGCCGAGGGGAACTGACGCTAGTACAGAAACCAGAGTACACGTTGCCTAGCAAGGCAAACATTGACTTTGTTGATAGACGAAATAAACCATGACGGCTTACCACAACTGCTGCAAAGGGCGCTCGCGTAAATCCATTCCCAAGTTTCGTTACAATCTCGCTTTTCGTATCTTCCTCGTGAACAAAACACCGCACAAGGACAGCAATACCGGATCCCCACTGCAAAATAAGCTGCGCGCGTCTAAAAGTAGATTAGAAGCAGGATATTTCCTTCAAAACAGAAATACACGATACCAAGATAAGACTTGCTGCCATAAGCGCTACAAAACTTGGATAGTTCTTCTTACCGACGCAATTATTCAACCACTGAAAGCAAAACTGTCAGTACAAAAATATTACATCTGCTTGAATGAAAACTTACACGACAATGGTGATCGAATCCATCAACACACTTATCACAGCTTCGACAATGCTTGCTGAACTTATGAACCTGCGTGAGATAAACCAAACTTATCAAATCAATGTCGACATACTCACGGAAAGAACTCAAACCTCTGCGTTACATAGTGTGCAGTAAAGGACATCTTCGTCCAGTTGCGTAGGCAATGGCTCTTGCTTCCACCAGTTATCCGGCAAAACAAGGCAGCCACAGATCAGGCCGCAGCAAACTGACAGCAGCCCTCTTTCTCTGTTGTCCTCGACACCGGAGGGAACTTCCGACACTCCATGTCTGTGAACCACACTTCCGGATGACTCCGAGACCAGCCCTTTCAACTCATTCTGCTCGGGAAATCTCTGGCCAACAAAAACTCCGGAGTCCGCAGGATTGATTCCTGTGCATCTGACGTAAAGAAAGAACACCACAAGTGCCTGCAAAGTTAACGAAATTGAGCGCTTACAAATTCCAAGAGTGAGAAATTGCGAAGAAAGACTCACCAAGATCGAGTAAAACCCAATTACGATATACTGCCACGGATTGGGCCCAATGAAAGGCGCGAAAAACACGAAATACGCGACTACGAGGAGGAAGAACACAGTGATCGCCACAACCTGCAAAAAGAGCTCGCTCAGTTGGTCGAATTCCACGGCGCCATATTTACCTGAAACCCGTGCGCAGGCAGCTGCCAGCCGTGGCTCCGCACCATTGATCTCAGTGTCGCCAAGCCGGCGCAGCCGCCGCATAGCCAGCAGCAATCCCTAACCCCCGGAATCCATCCCCGGAGCTACGATCCAAGCCCTGACCTGAGAATTTCGATGTCGATCCCGGTCGCTGGCCGGCGCCTTGGATGCGTGCCGCCGCCGCGGATGCGCGCTAGGGCAAGGATCGCGCTTCTTTGCCGCCGCTGCTGGAACTATCGCTAGCCGCGCAATGCAGGCAAGGGCATATGCGCGCAATAAGCACAGCAACACACAAATGCCCCACACCCGCGGTAAATATTTGCTTTCCATCTACTGTGGTAATGGTAATGCAAGCCGGGGTAGGTGAAAAAATTAAAAATCACCGCACGGATCTGGGCCGTGGGATGAGCTCGAACGGCCCATTTGCGACCGCACGTTGCGCTCCTTCTTGGGGCACGGGCCGCCACTGGTTGGTAGACCACATTTCCAATCACAGCATTTTAAAAAGTATTTCTCGGTCAACCTTAGAAATCTCAACGCCACGCTATCTCAAAAATTTTTGGTTGGTTGCTTGGTTTTGGTGCTTTGCCGCGTCATCACCCGTACAGGAATCCACTCTCTCGAAACCGTACGATATTCTCACCGTAATTCCGTGCAATAATCTTGCCGCCGTACAGGTCCCCTGTTCTTGGGCTGGAGCTAGGTTAACAGTGGAAATCGCGGTAGGCAGTCGCGATCTCACTCGCGCTGGAGCGCCAACGAATGGATAATCGACTGCCCAGCGACGAGGTAATTAGGTCATCCTCCATTGAAGATCACGAGAATGTGAAGCCCAGCTCAGCTCCATCCAGCAAGCGCCGGATCATGGGCGCTCGCGGCCCCGAGGAAATCCACTGCCTGGGCGCGCTGGATATCATAAAGGAATCAGTGGCAGCGCTGCGAGCAATCTCCTCGCTCTTCTTCTGGGTCGCGGCGCTCCTCGCCACGCCATTCTCCATCGTCGTGCTCTCCCAGGCCTGGATCACGTCCCCGGTGGTGGAGAATTGGGCCGCGCGGATCGAGGCCAGCGCTCTCGCCACCCGCGGCGGCGTCTGGTTCCTCCCATCCTACCGCGCCGCCTGCTTCAAGCTCGTCGACAACCTCGTCTCCCACGCCTTCCAGCTCCCCTTCTACATCACCCTCGCCATCCCAGCGCGCGCCACCATCTCCTGGGCAGTGGCGCTCCTCTACTCCTCGCGCAAGTTCCACCTCCATAGCTTCCTCCGCGCGGCGGCGCTCAAAGTTTGCCTCCGCGCAATCGCCACGTATCTCTGGATCTGCGCTGTGATGCTCGCATGCACCACGCTCATCCTCTCCCTCCTCGTCGTCGTCACCACCTTCTTCCAAGCTCTCGGCCTCTCGGTCGACATACTCTTCCTCATCGTCGCCACCATCTGCCTGGCCTTCTCGCTGCTCTTCGCCCACCTGGTGATCATCTCCAATCTCTCCATCACCATCTCGATGCTGGAAGATATCCAGGGCCGGGCCGCGCTGATGAAGGCCATCCTCATACTCCGGGGACGGACCCAAGTCGGCCTGCTGCTCTTCATCATCGCCACGGCCGCCACCGCTTCGATCGACAGCCTCTTCCAGTACCGCGTCGTCGGAGTTCCCGGCTACAAGTATGCCATCGATCTCTCCTCCAAGCTCTGGGAGATGCCGCTGCTCGTGGGCATGTACTCGTTCCTCTACCTGTTTAATTCAATCCCCAGTGCCATCTTCTACTTCACCTGTAAGTCTTCGTGCTGCGAGAGCTTCGACCGATTCTTTCTTCCGGAAAACCAGTAGCGCAGATCTCTTCTTCTCGACTTGGTTTCTGCGGCTGCTAGAGTTTCGTTTGTACAGCGCCAGACCACCACCATGTAATTTACAAGTTTGGGGCCTCCAAACGTTGTTTGTAAAAGCATAGTTTTGTTCGCAACGACGACAGTTACGACACTTTCACAAGAGGAAATAAGAGAAACTACTCACTTCTTGTTTCTAAGCTTGGCTCCCAGCGCGCGCTCGAGCTTGGAGATGATCTGCTGGTTGGGGATGGCTTTTCCCGATTCATACTCTTGGATGACCTGAGGCTTCTCGTTGATCAGCTGGACCAAGCAAACCAACAAGGAAAACAAATCAGCCAAAAAGAAAAAACCAAAGAATCAATCATCCAAACCTGTGCAAGCTGTGCCTGTGTCAGTTTCTTCTCCGTCCGGGCTTGCATGATGTTCTTCTTCAGGTCAGTCGGAACGCGCTCGTCTGCGTCGTCCAGTTTTAGAACACAAAGCCAATGGATTTGGATTCTCTAGCTTACGGGCGAGCTCCTCGGTCTCGTCATCGAGCTTCTTGGTGTTAATTCCCGGCGTGCTTGTCGCTGCCTTGTTCGACCCCGCATTGACTGGAACAGACGAAGATTAGAACAAAATATCTCACCAATCGACCTCTGAAGCAATCCAATCGCTTACACTTCTTAATCGTCTCGATCGGGCCGCCACTGCGACGCGCCTCGTTCACGGCCTTCTCATCGCGCCGCTGCCCGGCAGTGACCCCCTTCTTCCTGATCACCACGGGCTCCCAATCCTGCGCAATATGGCCACTCATCTTCTTCTTCTTCCCACAACCTAACCCTAGAAATTTGGTTCCGGTTTTATTCCTTTCACGTCATCATAGTGCCACGTCATCACTAATGCGCCTCTTCTACACTGTCTCTTCTATGTCGACATTTTGGAGATGGAGATCAAAGTGGTACACCCCTACATAAAAAAAATCAAATGTAAGTCGAGAGAAAATAAAAAACTTTGATCCATACCATGTCCTTGGCCTGTTCTTCGGAGCTGGCTCACGTACTCCGAGATTTTTTTTATGCTCTCCACCTGGAAGAGAAGCCATTGTTTTCGATCGAGATTGGAGCAAAATCTAGACAAACTTACTTGCTCGGTGAGGAAGCTGCTCTCGACGAAGTCGGCCATTTGGGGGTCGTCATTCTCACTTGCAACCTTCAAACGATCAAAGGATCAAGGTCTATCACAAGTCGAGAGAGATGGGCTTGGCGATACTCTGTGTAAGGCCAGAAGTTTCTCGTTCGTGAGCTTTTCCAGAGCTAGTGCGAGCTCCATAGCTGCAGTAGAAAAACATCACTGGAGTTACTTGTGTTGGAGGGTTTTCTCGATTCTACCATATAGAGCATCTCCTTTCTCTGCGTTGTCAAACTCCATCTCGGGCGGTAGTATTGTTTGTAGCTTCACCCTTCCACCTCGCAAGTTCTATTCTAGTAAACAAAGCATTAGCGAAAGCTCTTCGATTTCCAGGCTTTGTTACCTGGTACTTCATCAAAGTCTCGGCGTGCTCCCTCTCCTCTTCACTAGCATTCTTAAAGTACCTGTAAAGTTTTGCTAAAAGATGGATACCACAAAGTTGTATAGGACACGTACTTTGCCATGCCTGGAAGCCCAACGTTGTCCCGATCGAAGTACGCAAACAACGCATGGTAGATGTAAGAGACATTGTACTCAACGCTAGAAGAGAAAATCAAAGCTCTCTCGCCATAGAAAATCGAAAAAGAGAGAGAGGCTTACTTGATTTGATCGTTGATAGCAGCTTCACAGGCTTGAGAGAAGCGCTGGCGCGCGAGCGACACCGATTTGGACAAGGAGACCTCCGACAGGGCTTCCTGGACCTCGGCAAAGGGCTGGAACACAACACCCGTGAGCGATTCCGAGCTTTGGATCTCGGCCCTGGCCCTGAAGTATCCATTCCCGGAATCCCGCCCCTGCGAGAACACCCTCCCGCATTTGCGCTCCCCAGCTCCAAATGCGCCGCGGCCGGGCTTCACTGATGGAGCGGCAGCTCCCGCGGCATGAATCAAGACGCCGGGATGCAAACGAAGAGCAGCCACAGGCGCCATAGCGATTAGAAATGGAGCCCTAAAATTTAAAAACAAGGCGAGTTAAATAGCATTTGGATAAACGTGGTTCTCTCCATGATGGCGAGGTTTGGGGTAATGCTAATATGCTCTCGAGATTTATTTCTTGTGTTTAGCAGCAAGGAAAAGCATGGGGACACGTCCCAAGAAGGCAGGTCTATGCTGAATACTTCAAGCAAAGCATTTATCTCAGATGGGCATTTTTAAGGAGCAGGCAAGGATCATCAAACTCTTCCAAATGATGAACACAATTGAGGCCTGCGATTGTCTAATACGTTTCAAGCCTGATGCTTTGTCTATCCCATGCTTAATATGTTTGACACATCATTTCCCTTTCATGACCTACAAAGTTGGTTATGAGTAACTTCGTGGATGTTTTAAATTTTCACAGACAAATATCCTGTTAAAGTATTTCTCAAATATTGTTGATAGCATTTTGTTGGAATATTTTTCTTTATTCTTCTTGGTGATGGTAACTTTTTGTGAACTTTATGCTTGGAAAAGCAGATCAATTGAGTGTAGTAAAAATAGTGTGTATGAAACAAACTCTCAAATAACACATTTCTAAACTTTCTAAAAATTCATGAATATCAAAATGCATTTTAAAGTTTGAATTATAAGCCTTGAGTTTTAAAAACACATCTTTAGGTGTAAGTTGAAAAACATACAAAATGAAATGTAATGAAAGGTCAATTCATTTTATAAAACATTTATTTTTCACAACCTTAATTTTATTAAATATAATATAGAATACTTTTTGTTGGGGAAGCTTCCAAAACAACTTCAAAAATTTTGTTAAAGCCAATTGATCCCCTCTGAGCTAATTACTTTAGTAAAATAATGCTTAATAAAGTTTTATATAAAGAGGTAAATAGAATTATTTAATCAAATCAATGTTGTAATCAAATTTTTAGAATTACTAACCTAAATCAAAAGGCAGTGAATGTTTTATTTATTTTAAAAGATTTGAAGTAAAAAGGTAAATATATTCTCAAAAAAAAACACGCCTTTGTAAATACACAATTGTTTTTTGTTTAAAATTAAAACCCATTAAACTACTCAAGATATATAAAAGATTTATTATAGTCAAAATTTATATTTAAGGTAATAAATTTCTATTCTCTATATTAATAATACTTAGCTATTTTTAAAGATAAAATTTACTGTAAGGATATTAGTTTATTCAAAATAAACCATAATATTTATGAGCTTCAAAAAATTACTTTATTCTCACTTTTTCTAAGCTATATTACTTAAATTAAATTTTTTAAACAATTATCAACAAAAATTTATAAGCCACTAGGATTCAACAATATTTTCTACTTCAGGTATGGAGCTAAAAGTAAATATATCATAGTTATTCCTAATGAATTTATTTTGGTATCATTCACTATATTAAACTTCATAGTGAATTTTTATTAATGAAAAATTTATTTATTTTAGCATTTGCACAATTCTAGAGTTATGGTTAAAATTTTCAAACTTTACTCAGATTTGAAGTTTGTTTCATACCAGTTGCCAACTTCTAACAAACACCCAAAATCTATAATTTGAAATTTTAATCTTTATTTATATTTTTTCTTTATAATGCCTCTTTGTTTCTATATATGTTAAACTATATTATTATTTAATTAATTAATTAATATTACTATTTATACATAACTATTTAACTAGTTGTAGATATTTGAACACAAATAAATCATGTTTAAATATTTTTGAGTTGTAAACCTAATATATACTAATTTTTACCCATGATTTTATTGGTGTATAAAAATTAAATTTAATATTATGTAATAACAATTTATTTGTTATTCAATTTATTATATAAGTAATTTCTATAAATTTTCCATTAGCATTATAATTTATTTTAATTCAATAAAAGAAAGTTATGTTACATTATATGTAAAAATTTATTATAATAGTTTTAATTATATACTTTTCTTTAAATGATAAAGACAAAATAATCTAAAATATTAACAACTGTTAGATGGTAGAATATCCTAGAATATCCTTGCCTATGTTCATACCTCACAGGTTTTTGCTTAATCAAACCAGAATAATAATATTGAACATCCATAATAATTTCAGCTAAATCGATATAATTATTTTAAATCATAAATATTAATTATATTCTGAAATATTATTATTAATCACTAACTCAAAGTCATAAAGTTTATCAAGAAGATCCCACTCCTTTATATGCGCTTGAACATTTAAACGTATGAGTTAATGATGTTATTTGAGTTTCCAATACTAATAATAATAGATTTCTAATTTTATTTTAAAATATATATTTATATTTTAAAACACTAATGATAATAATTGAGAGTTTTAGTACTTACACAAATATAAATATAAGTATAAATACATATTATTGCTAAAGCCGAGGTAAAAAATTTTATGGTTATGATTAATTCTGAATTTGCAAATAAATCAAGTTTAAACATTACTTAATTTTAAGCCATTGGATTGAGGAAAACCATATTATTCGTTGGTTTAATTTTTGAAATGTGACATAATCATTAAAATTAATTAGAGTATGTTTAAGTGCCACCATGAAAACTCTATTATGTCAATGAGAATATGACAAAATTTCAAATGCTTAAATTTAGCTATTTTCAGATGTAGTAATTTATCAAATTAAAACCTAAAAGGATATTTATAAGGTTTTCCTTAAATTAATTCCATGTTTTCACTAATAATTAAAACCGCCGAATCTGCTCAAGATCGGAGAAAAGCTTCATCCATAATCGAGTACATCAACAAAACCTTTGAAGTTATTAATCAAAAGAAACAACAAAATCCATCGAAAACGATGCTCTACGTCATGCTCACGAGCTCCCGGAGCCTCTGCACAAGAGCATTATCGATCTGGAACGTCCTCTCAATGACAGCGTCCAAGATAGGCGGGTTCGAGCCAAACACGGCCTTGGCAACCTGGGAGACTCCGGGGTTCTGCGAGTTGAACCCGGCCACCGCCACCGCGGGCTCTCTGCCAGTGTTGATCTGGAAGTGAACCAGTCCTCGAGGGAAGACGAAGAGCTCGCCGGGATTGATTGTCTGCGCGAAGAGCCGGTTATCCGGTGCGGTGGTGACAAAGCCCACGAACAGAGTTCCCTGGACGAGGAAGAGGACCTCGGTGCCCCGGGGGTGAACGTGTGGGGGGTTGACACCGCCGGGAGCATAGTCGAGGCGGGCAAACGAGACACCCAGAGTGTTGAGCCCAGGGAAATTGCCAACGTTTGCAGCGGTGACTGCGGAGCCGAGCCTGTTGCTGGTGTTGCCCGGGTTCCTGAGCAAGCCCGACTTGAAGTCCTCGGCTACCACCGCTACCATGGGCTTGCATACCTTGCCATTGATGGTGATAGTGTTGTTGTTGTCCGCGACACAGACGTCCTGGAGCATGTCCTTGTCGGCAGCAAGGACGAGTGGGGGTGGCGAGCATGCAAAGACGAAGATGGCGATGAGAATTGCCAACATTGTTGCTGCCATGGAATGAGAGAAACGATGAAGAACTATCTTTGACCTGAGACACTGCCGAGAGGGGTTTATAAAGAGGGTCTAGGACGATCTAGCACCTCTAATTCACACTAGACTTGCATGGTCTTCCTCATCCATTGATCATTGTAAGTTGAAACTATCCAATAACCATATTAACATTAATTTATATCATTTATGAATAATTTATCTTGCAAAGAATTTGAAGATCTATCCGGAAGATTTGGAAGGTTGAGTTCCGTTGCAACCAAGAAGATGAGATTCTTGGAAGATCTATAACGACCAAGCGTCCTCACTAGGATGCTTCTTCGTTGTGGCATTAGAAGCGCACTACCCAGATCCCCAGCGTGTGTGTGCGCTTGGACGATCTCGCTCCATGGTACCGCATCCTTGCAAGGAATCTCCTGGAAAATTTTCATCGCCTCAACAATATCCCCAGTCCCCATTGTGTTCCACAGCAGCACGTCATGTGCTTGATCCATCGAGGTGGAGAGAAGAGATTATGATCTTAGAAGGTGAGCTCTGCATCGGCCATGCTTCCACACTTTCCATGCCATACATTTGGACGATGAATCGCATGGGCTCCTTGCATTTTTGGTCTTATCAATATTAAGTTTTAGCTTTTTCTTGGCTTATTTGGAAACAAAAACGTGTATCTTTTAGAGGTTTTCTACTTTAATAACACTATTTTGTTAATTTTTAAGGTTTCAATAATAGGAAAAAAATTGTGCACGTTTATTTCTTTGTATACACTACTAAATTTAGCAAACTCTATTAGTAATATTATAACTTGTGTTCTTTAATTTGTCTTAAATTTGAAAAAAAAGGGGTTTATATTTTTACAGCCGACCCTAATGGAAACCCTAATTTTATTCTAGGCATATACCTTTCATTTCGGGAGGAGGGCGAGAAATGGCGAGGCGCATCGCGAATCCAAGGTACTACCAAGGAGTAGTTGTCGTAGCCGCGGCTCCGTCCTTTTGGGAGCTGCTAGTGCTGTGCGTTGTGGTGCTGGGCATGCTCTCGTTCTTGGTGCTCTCGCTCCTCGTTTTCAAGTTCTGGAAGCGCAACACGCAGCAGCCAAAGGGGCGACGAGTTTTCGCGCAGCGGCGACAATCCACACTCACAGCTTTCGCGCAGCCCAGCAGGGAGTGCTCGTTTTGCTGCATCGACATCAACTTGCTCAAGCTCAAGACAAGTAAGCACTTTCCATTTTTTTTATAAAGGGTGTTTAGTTTTGGTGTTGACCTTTATTCCACTTGTTTCTAAACCTCTGTTTACAGTGTCCGGGATTCGGAATATTGACTTTGGCCGGACTCCTGCTGTACGACCGTCGAGTAATAACCCAATCTTCTATGCTCCTCGCATCAGTGACTACGAATGTAAGTTTTCTTGTTTATCTTCCAAGGCCTGGCTGACTTTGATTTGTTTCCTTTTTTTTCATAGACCTTCTGGACTACCAGAACTCGAGAATGATGCCAGGTGTTGTTCATGACTTCCAGAGCTCAAGAATGATGCCAGTGGTTCACAGCGGGTCCCTTGACACTGATCTAGCTGAGCTGCCACGGAGCGTTGTTCCACAGCCTCCAATCACCTCGGAAGTTCGTTTGCCTTTGACAATGCTCGACTTTGCGACCCCTCCGGCTTTCATGCCTGGTCAGCTGCAGCAAGAGCAAAGCCATCACGACATAACGACTGCCTCCAGCGTGAGCTCTGAGCCGCAGTTACTGCTGGAGACTGACAATGAAGTAAGCCCACTCTGCTTTTCATATTGTCACTAACACACACCTGATGCAGTTTCTCAAGCGCTTGGAGGTTGTCTCTGAGCTCCTTATCTCAAGCTCAATCCAGAAGTCACGCATGGCCATGGCTTGTCTTGGTTATGGTCAGCTACAGTGTTTGCTCATGATCTTGCTTCAGCAGCAGAGTTATGACGATGGTGTGCTCAACACGTCCAATGAGGTAAGCTTTCTCGTCTTTCCAGTCTACTTGGAGTCATTTTCTAATCTCTTTGTCCATGCAGTTTTCACGTACGCTGGTAAAGCACACAAGAGAAGCCAAGTGTACATTCCTCGACCTCAATCAAGACATATCGGTCTCACAACTCTACGGCCAAGACTTTATGCCTCTGCAGCGTCAATCGGTGATGATCAAGGGATCACGGGGCAATGCAATCTTCACGCTCCAGGTGATTAGTGAGCCCGGCTTAATTCCCGGATGTGGTTCGAAGTCCTACAACTCTAGCGTAAGAATACTTTCCATATTCCTTGGCTCAGTGGTTCCGAGTCCAGCATACTCTTTTCCGCTAAATGTAAGTCTATCTTTTCCTGGCTCCACACTTAACACTTGGCTTCTATAGGTTGCGTTGCCGGAGCTGGCAAGTGGTGCTCGTTCTGTTCTTCGCATCACCGGCGGCATGGAAGCCCCTCTTCCTGGTCGGCCTGGTGCTCCACTGCTGCTCAACAATCTATGCTGTTCACGCTTTTCTGCTGATCTTTCCTCGTGGACTTGTGTGGAGCTCCAGGTGCCGAGTTATATATCACTGTTTGAGTTGGCGGTGCTCAAACTCAACGCAGTTATTCCGCAGCCTCCAAACACCCCACTGCTTATCAAGCTAGTCTGCGTCAACTTCCAAGGAGATTACAATACTACTAGCTGTAAGCTGTTTATGTTTTTGTTTGCATCATCCTTATCAAGTGTTTTGGTTTGAAGTTCCAGCAATCTGCGAGCGGGAAGTACATCGCGACATTGTGCCTGAGCGAGGAAAACAAGAAGCTCCTTGGTTCCTTGGTGCTCGGCTGCTGCTCAACGATGATGAAAGCCCTCCATGCTCTTTACGGTTTTGTGGCACTCTTTCCTCCGGGACTTGTGTTGAGCTCCAGGCGCCGATTTATCCATCACTGATCGAGCGAGCGTCACTTTATGAACCATATCGTAAGCTGCACTTCAGATTTTCGTTCTTTACGATAATTGACGACAATTGGTTTGCAGGGGTGTGCTCGTTGTTTGGTGTCATCGACATCAGCAAGATCACGCTCAAGACAAGTAAGCTTTTCTCATTCTTTTTACCTTTGTTTTGTTTTTAACTGTTTTGACAGTGTCGGGGCTTACTTTCCCGTGGCATAGCAGCTTTCGTGCTTTGGAATCGACACTCCCCGATGATCACGATGCTTATACAGATGTAAGTACTTTTCCAAATTCCTTGTGGATTTTAGCTCTGAATTGAGCAGGAGGTCTTTTACATGTTTATTAATCTTATTCACGCGTCAAAAGGTGGCTGGAAATATTTTAATTTACACGTACGTTTGAATTTAATAATTTTCAGTCAATGTTTTTTGGATCTTTATTCTAATACGTGAATGCAGCAACTATACGCTGGCCTTAAAGACGCTTGGCTTTTGCGTGGTGGCCAATTTCGAGCTCAGGTACAAGAGCTGCGAAGGCGTGGTGCTCCACCTTTTAGTGCCACGAGCGAGCAGCAAAACTATGAGTGGGAAAGTCACAACATTCTAGAAAAACAAGAAGCGGCCAGCTTGGATGATCAGTCAGACAACAGTGCTATTTTAATGAGCAGGCCACCATCCATTCATCAACTTGAAAGCTCTGGCAACTTCTTGGAGGTGATACCGATTGCGGCGGATTGCTCCTCCGAGGATTTCGAGCGCCAAGTTCGTGGTTCAAGACACGTAAGTACTTTTTCAGTTTCTCATGGATGTTATACCTGAATTTGTGTTATGCAGTTTTCGGATGCCGCCTTCAATGACGCTGGAGGAGAAAAGTGCTTAGATTTGATGCGGCACGAGCCAGCTGGAGACCTGGAGGATGGCTGGGAGAAATATCCAGAAATCGAAGAGCTGCCGATAGATGACGGATGGAGCGACTTTTCCGAATTGGTGAGCGATGAGCAAGGAGATAGTGCTGTTTTTGTGGAGATCCGTGAAGCTGATCAACTTGGGAGCTCAGAGAACGAGGGTGATTTGACGTCTTATGCAGCAGCAGAACTGCTAGATGCAGCACCAACGAGAATGTTAACACCCTTGACATTCATGGGCGACATTGAGACACCATTGTTTTGTGCCACCGGTAATTGTGTTTTTCTGTTCTGTTGTTTTCTCTTCTCCTTTTAGCGGTCACTGACACACACACTTAAAACAGGAATTGAGAAGGCGATTATTATGACAAGTGGTGGTGAACAAAAGGTGTGCTAGCATTTTCAAGGCCATTTCAGCGTATGCAGCACCCATACAGCCGTGAGGCAAAGGATAAAAATCCAGCAAGCTCTCGCCGCTGTCACCATGACAGATAATTGAAGCCGACATAGTTTTATTTTCCCTCAAGGATCATCACGGTCAAATGAAACACCGGAAGTATTGGAGCTGCCTTCGATACGAAGTTTTACGGTGGCAAGTTGCGGGAGGTGAAGCAGCTGGCTTGCTACAAACAGTTGGTTTGACTTAGCTACGAGCGGCTGGACGAGGCGGAGGGTCTCAGGGATGACGAGCGTTGATCCAGACTTCAGCAAGTTGCTTTTCCACACTCTGGATATGTGCAATGTGTGGCTACTAGGCGAGCCTGGATCGCCAGGCCAGAGAGTTGCTGCAAGCCGGGAACTCTGGTATTCGTGAGAACTCACAGATGTATCTACTCCAGCTCGGCAGGTATGCTTTCGGCAACTACAGAGAGAAATGTTCCGGCTTTGGAAGATGGCGATCCAGTTCGAATTCTCGGCCAACAGTCCTTTAGAGACAACGAGGTTGACAAAGGATACAAACTACCTGGACAAGGCTGTACTCTTATTCTAGTTCCGTCAGGCTTTCAAACAGGCTTTCTCCAGACGCTAAGATTTACACGGTTTTGCTCTGTTTGACCAAGGCAGAGTGGATGAGGCGTAGTTCTCTTGAAGCTGGTATGGTGTTGCAACTTCTGGCTGAAAGCTTCTCGTCACCGACTGTTTCCATCATAGGCAGAAAACTTGTATGAAGTCTTTGACGTGGTGCCAGAGACGGAAGTTTCTCCAAACTGTGACTTCGACATGGAAATCTCGACATCTTCGCAAGGGAAAAAAGCTCGGAGGCAGGCTGTGCCAGGCTCACAGGCCTGATCGTTCGAAACGTCGTCTGATTCACGAGGTAATGAAGGAGTCCAGGTGCTCGGCCGACGTGCCTGCTACGGAGGATTCCAGAAGCTTACGACAATGTGGTCACCTTCGTGTATTGCACTCTGCGGTGGAGGCTATCTCTTCTAACAGGTTCCTGAGCAGTGCTACGAGCAAATTCTTGAAAGGAAAGGAGCGAGCTAGTTTTGAGGCCGCGAGGACAGGTTTTGAGGCACCATAGCTTCCGGATTGAGGCACAACTCCAGGGTTTTACGGAGTTTGGAAAGTCGAGTAGAAACTCCAGGGTGATGCAGAAGCTGGAACAGATCCTTCAACAGATTTCTCGAGCATGACCAGTGGTTTGCAACCTCCACTTTGTCGAGACCTCAAGGGTGCTCAAGATGATATTTGGCTGTATCATCCTCCCACTCCCCTTACCACTACTAACACCTCAAAAGTGCTTTGCTGCTTGCGATTTTAGTCTTTCTCCTTGATGATGGAAAAACTGGCGGCAGCAACGATCTAAGGACGCACATATTTGAACTTCTGGACCAGCTGAGAATGGCAATGATACCGATTCTTCCCGTATATAAGGTTGTGGTGGCAGTGCAAGTACATCGACCGCTTAAGCAGGAAAATATGGAAGGTGTTGAGTTTGGGGAGGTGGTAATGAAACACTTGTGCAAGTGACTGTTCTTTCATCAGCTTTTCTTTCAGAACAAGGTACGTGTTCGGGCGCCTGCCATAGAAAGTGTCCAACGAGCACTCACACCGGAGATATAGAGCTCATGGGCAGAGATGATTTGCTCACCTTGACGGTTGGACGAGGCAAAGGATCTAAATCCAGCAAGCTCTGGTCGCTCTACTTTGCGAGCTGGGATCACAGGAGTCAGGGAAATGCTAGAAGCCGAGTTCAAGGTGTTGCTCAAGAATAAGTCACCTATAACGTTAATGCATTGGAGCTGTTCCTCCCGCTGAGGAACTTGAGAACTCTTTTGGCGGTGGTGATCACTACGTGCCCAAAACTACCTGGAGATGTCAGGTGCTCCCATTGCTGTTAACCACAACACTTTAGTGACTCTTCTCGGCTGCAAAGCAAGCGTTTTAGCTTCAGGCAGAGTGGATGAGGCATAACAGGTGCTGATCTCTGATATTGCAACTTCCTCTTGTCACCAAGTGTTTTCACCATAGGT